>NC_141544.1:33172774-33492774 GCF_021556685.1 Rattus norvegicus | reverse complement strand
TTGTGTGATCTTATTAGCTATTCACTATGGCTTATACAATCCTTCTCCCGTGCTGTCTCAATATCTGGAGCAAACACTGGCTAATCCCAATGATCTCCTTCAACCGTGTTGACCTTTTTGTGTCAGACAATGATAGATATAAATTTGGGTGTGGGGACAGAACTTCTAATCCTGATAAAATGAACTGAATAGAGTCATACATTTGACTTGCCTGCATTTTCTAGAGTGTCGTGCTTCTCTTGGCCCGAGTTTACTTTGAAGCATCTCTACTTTAGCATGTTTACTCCTCCCCCTAACCAATTGTCACATCTTTTATTTTCCTTCTACTGTTTTCCTGGTAATTGCTACTCTCTTTATTTTAGATTTTCCCTACACTCATTGAAACCAGGACACATATTCCACATGCTCCTTTGATATTTCCAATGGACATTGGTATATACACAAATGTTCGTTCCTCACCTAAGGGTCATCAAGTATCAACATGGCCATTAAACATATGATTATCTCCCAGTCATGGGTGAATACATTTATTTATTTATTTATTTATTTATTTATTTATTTATTTATCTATTTATTTAATTATTTATTTACTATTTTTAATTCCATAAACCTGTTTTAATAGTCATCTCAAAATTCATACATATATCTTTCACAAAGTTATCTCAAAACTAAAAAAACTTAATATATCATAAGCACATACTTTAAGTAATTGTGCTCATTTTTATTCCTTCACATTAAATTGTCTGTCCCTTAAGAGTAGTTCTTATTTGAAACTCTTTTTGCATTTATTTCAGTTTCTGCTTTCTATTAATCATACTTTGTATTTACTTAGAGTAATCTTACGTTTCCATACTTATCTTAAATTAAAATGCAAAGACTTTAAAAAGTGAATATTCAATATCAACCAACCAACCAGACCACACCAGAGCTTCCAGGGACTAGACCATCAACCAATGAGTACACATGGAGGGACCCATTATTCCTGCCACATCCTGGCAGAGGATAGCATTGCCAAGCATCAGTAGGAGGAAAGCCCTTGGTCCTGTGAAGGCTCATTTTCCCAATGTAGGAGAATGCCAGGGCATTGGGGTGGGAGTGGGTGGGTGAGAGTGGTAGCATTTTCATAGAGGCAGGTGGAAGGGGTATAGAAGAGGGAGATAAGGGGAATAATACTTGAAATGTAAATACATAAAATATCCAAGAAAAATAAAATTAAAAAAATCTTAAGAAAATAAAAGTCAATATAAAAATAATAAATAGGATTTACTTTTTTATTTAAAATATTTTTATTTTTATTAATCATTCCATTCATTTACATCTCAAGTGGTATCCCACTTCCTGGTTACTCCCTCTACAAGCCCCCCGTCCAACACCTGCTATCCCTCCTTTGCTTCTATTAGGGTGCTCCCCCACCTACCCACCCTCTCCTGCTCCACCTCTCCAGCATTCCCCTACACTGGGGTATCAAGAGTCCCTGAGACCAAAGGCCTCCCCTCCTGTTGCTGTCAGGCAAGGCCATCACTGCTACATATATATCTGGAGCCATGGATCCCTCCAGGTACACTGCCTGGTTGGTGGTCTAGATTCTGGGAAAACTGGGTGCTCAGGTCAGCCTATGTTGTTCTTCCAATGGGGTTGCAATTCCCCTCAGGTCCTCCAGTCCTTCTGCCAGCTCCACCTCCAGGTTCCCTGAGCTCTGTCTTGTTTTTCTGGGTAATAGCCATGTTCCTTGTTCTGTTATCTGCACTGTGAGTAGAAGTGATTTAATTATTCCTCACATTCCATGGATGAATGGCAGAACTAGACTTTCTAGAGTCTTAGTACAGCTGGTCTTCCTCACATTTACTAACCTATTTGATGGGTATTACTTCTTTATTTTATCTTCAGTTGACATAACATATGGTTCTTTGACAGCTTTGGCCATTCAACTCAGGGAAGCACTTTATCCCTACAACCTCTACCTGCTTTGTCATAAGTGATAGGTTTGCTCTTTCCATTCCTCCAACCTTTGTAATAGAACCTAAAGCTGGCTAAACACTATTCTCTTTTATGTCCTTAAAGCATGCAATTGAATGCAACCGGAAAAGAATGACTTTGCTGACTGACCCGTTCGAACTTTAGGTTCTGAACTGCCAACAGCATGTGGCCTCTTAGTGCTGCCAAACAACTGAGCTTTGATTTTCTGGAACATTGAACTTCTCACTCACAGTAAAATCCTCCTCTATTTCCCAACATCTGTTTTCTGTATTTTACAATAATTGGTATATAACATTACATAACCGATTGAACTTAGATATTAACCCTTGTCTACAATTTCTAATGAATTTTAGTAAACCTATTTGGTATCTCAAATATTTGCATTGAAGCACATTCCCTGCTCTCTTCCGGAATTTCTGTCTTGATGACATACACTCTGTTTTTTGATTTAAAAAGCACTTTTGTAGTGGAGTATCTGATAGTGGCAAAAGTTCCATTGTTGCTTATGTATTATATCACTTCATCTTCAAAAGCAATATATGTGACTATTATCCCTATTTTCACCAAGAAAAAACGGATAACAGCAACATTCACAAAAGCAATTGGAGTAGGTGGCAGATTTGGACAAGAGTTGTTTTTGGATCTTGGAGATCAAGATTATGTGACAAACTTTGCTTTATGCATTATGTTGAAAAGTATGAACTGTTATATTAGTAGAGGGGAGTAAAAGAAATCATACCACTTCTTAATGCCCCATAGAAGAAAATTCTTACATTGATTCCTATTTGGAATATATATATATATCCAAGCTCAGTTGATAATGTTAGTCTGTATCGTGAAGACACAGAAAAATCACTATAACTTCAATGTATTATTTTTAGTAAAGATTAATTATTATGGTATGCCCATCTAATGCTAAGCTAAGCAGTTTTTTATTAGTTATTCATCTCACTGATGTGACAAAAGAAACAACAAAGAAAAAAAAAAGAAAAGTTACGAGGGTAGAAAGGATTTATTTTGGCCAAGAATCAGAGGGTATGGTTTTGGAAGTTCATACTGGCAGGAGCTTGAGACAGATGTTCACATTATAACTGCAATCAGAAAGCATGGTGAGACAAATGCTTTCACTCAGTTGATTTCTCATGTTATTCAGTTTGGGATACAAGTCAATGGAATGATGTCATCTACAATTACTGAACACAATTTAGAAAGTCCTTCAAGCTATTCTCAGTGGTGCTCGATCTCCTTGGTGAATGGACGTACTACAAAATGATGACATTAACCAACACAACTTTGTTACATAGGATTTAAATATAGCTTGTTTATTACATGTTAATTATATTTTATTTGACTATGAATTAGCTGAGAATAGAATAGAATAGAATAGAATAGAATAGAATAGAATAGAATAGAATAGAATAGAATAGAATAGATATGGTGATTCTAGCCACTGAGCTACAATGAGAATCTGATGATATACACATTTGCTTCTGTTTAGGAAATTGCTCCTTTAGAGCTTTCTCCACCTCAATTAGCCAAGATGGATTATCCTGCCACTCTGCTTCTAAGTGATAACCAAGTGTCCTCTGGACAAGTATGAACTGACATGTTATTGAATGTGTAAAACCATTTAAATTTGCATTTATATTTGCTTCATGTTTACAGGTATAGGATCCCATTAACTATACAAACGTTCTACATTCGTTTACATGTAAAGGGATAGAATGGTGTTAGTAAAATATAATGAATAGTCTTAGATAAGGATGTGTTGTTAGTGAGAAAGAAGTCCAGTGTGCTAAACCAGACTCAATCTGTACCTACATCCAGGACAGAGCAGACATTTAGGTGCATGGGAGAGCTGTTTATTAATTAATCAACTTCCTCATTTCTAGTGCCCTGGAAGACTGCATGGTAAGGCCTCTCAGGACTACCCTGCTGTGTGACAAGAATCACAGCCAAAGAACTCAATATTAAACTCTTTAAAATTTTTTTTCTACAGGAATCTGTGGTGATAAAGGGAATGTATTCCTCATCTGTGTGAGTATGACTTGATCAGAGAGAAGCAGGCAGAGATGACGAGCTCAGAACAGTAACTGCCTAGGGACTAATGTCCTTAAAGCTGTCAGGGATCAAGTTGTCTACTGTGACTCTAAAGGTCTGTTCAAGAATTTCACTTATCACCTACACAACCCTGAAAGCAGGAAGAAGCAAACTAGAAGCCAGCAGACAAAAAGTAGTCCACAGTGTCCACAACAATGAGGTCAGAGCACTATAGAGCAGGAGGCAGCAGGCAGTATTGGGAGGCTGCGTTTTGTGGATTCGTCTAACCTTTTCAAGTTGACCAGCTATGATTTTGCTTTTGTTGGTATTGTCTCTTCAGCCAGAGGAAACTGTTGGAAACCCAGGTTGGTTCGTATTCGGTTTCCTTGGTTATATCAAATACTCCGTTCCTGAAAATTCTGTAATCCATTGCACATAAGCTGAGTGAAAATGAGGATATCACCTTTTCAAGGAATGGTTGAGAAGAAGGTTTTTATTGTAGATAGAAGAGAGTTCAGCCATAGACCTCTGGAAGAGTATGGACAGAATTGGGCCACGAGAGGAGAGAGAGTGAGGGAGAGGAAAAGAAAAAAGAAAAAGAGGGGAAAGGGGAGAGGGTAGAGGAGAGAGGAGAGAGAGGTGGACAACGAAAGCAGACCAAGAGAAAAGCCAAGGATCAAGAGAACACTTGGTCAAAAGGTCAGGTTTATATGGGATTGAGAAGATGGGGAAAGGGAAGTGGAGCACAGCTAGGTTTAGGGGAGAGGACAGGGTAGGAAGTGCTAAGAGGAGCCACACTTACTGAGGGAATCTTCTTGAAGGTTTTGTTGGAACCCGACAAAGACAAGACAACGCATGTTGTACAGGTGTTTCTGAAGGCATTCTATGATATATGTGAGTTGGCTGCTGTTGTTGGGAGTCAGATTAAATATGAGTGTTTACTGCAAGCTCCAGCGCCTTTATTTTCTCCCCTAAATTCCAGCAGTCTGTTAAACCAAACAAACTAGTTAAATACTCATAATGATTCTGTAAATTTTTCTTGCTTAGAGTTAGCTAAAAAATATTTAAAATAACTGCTAACTTTCCACCTTCTTTTTTAGCAAGTGAATAGTTTTTCTTAGAAAGTGAATTTAAAGATTCTGCTCTTTTCTTTTTTTTCAATCCCGGCTGTTTGTGTAAACCTTCTAGATTCTCAAAATAAAGACTTTACTGAAGGGCTGTGAAATGGAAAGGAACTAAAAAATACAGTTGATGGATTAGCTCGGTATTTCCCAGAAGAATTTTTTCAGTCTCTTCTGTTTCATAGTTTTTTTATCTCGGTGGACTACACCTCCAGTTTTTATCAATTACCTCCGGGCACTTCTCTACAAATGCTTGCAATTCTATAGACTGCGCTGGCCGACCTCCCTGTTACCTTTGGCTCTTTATCTTTGAATTCTATCAGAAGCTTTCAAGGGAACTATTGTGCACCCAGCTCTGGGAACCTGAGCAGTAGAGTGTTTCACATCTTCTTCTTTATTTTTTTTTCCTCCTGTGAAATAGCTGCAGATCTCAAGATAGCTATTTTCAAAGCAAGAACTATTTTGTGAAGGAAGAAAAAAAAATCTTTGATTCATACATGAGAAGGGAAATAGTCTATACAATTAATTTAATTTTCGTTTATTTATATTCTTCTGAACAGTTGGTATAACTCTAGGAAATAAATATGCAAACAATTTTATAAAAGTATAAGTGTGCATGTCAGAAATTTTTGCTGGCTCAATTGTTATGATGATACTATTTTCTGTTACATATGAATAGCATTCAAAAGATATTTATTTCATATCAATATCAGATTTTTTATAACACTTTATTTAAAAGTAAATGTTTTGTATCATTTCAAGCATCCTAACCTTTTTAAATATTCACTTTATATCCAAATCGCTGTTCCCTCTCTTGGTGTCCCCCCCTTACACAGTTCCTCCTCCTTTTTCCCATTTCCTCTGAGAGAGTCGAGCCCTGTAATTCCCTACCCCCACACATCAAGTCTCTGCAGGGCTAAGTGCAAATTCTCCCACTGAGGCCAAACAAGACAGCAGAGTTAGGGGAGCAAATTCCACAGACAGGGAATAGATTGAGGGATAGTTACAACTCCCATTGTTTCTGATTCACACGAAGACTGACCTGCACATTTACTCCATATTAACTGACAGCAGGGGTATGCCCAACCCATGTATATATGCTCTTTGGTTGTTGGTTCATTTTCTGAGATTCCCAAAGGGTCCAGGTTAGTTAACACTGTTGGTCTTCCTGTGAAGTTCCTATTCCCTTACGGGACCTCAGTCCTTCTTACAAAAGAGTCCTCAAGTTCCATCCAGTGTTTGGTTATGGCTGTCTGCATCTCTCTGAGTCAGCTTCTGGATGGAGCCTCTCAGAAGACAGCCATGTCTACAAGCATAATGGAGCATCATTAATAACGTCAGGAATAGGTGCTTGGAAATGGGGCGGGTCTCTGCTTCGGCTGGTTACTGCTTGGCCATCCCCCTTAGTTTCTGCTCTCTCCTCCTTCCCTGCATTTCTTATAGGCAGGAAAAATTGGTGGTCAAAAATTTTGTGGGTAGGTTGATGTCCCTTTGCGTCCACTGTCCACTGGGGTTCCCGCCTGTCGAGAAGAGTTTCCATATCCCCAGTGCTATGAGTCTCAGCTAAAGTCACCCCCATTGATTCTTGAGAATCTTCACTATCCCAGATCTCTGGCGTGTATGTGAGATCCCTGCTCCCGCCAGCTGCAGATTCCATTCATACTCATGGCCACCTGGCCTTCTCACCCGGCTCTTCCCACCTCTGAAGCCCCCCATTCCTCCCCACCTCCACTCTCACCCAGTTCCCTCCTCCATCTGCTTCCTACAACAATTTTATTCCCTTTTCTAAGTGAGATTCAAGCATCCTTGCTTACGCTTTCCTTCTTGTTCAACTCCATTGGGTTTGTGGAAAATAGTATGGATAGCCTGTATTTTATGGCTAATATCCATTAATAAGTAAGTGCACATTCTTACATAGCCCATGCATGTCCTAGTGCCTGGGTTACCTCACTTAGGATGATCTTCTCAAGTTCTATCCACTTTCCTGCAAGATTCATGATGTGTTTGCCGGTAATAGCTGAATAATATTCCATTGTGTAGATGTATCACATTCTGTTTATCTATTCTTCAGGAGACACATGTAGGTTATTTCCAGTTTCCACCAAATAAAGCTTCTATGAACATAGTTAAACAAGTGTCCCTGTGTTACAGTGCGATATCTTTTGGGCACACACCCAGGAGTGGTATAGCTAGGTCTTGAGCTAGAACTATTCCCAATTTTCTGAAAAAAAAAATGCCAAATAGATTTCCAAAGTTGTTGTACAAGTTTGCATTTTTTCAGCATCTAGTGAGCTGATCATGTGATTTTTTTTCAGTTTGTTCATATTGTAGATAACTTGATGGATTTTCATATACTGAACCATCTCTTCACCCCTGGGATGAAGCCTACTTTCACAGGTGATGATGCTTTTTATGTTTTCCTGGATTCAGTGTGTATTTTATTGAGTATTTTTTCCATCAATGTTCAGAAGAGAAATTGGTCTGAAATTCTATTTCTTTGTTAAGTCTTTGTTCGGTTTAGGTATCAGGGTGACAGTGGTTTTGTAGAATGACTTCGGCTGTGTTCCTTCTGTTTCTTTTTTTTTTTTTTTCCCGGAGCTGGGGACCGAACCCAGGGCCTTGCGCTTCCTAGGCAAGCGCTCTACCACTGAGCTAAATCCCCAACCCTCTGTTTCCATTTCATGGAGGAGTCTGTGGACTATTAGTATTAGCTCTTCTCTGAAGATGTGGTAGAATTCTGCCCTAAAACGATCTGTCCCTCTGCCTCTGTCTTTTGGCTACTTTGGCTAAGTGTTTGTCTATCTTGTTGATTTTCTCAAAGAATCAGCTCTTCGTTGCATTGATTCTTTGTATTGATTTCTTTGTTTCTAATGGATTGATTTCACATCTGATTTTGATATTCACCCCTTCTGGTCATCTTTGTGATTGCTTCTTCATTTTCTAGAGCGTTCTGGTACACTTTTAAATTGCTGGTATGAGAACTTTCTAATTTCTTTATGGAGGCACATGATGCTATGAACTTTCCTCCTAGCACTGTTTTCATTGCTTTCCATGACTTTGGTATGCTGCACCTTAGTTTTCATTGCATTCTAGGAAGTATTTCATGTATTCCTTTATTTCTTCCCTGACCTAGAGAACATTGAGTAGAAAGTCAGCTTACAGGAAAGTGTAGGCTTTCTGAGAGTTGTTGTTGTTATTGTTGTTGTTGTTGTTGTTGTTAGTGGTGGTGGTGTAGTGTGTGTGTGTGTGTGTGTGTGTGTGTGTGTGTGTGTGTGTGTTTAGGTGCATGCTTTTCTTGTTTGTGCTGGCATGGGACATCATATTTCCTTAGATGTATTTGGATGTAGTTCTCCTTTCGTGGGGTTTTCTTTCTAGTATTTTCTGTAGTCATGGACTTATGGATAAATATTTTTTAAAATTGAATTGGTCTTAAAACATTTTATTTTCTCTATGCTATGTGAAAGTTTTCGTGGGTATAGTAGTCTAGGTTGGTACCTGTGGTTTTTCAGAGTTTGCAAGATATCTGTTCAGACCTCTAGCTTTTGGAGTCTCTGTTGAGAAGACAGGTGTAATTCTGATAGGTCTAACTTTGTATGTGCCTGCCCCTTTTCCTGTATCACTTTTAATATTCTTTCTTTATTCTGTAGATTTCTGTTTTAATTAATCTGTGGTAGGAAGACTTTATTTTATGTTCCAGTCTAATCAGTCTAATTAGTATTCTAGGCTTCTTTTGTGTTTACAGCCATCTCTTTTTTTATGTTGGGAATGTTTTCTTCTATGATTTTCTAGAAAATAGTATCTGTTCTTTGGAGCTGAGACTCTTCCCCTTCTTCTATCCCTATTATTCTTATGATAGGTCATTTCATGTTATTCCAGATTTCCTGGATGTTTTGCAAAAGAATCTTTAGATTTAACATTTTTTTTTACTATTGTATCAATTTCTTCTATTTTTCTTCTGCTGTACCTGAGATTCTCTCTTCCATTTCTTGTATTCTGTTGGTTATGCCTGTTCTCTTCCCTAGTTTTTCCATCTTCAGGATTCCTTCAGTTTGTGTTTTCTTTATTGCTTCTATTTCTATTTTCATGCCTTGAACAGTTTAATTTATTTCCTTCACCTGTTTAATTGTATTTTCTTGTATTTCTTTAAGAAATTTATTCATTTCCTCTTTAAAGACCTCTATCATCTTTACAAATCGAATTTGACGTCATTCTTATGCTTTATTTGTGTTAGGATATCCAGGACATGCTGTAGTAGAGTTGTGTTTTGAAGGTGTCTTATTGCTATGCTTTTTTGATTATGCTCTTTCAAGGACCTTAATCATCTGGGTAGCTTTAGTCCCTAAATATTCTTATTGTAGTTGGAATTGGGAAGGGGGCTAATATCAATGATCCTTGTGTGTCAGACATCTGATGGGTATCCTTGGGTATCTGGATCAGCAGGTTTGATGAAGGTGGCCTAATAGTTGGTGGGAGAATAGGAGTTTAGTGGGGAAAGCAAGTTGCTCCGGACATCAGGGTGTGCCACAGAGGGCTTAGCAGACCTCGAAAACAGGTGTGGGAATGGAGCCTAAGCTGTATGCTTTTGCATCCACAGGTTTGTTAAAGGTGCTTAGAGAGATGGCAGTAAAACAGAGGTCCATTGGGGCTAGAAAGAGACTTAGCTCAATATAGTATATTAATCAAGAGCTTCATTGACTTCAATGAAGAAATTTTTTTTGATTTGCTTCTCTAACCTGTATCAGTCTAACCTTTCTTAGACACAAAGATAATTCTATTCAGCAATGCTGAGCCATTGACTAAAAGTTTATGAATTCTGAAGCATGAAAATGTTAGAAATCTGAAGACAAATTTTCTCACTTTTTTAGTCTTTTTTCTAAAAAGCCATTCCGTGTGTTTTATTCTTTGGTCTTCATTTACCGTCCTTTCAGAATCTTGGAAAACTTTTGTAATACACTCTTAGCTAATCAATAGTTTTGAGGCCAGAAGTAAAGAAGGTCTTCAGTTCATCTACACTTGTTGCCCTTTGTTGTAACAAGCTTACCTGATTCATTTCTTTAGCAAAAAAGGAAATGCATTGTTTTTTGCTTTGTTGTTGTTGATGTTTGGCTTTATGAATTCCACGTGATGATTCTCTAGACCTGTATAAAAGTCCAACGTGGTGGCATGGATATAATTCTAGTACAATAGAGCAGGAGTTGTGAGGGAGTAAGAAAATCTGTAGCATACTGCACAAAAGGTGTCATTTCCTGGAAGTTTAGTGTGTGGAAGCCTTTCTGAGCAACTCAGTGGTCTCTGCTTCCTCTAAAAACTTTTGCTTGTCTCTTTATGCTTGACCCCCCCCAAACATAAAATTTTTGTTGCTATTTCATAACTGTAATTTCTTGGTATTGTTATAAATTGCAGTGTAAATGCTTCTGGAGATAGAGATTTGCCAAAGGAATTGCTACCCACAAATGGAGAGTCATTGAATTTGAATATCCCGAGTTTTCACTAGCTTAATATCCCACCCAGATGGAACTTTTTATCTTGGAAGTAGTTGCTATATACATACTATGTCTTTCTCCTGTGGAATTTAAATTGCATGTATGCATGTATGTCTTATATGTTCTTTTGCCATTGTTCCTTTATTGTTTTGGCCACATGTCTTATGTCTTAGTTTTTGTAGTTCAAATTCCTTTGTTTTTCAGATACGTAGTTGAGTTGCATCTGCTAGAATTTGATGTCTCTACATTTTATCTTCAGTAACTTTAATGTTCTTATTTTGAAAGGTTTTGTGTCTGTGATTAAATTCTAGTGCCTTTGATCATAGTCTAATAAATGGTTTACTATGCTAATGAAATATGTTATATATGTATCTGTGGATCCTTATATAAAGACCTCCCTCAGCCTGGTTTTATGGAATGCTTTAACTATAGATGATAGACATTTTTATTGGAATCTCTTCTGAACCTCATGTTTTCTCCTTGAACATTAAACATTAAATATAGATCTATAGAAAAAGGTGACAAATTTAAGGAAAATCATTTTACTTCAGTAGTTTAACTGGATTTGTATTGATGTTTAAGTGTGAGTGATGTTCATCTCAGCTTTCTATATACTAGGCAGATATGAACCCAGAAAACAATTTCAATCACAGACATGATCTGAGTCATTTTAATCATTGTTAGCAAAATTTCTTGTAGTTCTGAGGGAACCATCACAGAGAACCCAGGATACTAATCAAAAGAAGTTTATTTTCAATCTTTGTATGTCAATGTGTCATAGGTAAACTTGTCAAATTATGACACAGTTTGAAGGAAAATTGGCATAATTTTATCCTTAACTAATGACATTGCAAAAGAATTGATTAAATAAAATTCTTGAATAATTTGTATGGCTTCAGTCATATTACTGAAATATAAAGAAATTATTTAGGAACAGATACTTCCCAGATCAGGGAGAGAAGAGTAAATCATTCCTTCAGTTATATAACTGAATAAAAATTATATAAAACCTAATATGTCAGGTTCTCTCAATGTGAATGAAAAAAATTAAGACATCACAATACTTGAATCATTTTAACTTAGAGATTATAAATAGAAAAACCAAATCTGCTAAACTATGGAACCTGACAGTAACATTATGGATTAGTTATATTGTATCTTATAAAGTGTGAGAGATATAGACTCTTGAATTTGAATAGAAACAAAGAAACGTTACAACATGATATCACGTTGCTAAACGGTAACAGTGTTAAAGTGTCTCCTCATTATTTCTTATACTGAATTCAGATCATCAAATCTCTCAACTCTCACCAGAAGGCCTTCTTTTTATAGTAGGTGGCATTAACACAGACTCTTAACCTATCAGGCTAAAGAATAAGAGAGTATGGAATTCTCAGTCCTAATTGTGGCATCAATATAATACCCCCTTCAAGACACAGGATAATTGGATAACAAGAAAGACTGTAAGAGACAGTAGCAGCGGATAAATATATGTAGCCATGATTTCTGGGCAGAGACGGGCAGTAGTCAAACTATGTAAAAAAGCCCTGACCAATCTCAAACCTGATATAATTGTCACCTGGAGAGAGAGGTGAACAAAACATCTAACTTGTAGACATTTTAAGAAGTTGTTTGCAAACAATAGTGGTTAAGAGAACAAGATTCACTTTTTTGTACCCTTGTGTCCACTTGTAGGAGAAACATGCTGTGTTGGAAGGACACAGAAACAAAATTATATATACAACACACATTGCACAGATGAGTTTAAAACAAAATCAAAAGAATAAATGAAGTTGAATGTGTAAGGAAGGGGAAGTGGATTTTGGAGTAGTAATGAGAGATCAAAATATAGTACATAAAATTGCCAAGAATATAATAAAATAAGAAAAAGGAAGAACATAAAAGAGAGAGACAAAAAATTCTTCTAAGTATTTGGCTTACATAACTGAACTTTGACTACAAAAATTCTAGATCATTTAGAATATAAATGGGCTGTTATGCATGTATTAGTAGTAATGTACTATTAGCATTACCTCGAGGGAAATTTGTCGTTTGTGAATGTGTGTGTGTGTGTGCGCGTGTGTGTGTGTGTGTGTGTGTGTGTGTGTGTGTGTGAGAGAGAGAGAGAGAGAGAGAGAGATTGACAGAGAGACAGAGAGAGACAGAGAGATAGAGAGAAAGACAGAGAAAGAAATGAAATTATAAACATTCTTTTTGGTGAAAAGGGTCAAAAAATAGGAACCATTAAAAGAAATTCAGTTTCTTTTTGTAAAAAAAATATTTTTGTTCCAAAACGGTGGTGAAAGAAGGAATCAAAGATAAGTTATAAAATGGCATTGGCTATGACATAACTATGTTCTATTGGTGCTTTTAAGCCAGGATCTCTTCTTTGATCCATACATCAAGCTATAATATCAAGTTTTTCTTTTCTTTATAATACAAAATCACTCCAAAGAAAAAAATCTGTTCAGAGAGCTGTTATAACATGATATTTACATAAACAACATATGGGATTATTTTGACCTGCTTGCAGCCATAGGTAGTTTGCATTGATGTGAAGAATAATCAAAGCTGCTTCAGTTACCTGACACGGGAAGTTCCCCACAATTATTCTGCAGTACCTCTGCACAAATCATCCAATGAATTCCTTCAAAGAAAATGTCACACAATTTTAGTTTGAAAGATTGTAATATTACATACGTTTTGTATCTATAGACATGTGCATATCTACTATATACATATTATGCCAAAGCACACACAGACACACAGACACAGACACAGACACAGACACACACACACACACACACACACACACAGAGACAACACACACACACTTATACTTACATGTTAAAATGAAGGATAATCTCTTTCAGGAGAATGATTCAAAGGTCATTCGTGGCTTGGTGAAAAAGATTCCACTTCTGTAAAACAAAATAACAGTTCATTAAAACCTAAAAGAAGGGAGAGTCTGTCTGACTTACATAACTGCTAGTACCACAAGGTACCAAACTGAAACTAGGCACTGCCGAGCAAATGTAATATTATTTCCCCTTAGAAGACAAAACTCTTTCCTGATTTTATTTTATTTTATTTTTACATTCCAGATTTTATTCTCCTCCCAGTCCAGGTTAACTTAGACTGCTGGTCCTCTACATGGAAGCCCTCCTCCTCAGCTTCCTCCAGATTTTCCCTAATTCAACAGAGGGGTCAGCAGCTTCTGTTCACTGGTTGTATGCACATATTTGCATCTGACTCTTTTAGCTGCTTGTTGGTTTTTCAGGGGAGCAGTCATGATAGCTCCATTTTTGTGAATGTCCCATAGCCTCAGAAATGGTGTCAGGTTTTGGGGCTTCCCCTTGAGCTGGATCCAACTTTGGGCTTGTCACTAGACCATTTTTCCTCAGGCTCTTCTCCATTTACATCCCTGCATTTCTTTCAGACAGGAAGAATTATGGGTCACAGTTTTGACTGTGTGATAGCAACCCCATCTCTCACTTAATACCCTGACTTTCTTCTGGAGTAGGTTCATTAAGTTCCTTTTCCTCACCGTAGGTCATTTTATCTAGGGTACCCCCTTTGAGTCCTGAGAGTCTCTCACCTCCCAGGTCTCTGGTACATCCATTCTTTCTGCTAGCTCTGAGGGCTTCTGTCCTTTTCACCTATCCAATACCAGATCATATTCTCCTCCCCCCCTTCCATATCCCTCTCTGCTCCCACACTCCCTCCCTCCCACTCCCCCTCCCTCCCCCTCTCCCTCCCTCCCCACTTGTGGTTGCTTTCTTCTCCCTCCCATGGGGGACTGACAAGTTGTCCTCACTTGGGCACTTTAGTTGTTGACCTTAGACAAGACATTTTTTCTAATGTTTTTTCTTTGTGGGTCTACCTTGAGGGTGAAGGGAGTAGAAGCTGTAAGCTGGGTTCCAGATGGCAGAAGGAACTTCTGTGAATCAGCTTCAGAGACACAGCTCATTTTATTGTTCCAGGAGTAAGGTATTATGGTTCTTAGGGTTATGTGCAGGAAGGTCTAATTGGTCATAACCTAGTACATAATTATCATATAGTCAGGAATAAAGAGCCCTAGTTGTGGCAATCTCGTTGACTAAGGCAATACAATCAGAGAGAGGCCCAGGGAGGGATGAGTATGACTGTATAATGGGGCATGTTCCTTTTCATAGTATTTTTGAAATTTTTATTGGTAAGGGAGAAAGAGGGAAACCATCAAGTTTGACACTGAACAGACTAGCAAGAGGAGTAGGTTGACTGCAGAAATGCTATGTAAATATCGATTAAATGCCTCTTTTGGTTATGTTAGGACCAAGAAGATGGCATACAGTGTGTTAAAATGGGGAGATTTTTCTGTGAGGGCAAAAAAATAGGACACAGAGTCAGTGTATCCTTGGATTTTTGTGTAGGTGAGTCCTTGGTTACCTCATCCTCATCTGTAAAAGCCATTGGGGGCAAACAGGATCGGGGATCGAAAGAATAAACTAGGAAAGAGCAATCTAAATAATGGGATGGTAGCCAGGAATCTGCCACTGTTTGTCTATCTGCCCTGTGAAGCAGAGGAGGCTATGAGAAATAGAGGTTTGGTTTCTCAGGAGCCATCGTATGTTTGAGAGTAGAAAAAGGAAAACTGGTTCTTCACCCATTTATGAACTCTCTTCCTGTCTTTAAGCATGGTGGATAAAGCATTGGCCTTGGCTCGTAGTTGAGGTTCTCCTTCTTTTGGCACGTGGAGCCATTCTAGGATCACTGGAGGTTGACATAAAGATCCAACTACAATGGGGGCGGAGTAGAATATAAGGATCTGGGTTGGTTGCTGTGAATCATAGCTAGCCAGTGAGGGTGTTGTAGTAGTAGTAGTAGTAGTAGTAGTAGTAGTAGTAGTAGTAGTAGTAGTAGTATTTTAGTTTTTATTTACTTTTGTTTCATTTGTTTGTTTTTTAATGTGGTTGTTAATAGAACAAAGGGCCTCCCAGGTTGCTGGCTTCATGGAGCAAGGAGAGGATGGGCCTTTATGACACTTAAGTAATTCAAATAGTCTGTAGTTGCCTGGTTGGTATGGGGAACCGAGTCTAAGACAATTAATATTACTAGTAAAGCTTTGAAAGCTATTCAGACTTAACTGGCAGGGAAGTTTATGACAGCTTGAGTTGGCCAGGCTGAGACTGGGTGATTTCTATCCCTAGGAACATGATAGAAAGTATGATTTGGATCTTACTTTCTGCTACTACAAAGCCTCTTTCTGTTAGGGCTTTTGTGGCTTCATGTTTTAAATTTTCTAAAGTTAGGTTTTTTTTTTTGGTTATTTTATTTACATTTCAAATGTTATCCTCCCTCCCGGTTCCCCTCCCTAGAAATTACCCCACTCCAACACCCCCCCCACCTCCACAAGGGTACTCCTCCACCCACCCACCCACTCCTATCATTGCCCTACTCTGGGGCATAGCTCAGCCATTAAAGGTTCGGCTCACAAACAAAAATAAAGTTAGGTTTTTATCTTGTCTTATCTCTTGCCATATTAAGAGTTCATCCATGTAATTATCTATGTGGAAACCTGATTTGATAAGTAGTTTTAGTGCATCAGATACAGCTAGATGGAAAATGGTGAAGCTGTAATTCATGCTTTGAGAGAGTACTCTTCATGCATATCTATAGGTACTGAGATATCATATCCATGTTTAGGTACTGAGAAGGCAAAGCACTTGGAAAATTGCTAATGGAATGGTTTGAAATGAAGCCATCTTTTATGTCTAATGGCGTATTCACAGGTATAGCAGAGACAAGGGTAACTTCACTTTGAAGGGAGCCTCAAATCTTTATGGTTTTATTAATTGTTCTTAGATTCTGGAGGAGCCTCCAGGTCCTGATCTTCTTTGTAATTACAAAACCCAGGGTATATGAGGAGCTTCTAGAGGGACGAATGAGTTCCCTTTTTAATTGCTGTTTAACTAATTGGTGTAAAAATGTTAATTCCTCCTTGTTGAAAGGCCATTGTATCACACAGATGGGATCTCCTGTGATCCATTCTAGGCAAACAGCGAGATATTCAACATCAGCCCTTAGAACTGGGGGCTCTTTTGGTCTTCGTGTTTTTGGTAATCTTCTAATTTAAGACATTCATCCTTCTCTCCACTAGCAAGAACTACATTTAAATCTCCTAAGATATCTCCATTTAGCAAGTCTGTGACCACATTGGCCAACAGGGCTCTAATAGTCCCATTTGTTCCGTCTGGGTCATCACGTTTATAAAAATTGTGAGTAATAAATGCTCAGGAGAAACTACCTACTCTCTTCAGTTGAAGCTCTGGTAGGAGAATCCAATGTGAAGGAACCTCAGCCTGTCTTAGGGTGGTCTTATCTGCCCATGTGTCCATTAGACATCTAAAATTTTTATTGTCAATGTGTATTAAAAGTTTAGGGTAAGCTTTTTCCAGTGTGTTTCTGACCCAGTGGGCTTGTGAGTTTTTCCTTCTACTGGTGGGGCTGAGGGTTACCTCCCAAGGATTTTAAAGAGGGCAGATGTTTGCTATTTTCGTCATATTTGGATCTGCAATTCTTTTTCTAATGAATGACCTTTCTTTCCTTTTCTTTTTCTTTTCATTTTCTTTTCTTTCATCTATCTATCTATCTATCTATCTATCTATCTATCTATCTATCTATCTATCTATCTATTTTGAGAAGTCTCCTTTCCAGTGTCTTGTCTCTCTGCACTTAAAACATTTTTAATCAGACTATATTTCAGCTGCAAAGGCTTGGTCAAGATAGGAGGCATGGTCTGATAGTTCCAATGTCATAGCCATGATCGATTTGTACTAATATTCATTTTTTTAAGTCTTTGGCCTACCTGTTTGTGTTCTGGTGTCATTCCTTCCCTCATAAGACTGTTTAAGAGAATTTCTTTGGCTATATGATCTGTTATTTTTCTTTCTAAACTGGCCTGCAACTTTAGTACAAAATCTGGGAGAGTCTCAGTTGTTTTCTTTTTTTTTCCTTTTAATTTTTTTTTATTTTTTATAGAATTAGTGAACAGGGTTCTCTAGGCTCTATGGACAAGGAGGTTAAGCAGTCCTACACCCTGAGTGCAAGTAAGCAGACTACTCAAAACAGGCAGCAGGGAGTAAGGTCTGCTCGACTCCTGTGGAGAAGTTCAACAAATAGGACCATAATAAGGACAACCCTTGTCCCCAACTCTATTTATAAACTGAAGCTATGACCAACTATTCTGCCATGCTATTTGTTGAATATGCAATTCCTGTTTTTAGCCTGCATCTGACATTCTTCTCAAAATGAAACTTTTCATTGTACATACAAGAGCTAGGGAGAAGTGATCAACACATATCTCTCCTGTCCTGAGCAGTTAAGAGTTTGCTATTGAAAAAAGTTGGTCCTGATAGATTTGGTCCATATGGCACAAATTCTGTCCTCAATAGACACCTTAGTAAAACTCTTTTAAGTCTCTGACTTGGAGGGGATACGAAGTAAGAGGATATTTTCTTGAAACAGGTAGATTATTGAAAAAGGTTTTTTTTCTTTTATTGGATTTTATTAAATTTACATTTTAAATGTTATTCCCTTTCCCAGTTTCCCCTCCAGAAACCCGCTACCTCATGCCCTACCCTACTACTATGAGGGCGCTCTCACCCAACCCCACTCCCTCCCACCTCCCTGCCCTGAAATTCCCCTACAAGCTTTGACAGGACCAAGGGCCTCTCCTCCCGTTGATGCTTGACAAGGTCATTCTTTGCTAAATATTAGGATGGAGCCATAGGTCCATCTCTGTGTTCTCTTGGGATGGTGATTTAGTCCCTGGGAGATCTGGGGTATCGGGTTGGTTGATACTGTTCTTTGTAAGGGGTTACAAACCCCTTCAGTCACTTGAGGCCTTTCTCTAAGTCCTGCACTGGGGACCCAGTTCTCAGTTCAGCGGTTGGCTGTAGGCATCTGCCTTTGTATTTGTCAAGCTCTAGCAGAGCCTCTCAAGAGACTTCTATATCAGGCTCCTGTCAGCAAGCACTTGTTGGCATCCAAAATAGTGTCTGGGTTTAGTGTCTTCATATGGGATGGATCCCCCAGGTAGGGCAATCTGTGAATGGCCTTTCCTTGAGAAATATTCTTATGGGTGGAGGTTCTGGTTCCTTGAGCCATTATGGGGGAGGTGGCTAGGGATACTGTTTCTCAGCGTCTCTGAAATTATAGAGCTTCTTAATGGCCATGGGTGTGGTGGTACATTCAGTAGATGGTGGTTCTGAGGTGACAGAGGGCTTATCCCCGTGTTCTCAGGAGACTTGCTCTTAACTTCCTAGTCTTTTCCTTCTGTAGACAATGAAGGTTCATATCAGGGAAGAGAGGCAGTTAATAGACAAGATGTGTTGTGAAATGGGAAATAGCTTCTGTCTAGTTCAATCATTTGCTTTTCTAGAGTGGCTAAATCAGCCACTAGATAATCCTCAGTCTTCCTTTGAAGTGTCTCCTTTATACTTTGGTGTTTTTTCCTCTAACAGGTCATGATTAGGCTCAGATATTTCCCCCAAACACTGCCAAATGGCAGATATCACAGAAAGGAAGGAGAGGCACGAAAAATTGCTTTCCTAGATTTCTATTTTGTAAGCCAGGTAGGCAACTTGGGTCCAGCATCAGGCTCAGAAATATCCACTGACAGGATCCATGGCATGAATTGAAGCACCTCATTTCAGAATTCTAGGCCCTCCTTTTGGGAGATTTTAAGTTCTTTTTGTTTAAGTAAGGCTCCAAAGGAACAAATTTGGAAGTCCCTCTCATGTTGTTTTGAGTTCCCCATTATAGAAAAGAGCTAAACACCAGATCACATGGTTAACATTACCAGTAGGTTATATTACATTTTACAACAAACGTTCTGTCAACCTCTTGTGTCAAACCTATAGTATAACAGTATCACGTGTAGAAATTCTATCTTCCCCTATGTTTTCATGCCACAGAGATGTTTTAATGTTAACAAAAATAAACAATAATCATGGAAAATAAATTATCAGAATGAATGAAGGTAAGCATCAAACATAGTTCTGGTGAAGCCTAGTTTACTTTTTCCATGTGTGATGTGTCGTCATCTCACTTCAGGGGTGGCATTTCTTCAGTTAGAGCAGCACTGGTACATTCTGTTTTAAAAGGTAAATACAGATTAGATAAAAAAATTAAAAAAGGAAGAAAAGAGAGGAAATGTCCTCAATAGAGCTCAACATTCCTGAGGTAGTTCTGTTGCAGGGGACTGAAAATTATCTGAAGAGCCCAAGGCTGCACCAGGACATAAGAGACTGGCAATTGTCCTCAGACTTTGAACTCTTAGGTGCATTACCAGGATTGTATGAGATGTGTGGAGGATACTGTCTACACCATGTTAGAGTTGTTGGAGTCCAGAAAGAGGGTAGGGGGACCTTTGTCAAATGGTGGTGAATTGCCCAGACTGATAGACTTCAGTTGTCCAGAAACCATAATGTGTGGGGTGTGTGTGTGTGTGTGTGTGTGTGTGTGTGTGTGTGTGTGTGTGTTCCAAACTGAAAGTAAACCAAACAATGAAAATAAAATAAAGCAAAGAATGAAAATAAAGTGAAGCAAAGAAAGGAGAGGATCAACCCTCAGACTGTATGGTCAGGTGAAAAAGGTCATTATCCCTTTTGGACAGGACATATTTACAAATTCTATGTATTCCTTGAGTCCCTGTTTGGGTGCCAAGTGTGGGTCTCCCATTTCCTCCTACGCCATTTGTAACTGGTCCATGAGGTCGAAGGAGCAGAAGTGGGGGCCAGAGTGTTAAGGGTTCTAAATATGATAGAAAGAACTTTTGGAAGTCAGCTTCAAAGAAACAGCTCACTTTACTTTCCAGGGGTACATAAGGGTTCTTAGGGTTGTAAGGAGGAGTACAGAGTTATCGCGTGCACAGGAGGAAAGATCAAGACTACATGTTGAGTTATGCAGCATTTGCAGGAATCTCTGTGCAGAGCCATTATCCAAATAAGGTCAGGCCTCTGTGCTTAGAGACACTCTTCTATTAAGATAAGGCAAGGAAGATGAAACTCCTCTAAGAAAGGGAGTAGTTCAGTTTGTTTCAAGTTTGGAGAGCTATCCGGACATGGAGGGCTGCGACCTTAATAGTAGAATCTTCCAACATTTCTTTTACAAATTAATGATTTGAGATGAATTTTTTAGATGACATATTTTTCCCTCCTCTGGGCTAAGATTTGAGTATAGAGCCTCCCATATAGACTAAATGATCTACTGCTGAACTGTCTCTCAATTCTTTACCCTATGTCTTCAAAACTAATGGAGAAAATATGAACTGCTCTGAAGACTAAATATGAACACAGAGCAACTGTATTATAAAAAATCATCTGAAAATATGTACTGTCTGAATTTTTACTGAAAAAAAAATTATTCTGTGATCAGCACATGCCCAGGAATTTGTCTATGTTTTTCCCAGCCTATGTTTCTTCATGTGTTGAGATGGAATCATTTCTCTGTTAATCTGTGGATGAATCTGAGATTGAATCTGTGGATGATTGGTAGAAAATAATTCCTTGTCTCTATTAGGATGCACATTTATATGATTGAGCAAGTTTGGATTTGGAAGTGATTACATGTGTATATTAAATTCAACAATCTACTCATAAAACATTTTTTAATTTATTACATAATTTCAGATTCTGTAAAATGTTCAAATATTAGATGGCTTCAACTAGGTCAAATAGCTCATAAGGATTGCAAATGACTGTAAAGAAAATATAGTTATAAGGGGTTGGGGAATTAGCTCAGTGGTAGAGCACTTGCCTAGCAAGTGCAAGGCCCTGGGTTCGGGCCCCAGCTCCGAAAAGAAAAAGAAAAAAAATAGAAAATAGAGTTATTTTTCTCATTATTTTTCTGTTTTTCTATATGTATTTTCTAACACACACTTATGTTCCAGTTAATAGTGATCAAATTCCTTTTCTGTATTCAATAGTCACAAAGTGCTGAAGACTAGGCACCACACTGCTGCCATCTCACAATTATTCTGAATCACATAGTGTATGTGTGTATCTTTACTACTGTTTCCCAAAATAGCCCACTAGTAAGTTCTTTCCTCCTTAGAGGATGATCCTTGTGATATGAATATAAACTCAGCTTTTCATTCTTAATATTGTCTTAGTTATTTTTGTTCATCATATATGAATATATATGAATATATATAAATATATATGACATTGATTAAGGCACATTAATACTTTTAGCTAACATTTCTCATAAAAATTTTGAGTTAACTATTCCTTATTTACAAAAAAAATGTTTACTCATTAAATTCAGGTGGATATTCAGGATTGTGTATCTCAGTGTCTCATACCACATGATTTTGCTTTAGTTATAGTTTTATATTTATATAAGCCTTATAAAAATATAATAAAGTCTTATTAATTAATGTAGACTTATATAGTCATATTATACATGAATTTACACCTACAATTTAGCAGTATTTGAATATCCTTCTTATGGAGAATATGCATCATGGAAGACTTATGTGTTTATTTAAAATTATTAACATTAACAATAGCAAAATTCTTTTCTGGGTATGATAATTTCCATACAACATTAACCTTGTTCAAGGTGTTGGTATGCATGGTAAATTTTGTCTCTTCGTTGAACTGAACTGTGTTGCAAAACCTTCTTCTTGATTCTCAATTTTTCAAATTTATGCTGGTGTTGTACTGCATGAGAAAATCTGCATTTAGTATGCAAATTGGAATTGGCTAAGGATGATGGCGGCTCCACAACTTTAAATATGTCATGTCACAAGTTGCATGTAAGATATATAAAATATTAACATTAAAGACACAAAAACAGCTTACAGCTACTAGTAACCTCAGAAAAGACACTCGGGTCAGATATTCTCTCAACTAAATAAGACACTAAAAGAAGGGTTTTCTTTTAATAATCAGCTTTATGGAATAATTTTTTTACCTGTTCATTCAATTTTTAGAAAAATGGCTCAAAAAGTACAAATAGAAGCATGTTTGTATTAAAGATAGTCTCAAGATTGCTTCATTCCAAAATAAAATATCAAGGCTTCAGATATAACAATGTTTTCTAATATTAAAGAAAAATGGTATAGACACCATTTTTCACTTTTACCTGAGACTTAAATTTTATTTGTCCCATAATTGAAGTTTGTTTCTGAACTAATTGATTAAACTTACATGTACAAAAAAATTGTGCTTATCAACTTTAACTTTGTGTTTCTTGGATATGTAGATCACTATTAAAGAGAAATTAATTTAAAAATGAAACACAGAGTGGTGGATTCAATGGTATTTGTTTCCCATAACAAAAGAAAAGTTTCCAAGCAAAGTGAACAATTATAATCTGTATTTGCTTGCCCATAGAAAATTGGGAAAATGCATAATAAATTATTTTATAATTGATCATTGGCATCTGAGGTACATATCAACCAAAAAATAAAAATAAAACAAAACAAAACCAACAACAAAACAAAAACAAAAAGAAACTGTAGAGGAAAAAAATAAGAATGGGGGAAAGATAGGAGAGTGGTGAATTTG
Organism: Rattus norvegicus; assembly: GCF_021556685.1. Lineage (NCBI taxonomy): Eukaryota > Metazoa > Chordata > Mammalia > Rodentia > Muridae > Rattus > Rattus norvegicus. The sequence continues at coordinate 33,469,596 of NC_141544.1, read as the reverse complement.
TTTAGTATCAGTTCTTATAATTTATCCCAGCTCACTTATATTTTGTGAAAATAGATATATGCAGATCAATAAATACATACACTAAAGTTGATGTGCATTTAACCTACTGTATTTTTGGTTCTAAGAGAGATAAAAAAATTAACATACATTTTGTTTAAGGGAATACTCTATAGTCAGGAAGGTATGTATGCTCCTTTTGCAGTTACTCAAGTAAGGGATTATGTAGGAATTTTGTAAAAGAAGTCTATTAGTTTCAATTTGATTCAAAAGAAAATAATAACTACTGTCTTTGATGAGCAGGTTTCTGTATCACTATTATTTTAGGAAAAGGAACCTATCATTAATGATTTTAAGTAGGCTGGTTTGTTACTTCATAGCTATTTCCACATTAAAATTCTCGATGGCTCTGCTGATTAGAGTACTTAGGTAGGATCTGTCACCCTTTCTTTGTTATTTCACACTTATCTTTCAAGATGTAATATTTTGAAATGATGGAGATTTTCGGCGTTTCTCCATAGTGTTGATCTGCCTCAGCACTCTGTCATCAGTCCGTGTTCCTCTTACTCTGCAACTTCCAAGTAAGAGTGATTGCATTCATTTTCTTAATTCAGTGTTCACAAAGTACTGAAGACTAAGCACCAACTACACTGCTCCCACCTAACAGGTATTCTGAATCACTTAGTAGACTACACATGTATGTTTTCATTTCAGTGTCCCCAAATAGCCCCCAGTTGAGTTCTTTCCTCTTTAGAGGGTGATCCTCGCAGTGTGAACAGAAACCCAGATTTTCAATATTAATATTTCCTTAGTTATTTTTGTTTGTATGTTTGTTTAATGGCTGGCTTTTAGAATTATTTCTCTTGCATGAGTCAAGTTTCATCTGACTATGAGATCTTTCCTTTAATTCAGTAAGTTTAGCATAATGCTAAATAAGATTGGCTTTGCAAAGTATTTAACTATACTGTTTTTGGTTAAATGTGAGCATATTTCTTAAGCCTGACAGTTGGATTGACTCTTCAGAGATTTTCTACCCTGAATGTCATGACAGAGAGACTGAAAAGTTTTAGAATATTTATTTCACTACTGTTATATTTGTTGAATTATTGATAGTTCATGTTGTCTCAGGCTTCTGCTTGGTTTCTGTATTTACTTCAGCTAGTACTCCAACTATGTTACATGTAAATCTTTTCTTCACTAGCTATTTGACACTGTGTAGCACGTTATGTAAGGAGGAGCTCCTGAAAATTGTATTGTCTTTTACATTGCTTGTAGCTAAGGGATCTGGAGGCACCTTAGATAACAGGCTGTGTTTCAAAGTTTCCAATGCAATCACTGTCAAATCCGTGGATACTGCAAACATTTCCAGACTCACCTATAGCAGGCTGAAACATCTGCAAGACATAAGGTGTTGTCAAGAGGCAAATTGTGGTTCCATAATTGCTATTCATGCTAAACTACATGAATTTCTCATTAATGGCCACTGGTTTTTGCCATGATCCAAGAAGGATAGAACAAAAGGACATTATAGATATAGGAACTATTTTATAAACCCAAATTCTAAGAAGATTTCCATCATTCTGTTCTTATATATTTTAGGAATGAGTCAATGCATTTATTCATATTTATATGGAACACTATATAGGATGTGGATCCAATGGGTGAATACATGAGTGGCAAAGACTGTATTAGATACTTTAGAACTAGAGTTATAGGCAGTTTTTTTCCAGGATTGCCCAGCTTTTATGTGGAAACTGCTTCTGTGGGTATTGGTATATGAGGTCTGGCAATGAAAATTAATAAGATTCTGGTTTTAACTACATCTATATGCAATAAAATTTCTGTTCCTTCATTGGAAATTTCACTTATTGTTTATCTATACATGAATATATTCCTTGAACACATTTTGGGTGGAATTTGCTGTCATTTAGGGTGAGTTTGTATTTCAGACCCCACTTTTTGTCATTGCTTAAATATTCAATTTATTACTGGGGAATGGAGAATAAAAATGGTCACCACTTTATTCTTAGGATTTCCTGTTTTATCTTTGGAAACTGATAATGTTATTCAACGATGCTTCCAGATTTTTGTACTATTTGGCATTTTCTTTCCAGAGTTATAAAAATCTTCTTTTTGCATAATGAGACTTCCTTTAATATCCATTTAAAATCTACTGAGTTCATATTCTTGAAATAGGTGAGTGAAAGCATACAGACACTTCCACTTTTGGATGTCTGCATGCCAATCTCCAGATATCCACTGTAATAGTGTGTTTTCAGGCCATGGTTAATATCTTCCTCCTTTGTTTCATTGGTAGAGTTTTTAGGGTTACTACTACAGTTATAAACAGCTGTACTACATATTGTTACTACTGCAACATCTGTATCTACATATTGATATTAACATTAATAAAATCATATGGAAAGTATTCTTTACATTAATGTGTGCATGCACATGTTGAGTTGTGCTTGTAATTCCTGTGATGTACCGACTCTGCATGTTCCAGTGTAAACGTGAAAGTGTGTATTCAGGGGCAAACGTGTGTGTGTGTGTGTGTGTGTGTGTGTGTGTGTGTGTGTGTGTGTGTGATGTAAAAGGAGGCAGAAAATTGACTTATGTTATCTGTCCTTGATTATTCTATCACTCTTCATCCCCATTTACAAACACATATTATTAACACTTTTAAGATTTCCTAAAACATATTCTGATAATATTTACCTCCAGTTCCTCCAAGATATATCCCTTACTTACCTATACAAGACTGTGGTTTAAGACTAGCTAGTCTGTTTTGCATTGCTCATACATATTCATTGAATGTGTGACCTACTACGGGATCATGGTCAACATGTCCATGCTACCATCTTAAAGAAAACTGGCTCTGCTCCCAGCAGCTATCAATTGCCAATAATGCCTCAGCCAGTTGCAGACCTTTTTGTGCATCTTCCTCTCCATGCTGGGGTCTAGGCTGCGTTTATGTTGGCACGATGTCATAGCTGCTGTGAGTTCACATAGAAAGCTGTCCTACTGTGCATAGAAGACACTGCTTTCTTGTAGTCATCTACTACTTTTGGCTCCTGCAGACCTTCTCTCTTTCCTATGCAGTGATAAATGAGTCCCACGAGAAGAAGTGTGATATAGATGTCCCATTTAGGAATGAGCACGTCACAGTCTTACTCTCTGCATCTCAGCTAACAGTATGTATCACTGGTTTTTGTCTTCTCCTGTAGAGAGACACATCTCTGACATCTGATGGGAGTCTGAGAGATACATTATGAAAGCCTACTGTAGGAGAAGGCTATAAACACATAGATACAGACACACGCAGACACGGTTACAGAGGGGGAGGGGGAGAGAGAGAGAGAGAGAGAGAGAGAGAGAGAGAGGTTGGGGTAAGAAAAACATAGCACCAATCTTGTTTTAATTGTGTGTGTGTGTGTGTATGTGGTGTGTGTGTGTGTGTGTGTGTGTGTGTGTGTGTGTGAGAGAGAGAGAGAGGGGGGGGGATTGGGGTAAGAAATACATACCACCAGTCTTGTTTTAATTGTGTGTGTGTATGTGTGTGTGTATGTGGTATGTGTGTGTGTGTGTGTGTGTGTGTGTGAGAGAGAGAGAGAGAGAGAGAGAGAGAGAGAGGAGAGAGAGAGAGAGAGAGAGAGAGAGAGAGGTTGGGGTAAGAAATACATACCACCAATCTTGTTTTAATTATGTGTGTGTGTGTGTGTGTGTGTGGTGTGTGGTGTGTGTGTGTGTGTGTGTGTGAGAGAGAGAGAGAGAGAGAGAGAGAGAGAGAGAGAGAGAGAGAGAGAGAGAGAGAAAGTTTTATGAGTCTCTAAGTTCATATCTACATACTTGGGAAGACTTTGCTCACCGAGTCTTCTACTCAATCCCTGTCCTTTCTTTAAAGTAGCATGTTTTATCCAAGTTTTTTTTACTTCTGAGTAAAACCAATAAATAGTAGATTTGCTTAAAGAAATTATACAACTTGTGTTTTAATTTATTTTTCTATGCAGGAACTCACTATGTACTCCTGTTTGTCCTGTGGAAGAGGAGGTGGCTAGCCTTAAACTAGCAGATATGAGGCTATCTAGGCCTTCTTAGCTCTGTATTTCAAGGTATGCAGAGATATACTTCATGAAAATTGTTTTTTAAAACCCTCTTGTGCATTTCTCAGAGATAGATTTAATAAAGCAAAGTTGTTGACCAATGTCAAACATAATAATTATCTGAAAAACACTTCTTCAACCTGTCTTTCTCTCCACATTCTTTCTATTTCTTACATATATTATTCCAAATTTCTTCTCATTTTGTATTCTCAGACATACATGTTCTTTTACTTCCCTATTTCTTCTGCTGTAACTAGTTCTGTGACTTAAAAAGCTTATTTCTGACTTGTCTTCCACTGAAAAATTCTAATATATTTGAGCGCATTAATGACTACAGAGACTGATGAAAAATCCATAAGCTGGAGTTTTCCGATTTTCACTCTCCATGCCCAAAGTCAAGGAAGGATACAATGACCATTAACCATTGAAGTGGCTCTAGAAAGTAGTGACTGGGGTACTGGTAATAGTCAGTGCATTCACTCAAATGGGAAGGAGCTTCAAAAACACACTTTAGTTGAGTTAGAAAATCTTCATAAAAAAGACTTCATGGATCATCTGTTTGATATATATATATATATATATATATATATATATATATTCAGAAAGCCTGGATCCTTTTTTGATTGAAATTTATAGGAATGTAATGCTGGCTAAAGCAACCAGTGGTACAGATTGAGGAAGAATGGTGTTTGCTTTAGAAGAAGATAATATATCCATAATTTCAGGAACTGTGATGTAGACGTGTCCAGTCAATTTGGGCTCCTTAAGATAGTTTATCTCAGCATTTTTTCCAGTTGTGGTTTTTGTGATGGTCTCTATTTGCTTGAAAAACAAACTTTTTTCAAAAGTGGTGGTAGCTACAATGTATCTGTGAGTATAAGATTTAGAATGCAATTAGGAAATATACTGGCCTAGCAATGTGAAGGTAATAGATTATCTTCTAAGATCCATGATGTCACTAGGAGAGTGGGAAGATTGTAAGAGTTAGAATACAAAGGCATCTGTTGTAAAGTATTCTTCATTGGATCAGTTTCATAAACAAGATCTGAACAATGGCAATTTGTATAGAGATGCTAATATTGAAGTGGAGGAAATCTAATTGGGTCCCATGTCTAAACAAAGAACTATAGTATAGGTAAGTATTGACTAAGAGAGGTAGAATTAGCTCTTCCAAGGAGTGATCTACTAATTGGTTATTTAATACAAAATAGTCAGCACTGAAACCATATACATAAAAACAAATGCTTACTCACCATAGTCTAAGTTAATGTGTGTGTGTGTGTGTGTGTGTGTGTGTGTGTGTGTGTGTGTGTGTGTGTGTGCAGGTGCATAAGCAGAGGCTATCCATTTGAGAATGAAGGTTGGAGAGATGGCAGGAGAAAGAAAAGGAGAGAGGAAAGTGATATTATTATGTTTTAATTAAATATGTGAGAATAAATAAAAAATTAGAAGAGACTATAACATAACCAAATGCAATTTTAAAGGTAAAAGAGGAAGGATAAAGAAACATGAAATCTCTGAAAGGTTTTAGTCTAGAAAATATTCATTCTGTCAGATAAATTATTTTTCATTAACAGTTTAATAAACACAGACATATGTTAAATCAAATACTTAAAATTAACTTTTAAACACAATTTACATATCCTTCTATGAATATAATAAAATCTAATCAGTTAATATATTTAAATTATATTGTCAATCCATGTACTCCAAAGTATTTTTACTACATTTAAATAATGTGTTATTGAATCATATTATTTAATTTTTGTCTGGGTATATATTTGATGATGTTTATATTTCTGATGAATGTTTCATTTGTTATATAGTCTGTTCTGGATTTAGATTCAGACAAGTAGGGTAGAGAAAAGTAGGCTATATTTGCACACTACTATGTAAAACTGAGAAACCTTGATCAATGTTGACAGAGAATATATCCAAGACCAAAGTTATATTCTCTGTAAGCCTCTCTTCTGATATCAGAGTTTGGTTCCAAACTGAAAATGGAGCAGTCATCCTTTTTGCATGGGACCCTAGCATAATCCTAATCAGTGCTGGTGTAAGGTAGAGATGCAATTTTAGGAAGCCTTGATATTATATGTTTTGTTCTGTCTTCACTGTATCCTTAGTCATGGCAGTTAACAGTGAATGGTGGGTGTCATCATGAACTATCCTGTAGAAATCTACCTTTCATTGATAAAGGAAATTCAAAACCGTCATCTGGGGAATTAGAGGAAGTAGGGTTTACTCATTTTATGTCTACTACCTGAGACTGAACTATAAACATTCAGTTCCGCATAACTGAAAAGTTCTGCATGGAGAAAAGATTTGAGGACAATTTAGCCTTGTTTTCAGGAGAAGAATAAATCTCAGATTATAATATTCATGCATCTATTCTGAGTTATGAGAGAGTAACTCTTTATTTTCTTTTCTATACTCTTGATCATAAGATAATTATAATATTATTACCATAATAGAACACATATATTGACTCATTATTAGTACCTTAGATCTACTATTAGAATATCTTCTATTTCTGTAATATCTCCTGACACATTTTCTGGAAATTATATTGATTTATTTCCAATAATGCATCAGCCCTTTATTTCTAAACTACTGTCAATATAATGTTGAATTTTACTAATAATTGAACAGAATTGGTTTTCTATTACTATAACATTCCCTTAACTGCATGCAGAATGTCTTTCTTGGGATTTTAACTTCTCAGAGGTCAACACCTGCAAGATAATTTGACAATTTTTAAGCATTTATGGTACAGAAACCACTTGGCAGTTTACTGGTAGAGAAACTGAGAATTCTATAGAATATAAGTAAACCAAAATGAAATTTAAGCAGAATATCTACTTACCTAAGTAGAACATAGGTTCAGCATATCACCATTAAGTTTCCATCACGCAACATATTATGCTGCAATATTCCCTTGTATAACATGCATATTTCTCAATCAGAAATATAAACAGAGAGTTGACAGAACAAAAATATATTGGAGACCAGGATTTGGCAGACTTGTGAGCCCTCAATGTGTGATAATTTAGGTTCTAGCAGCCATATGGTGTCTATCTCTATCATTAGACTGAGATTGTGGACCTAAACAGCAAGTAAGGGACTGAATATGTTCTGTTCCAATCAGATTAGACTGGCAAGCTGATGACTGAACACTGAACTCTGTCTTAGGAAAGTTATTACCATATTAAAAAGAAATACTTATGGTCTAAACATATTTAACACACACACCCATCTAGAAATAGTTGTGCACGAATGGTCAGCAAGGTAAACATTTGAGGGTGCTGAAATTTAAATCAAAAAATGGGAAGACAGAAGAGCAGAGAGAACTTGAGGAAACTAACAACTTTGATCCATCAACCAGAGATCGGGCAGATGGGCAAAAAGATGGTAATGATATGTGCATCAGGTTGTTCTGGAAGGATTTTTGAGGAGACCAAATTTTTAGATTATACAATATAATGATGTTTGGGATTGGAATAGGTTGGGCTTTTAGATATTAGATATTTATTTGGGGTTGGGGCAAAAGGTCAGTCTATTAAGACCTTGTCACACAGGCATGATGGCCTGAGTTTAGGTTCAAGACCTGGGAGCCTAGAGATAACCTTAGTGCTGAGGAGCTGGAGCGACAAGGATCCAGGAACTTCCTATCCAGCTAGTGTAGATGATTTGACGAGCTAGATGATGGGTCAAGCCAGAAATCCTGTCTCATGAAGTGAGGTAGAGAAAGACTGAGAAATCCTCTGAACTTTGCCTTCACACACATACGCATACACACACACACACACACACACACACACACACACACACACACACACGCACACACACACACAGACACACACACACAGACACACACACACACAGACACACACACACAGACACACACATACACGCACATGCACATACATATGCTGACACATGCACCAACCCACACAAATTAAATAACATGTGATAGACAAATAGATGATATACTATAGACAGTGGATAGATAGATGATAGATAGATAGATAGATAAATAGATAGATAGATAGATAAATAGGTTGATAGATAGGTTGATAGATAGATACATACATAGATATATAGATACATAGATAGATACATGGATAATAGAGATATAGACAGACAGACCAACAGACAGACAGTTTGGAAGATAAATAGATGATTGTCAAGTGAAACGTTTAAGTGTATCAGTCACCACAATATATGTGTCAGGATGACAGGGAAAAACTGAATGAGTGATTTGCCAGAACTTTATTTCAATTTTCAATCTATCATTGCTGAGACCCAATGAAAAATTATTCAATGGGTCCAAATAGAGAAAGAACAATTTGGAGATGGCTCATGTAGACAGTGATGTGAAATTTTTAAAGGGCATAGCTGTTAGAAAGAGGCAAAAATGAATGTTTTGGAGGAAACTTGCTGTATTACTTTATAAATGTCAGAGAAGACTTAAACATTGATGCCTGCTTTCATCATTTTAACTGACTTTTAACTGCACATATGTACGTGCAGGTAAGTTAATTGCCTCATTGTTGACATTAACATGTTTTTATATATTAGATAAACACAAAGCAAAATAACAGAATAAATCCTTCTAAACTGTAAAACAAGTAAGTGAAAGTACAGATTTTTGGAGAGGTCACAATATTAAATTTCTTATGGGATGATAATCTCAAGGGAAAAAATCAATCTCGGTCACATGGATTCATGCTCTATGGTGATATAAGTATTGGCTTTTTGTCTCTTGTAAACATAAACATTACACACCATTTTCTAAATTTTGTTGACAATTATTTCTAGGAAGAGATGAGAGGAGAGAGAGGTGGTGAGAGTCAATGAACAATGGCTTTAAGGTCGTATGTGGCTAATTGTAAATTCTCAGGAATAGACATCTGACAATGCCTTTCATGAATCATGTGACTCTCTTCACATCTATTTTGACCTATGGCTCCAGGTCGATGCCACTAGCATTTTTGGTTTCTTCCTTCCTCTGCAGCCCTGATCTATTCAGTACTAATGATGACAAGAATGACTAGTGGAGATCCTGCCATGGATTTAGAGTTGTCACTGGAGGTGGATGAGGGATGGAATACCATTTATAAGATTCTAGTAGAACAAAGTCCACATTAAGAGCTGTGACTTGACCATCACGTAAAGGGGTGTCATATTAAAGTCTCAGGTGTCACATGAAGCATATTGACACTCAAGCACCAAGTGGGCCAGAGGGAAAGTAAAAGGTCTGGCAATCTTAGCATTCTTTTTTAGAATAAATTTCTAGGATAGAAAAATCATGACTCATTTTGATATTTCTTTGTAGTTATTGTATTGTGGGGCAAGTATGTATAAAAGCAAAGCTTTTATTTTCAAAATAGTTATAAAAATATTGGGCTTGTATTCTGAAATTTCATACAACATCGCTGGTTAGGTCTCATCCTTTCCTCCTCCTTGAAAGCAGGCAAAGAGTGAAACAGTTTCTGCACCTTGTATGACTGTTGCTTGAGTTTGTTGATTATCAAGTTAATGGAGCATTTATTGATTCATATTTACTTGGTTTTCTATCAAAGATATTAAGCAAGACAGTATGGTTGATAAAGAAGGTAAATATATAACCAGTATTTCTGATTGCTATTATCAATACTTAATATTCCCCAAAATGGAATTTACATGAAATATTAAATTATTTTAAAAGTACTGTCTTATATCATTATCTGATTAAATGAAAAATTGAAACTATATGTCTAGCTGTGACTCAAAAATATAAAATCAGATAAAGGTAAACAATTTTAAGACAAAGAACGTATGATTCTTTGTCTTAAAAGCTGGGTACAGGTTTTAATTTCGTTACAGTGTCAGGGTTTATATTCTTATCCTGCCAGGCAAGTTCTGAAGTCAGACAAAGTTATTGCATGTCTTCCAGAGGAATTTATGAAGTCTACTGCTTCTCCTACATATCTGCTATTTTGTTATATATTAAATATTGCTTAGTTGAATATGCAATTTATATAATGCATATTATATAATGATCAATAGTCAATGACTTTCATCTTTCACCTATTCATCTTCAAGGCTTATAAATGTTGAGAAATGTTTTGTATTCCTACTTTTGTTTCTCCTGGCACGCCAGTGTAGTATTCCTTATAGAATCATGAGGGAATGTACCAGTAACAAATCTCAAATTTCCAAACATTCCATTTTGGAGAGTAACTAACAACATATACAGTGTTTATGTAACTGCATTGAATGGCATTGATAAATAAAAATTTGGTCAAATAGTCTCAAACATTAATTTACAATAAAGTTTTACATTGCTTATAACTTTTATTCTTTCTAGAGTATTTCTACATTTGTGGCAAACATCAAAAAAGAAATGTACATTTAAATATATTATAAATACGTAGGCATACAGTATCATTGTTTTCGATTTCAGGAGATTCTAATTCTCTATATGTTGTTTGTAATATGTATTTTTACATAGATGTGGATAGGTTTATTATGTATAGATGGATTTACAAAAGCTAAGTATACATACATATATAAATTTAACTATAATATAAAATTTTAAAAATTCTAATTAGACTTCAGCTTTCAAAATAATACTACAAAAACAACAGAAATCATCATTCACTTTAAGCACAATTAGAAATCTAAATTCTCGGGTTGGGGATTTAGCTCAGTGGTAGAGCGCTTGCCTAGCAAGCGCAAGGCCCTGGGTTCGGTCCCCAGCGCAGAAAAAAAAAGAAAAAAAGAAAAAAAAAAGAAATCTAAATTATCAACAGAGTTAAATAGGGGTGTTTGTTCTTTCAACACATGTGTGTGCTAGATTTTGAATTACTTAATGTGACAGTAATGTAATCTTTTAGATTATTTTCTTTCCTTTATTTATTTATGTACTTTACATCCCAATATTCACCTACCTCTCCTTCTAGTCACCTCTTCCACAGTTCCTTCCCTTAACCCCAACCCCACTTCTCCTTTGGGAAAGAGGGGCCCCCTGAGTATTATCCCGTCTTGGGAATCAAGTCTTTGCAGGAATAGGCAATTTCTCTCCCACTGAGCCCAGTTAAGAGAATGGGATCCACATACTGAAAACAGATTCATGAACATCCCTTGGTCCAGTTGTTGGGGGACATGTATGAAGACCTACTTGCACATCTGCTACACATGTGAGGGGAGAGACTAGCTCATGATAGCTCTTTAGTTCATGAATCAGTCTTTGGGATCTCCAAGGCTCCAGATTGGTTGACTCTCGTGGTCTTCTTGTAGAGTCCCTCAATCCTTCCCCCAATTCTTCCATAAGACTTCCTGAGCTCCAACTAATGATTATCTATGGGTCTGTGCATCTGATTCTATTAGCTGCTGGGTGGAGCCTCTCAGAGGAAGGTCATGCTAGGCCATTGACTGCAAGCATAATAAAGTATTATTAATAGTGTCATGGATTTATTCTTACTCATAGGCTATGTCTAAATGTGGGTCAATCATTCTTTGGTCATTATCTCTGTCTCTGCTCCATCTTTGTCTCTGCACATATTATAGTCAAGACATGTTTTTGGGTCAAACCTTTGTGAGGTGTTGTCCTTCTCCCTCCATTCAGAGTCCTGCTTGGCTACAGGAGGTGGCCTCTTTGGGTTCCATGTTCCCTACTGTTAGAAGTCTCAGGTAGAGTTACCTCCATAGACACTCTGGAACCTCTTCATGGTCCCAGGTCTCTGGATGTCCTAGAGATCTCTGTTGCCCCAAACTCTGATTATTTTTACTCTCTTCTTCTCTCTCTGTATCTAATCCTTGTGTCCCATTGAACTCACCATCTTCTCTCCCACACAGTTTCTTCCTTCTGTCCACCATATATCTACTTTATTTCCACTTCTAAAAAAGATTCAAGCCACCTCCCTTGAGCCCTCCTTGTTATTTAGCCTGTTTGGGTCTGTGGATTGTAGAAAGGTTATCTTTTTTATGGCTAATATCCACTGATAAGTTAGTACACACCATGCATGTTCTTTTGGGTCTGTGTTACCTCACTCAGGATATTTTCACATTTTATCCAGTTGCCTGCAAAACCATAATGTCCTTGTTTTGAATAGATCAATAGTAAAATAGTAAAAGTTCATTATGTATGAACTTTTTTATATAAATTCCTTGATTGAGGGATATCTTGGTTGTTTCCAGGTACTGGCTATTGCAACTAAAGCTGCTATGAACATAGTTGAGCAAGTGTCCTTGTGGTAAGATGAAGCATTTTGAGGATATATACCCATGAGTGGTATTGGCGATTCTTGGTGTAGAACTATTTCCAATTTTCTGAGAAACAGCCATTTGGTGGTTTCTTAAATTCTGAAATCTCAAAGTTGCTTATTTCCTTGGTTCTTTGGAGTGTGACTGGAAATGTCTTGGCGTGAAAGCCAGTTTAGGCAGAACCATCAATGGATTTATCTCTAGAAATTCAGGTATCATCTCTTCCTAAAGAATAGATGGGAGAAAATTGCTTTGGCATTTCCTCATTATTAATTGCTTTCAGATTTATCAACATTCCAAGAATAACTTTTACCTCCACTCAGTCAGAAGGTGACCTTAAAACAATTTCAATGACTTTTGTTTTCTTTATGGTCTAGAGCCATATCTGGAGGATTTGTATATTGAAGACTTTTAATGTGAACTTTCCTTTATATTCTCTATTTGCCTAAATATTTTCTATCATTTTTCAGAAGAACTTTTACCTCCACTCAATCAGAAGGTGATCTTAAAACATTTCAATGACTTTTGTTTTCTTTATGGTCAAGAGCCATATCTGTAGGATTTGTATATTGAAGACTTTTAAAGTGTACTTTCCTTTATATTCTCTATTTGCCTTTCTATCATTTTCAGAAGGATTTGAAAGGAACATAAAAAATAACAAAGGCAAATTATGTAGTGGTTCACTTTAAATTAGTTGGAAATTACTCCATAACAACAGGGAAGTCAGGGCAAGAGCATGATGCAACCAGGAAGCAGAAAGCAATGATGTCTGGCATTAACCTTATTCCCTCCTATTTATTCAGTCCAGGGTCCCATTTATATGATAGTGGTGCCTACATGTGGTGTGTTCTTTCAATTACCACAATCGAGACATTTCCTTCTAGACATACTGAAAAAAAAATCTCCTCTTATCCTTTGTTTCATCTTGTTGACAATATTAATTACCATATCATGTTGGGACCTTCTAGGGATTAAAGGAACCAGGAACAACAATGAATGATGGTAGCCTGAATCTCTTGTAATTGTTCAATTTAGGAATACTATTGAAGATATTCTAGCAAAGAAAGTGTCTCAGTGGTTTTGTTTGCACTCTGATAAAGATTAGGAAGAATGGTGCTCAATATCTCACATATATTTACAGCAGTACGCATGCTCACAGCTACCTTCCAGTGCAGCTCAGTTACTTAGAGGGAGTAAAAGCATTTTGCTCACATAGAAAAATTGGATGGCTACAATTTAGTAGTGAATTTACAATTATTAATATTTATGCCAATAATAGCTTAATGGTGCATCTTTTAATATATGTGGAAAGAAAATGTTTATAGACAAATGCATAAAAGTGAAAAATAAACATATAACCAAGGAGGATCCTCTATTGAATAGACAATATAAAGCCATATTGAATAAAGGACCATTTTTAGTGACCATAATATTTATTGCTCACTTGTATATGATTTCATTAGTGGCAACTGAGAACAGCAATGGGCACTGCAGCAAACAGGCAAACAGTCTGCAAGTATAAAATAAGGGCCATGAAAAGGACATTTTTTTTCTTTTGTAATCTTCAGTTGCAGAAATTTACACATTTAAGTAACCATCTGTTTTCTTCAGGAAGGAATCATTTTCATTTCTCTCTCTCATCTTGCAAACAGCTGTCAGCCAGGAGAGTGGAGAGGATATTTATTGCTCACATCACATGAAATCTGGGACAGTCTCCAGCAATCCTGAAGTTTCAAAGCTCCCTCTATCAGTAAGTCACTTTTCCTTTTCTCATTCATCATTCTTCTCTTCTGTTGTATGTTTTCTTTTTGTAGCTTTTGTTACTGCTAGCCAGATCTTTGACAATGCTGTGGGATGCCTATTTCCATTACAATTATTTCAATCAATACTTTTTATTGAACCCTACTTTTAAATTACCTTATGTATCATTTTGAATTTATGATTAAAATGTATACTTTTCAACACTTTTTACAAGTTGGTAAATACAGGTCAAAAATATCAACATTACATAAATTTCTATCATGCTACATTCAGAACTCATTTTGCACAGAAGGTCATAATTAGTTAGGATTTTGTTAGATTTAATGGTTTTTAATTTTAAATGATTAAATATTTTTCCTAGGAATATTGTAGTCCCCTCATATGTTTCTTAAATTGAGTTAAAAATACTACAAACATTTTACAAATATAAGGAAAGCAATTTGATTATTTTAAGTAGGTATATTTGTAAAATCAAATTTCCTTTAAAATGGTGTTATTCAAGAAGCCTTCCTATAAATTTTCTAGTCAGTCCATACCTCAGAAAAATCTACTATAAACTTATTGTACCTAAAATTAGCATCTTATATAAATGAAATGATTCATGTTGCCTCAGAACTCATAGGTAAGATGCTCATTGATCACATGCTTTATAGAGTTCTTATTTAGCAATGAAAACACAGAAACCTAAATTTTAAGTACAGACATGATAACCTAATAACTTTACAAGTCACGAATTATATACAGAAGTCATTGTTGTCATTGATAATGCACTGTCAAGATAGTAGACTGGAAAAGTGTTCCACAGGATTACTTTGACCCAAAGTAAAATGTAGTATACTGAGCCAGAAATTAGATTAAAAAATTACCAGAATTAAAACAAAAACAACAACAAGAACAGCAGCAACAACAACAGCAAAAAATATCCAAGAAAATAATCAACAGTCTTTAGAACAAATCATGTAACTGTGAAAATAATGTGACAATATTAAGAAATTCAGTGACATGATTATTCAGTGTCATGCAGTCAACTTAAGAGACAGAATCTTTGCTTACATTCCAAATCTAAAATGTGTGTAGTCTCAAATCTCTACTAACTGGAAAACAATAAAATTATGATTGTGAACATTTTACAGATATGGGCAAGGCTTTTGTATTACTGCTTCTTATAGTTTTAAAGTCATTTGTAGATTCTAATTCTAAAAAAAATCAATATTGCAGGGAGTCAGAAAGACTGAAGTAGTGCATAAGTGTATAGCATTGCATAGAAACAATTTTGTCCAAGTAAAGCACTTTCTGCAGGGCGGATATTGGAAAATTCCTGGAAGTAGTACGCTCTTTGTATCATGCTGTCATTTATTTTATATTATCCAAAAATCAAACACTGGTGCTACTGGGAGGTAAGCATAAGAATTCTATGTTCTATGAATGCAACTGGCTTGAGAAAGCACAGAGTGCTATACTCTTAAAATGACTTTTTGATTAGCTAGCATGGGTAAGGTATTCAAAAATATCTGAGCAGAGGGTGTACAGAGAAATGATAATGCCCCATCTTCTTTGTTAACAAAGTAATGAGTCCAATAAATAATTTGTAGACTATAAAGGTTAATACATAAAAAGTAAATATAGGCAAAACAAAACATGATAAACCAACAAGCTGCCTATTTTTAATGAAATTTAGTGTAAAATGAAGTAAAGGATATATCATTAGCCATACTAGGAAAATCACTAACACATTTCTACATAGCAACAGAGGATTGTCTCTAGGAGACTAATAGATACGAAAAGCCAAAAGGGTGTAATCTCTTCTTATATACTGTAGCTGTGAATTAGTTAAACCAATTTGGCTCCAACACACACACACACAGACACACACACACAGGCACAGGCACACACACACAAATACACACACACCAGCTAATTTTGATATGCCTTGACTGAGTCAACTTCTGGACATTTCTCAACCTCCCAGCTGCTAGCACATACTTCCCTCTGGTATTCCTGGCCTATCACCTTTCTAAATCTATGGTTTATCTTTGCTGCCCTATTAGCTTCTGGGCAGTCCTCCATTCATAGGGCTCCTTTCCCTTTCCACCTACATTGTTGGATGGTTTTTTCTTCTTAGCTCTTAAATCTGATCCCTCACCCTCTCAGTCATGGTGATCTCTCTGTCTCTTCCTCTCTGTCACTGTCTCTGTCTCTGTCTCTCTCTCTCCCCCTCGCTCTCTTTCTCTTGTGCCCAGCCCTGTGCCCATGCAATTTAAAAGTTCTGCTTCCATTTTTCTACCAAGCCATTGGCTGTACAGCAATTCTTTATTGTCAATCAAAGTCAGCTGTGGACAGGGACCATCAGGTCTGGAAGCACATCATTGGGAGCTAAATTAAGACAAAACCTTTGAACCAATTCTCATCTTCTCCCATTTTCTGTCCAAATTTAAAAAAAAAAGCAGATTTTATCTCAGATACAAATTGAGCATAATCATAACAATTACATAAATTACAAATTATGGTATATAATTAACATCTAGTCCATCATATTTGTCAATTAGATAAAGTACTCTACTATTTAACCTGACTTGAAGAGTTTACAATTTTATGTTCTGACTATAATTTGTATTACCATCTGAAAAACATGCTTTCTATACCATCCTCTCAGGGTTAAACAACTTGAGTTTGATTATTAGTTTTTAACTGCATCAGAAATCTAAGAATGAATTAAATATTACTTAGAGATATAAAAAGCAAAAAACAAAGCGTTCAAAACGTAACCAATTTGTAGACACGGCTGACTACCTGGACAGATCCTCATTCATCAAAACATTGGAGCCATCAGTCTTTAGCCTTCTGGCCCAGAAACTTCTGATAAACTTTGAAATTAAGCAGAAATTATGAAGGACTTGCTTACCTATCTTGGCAGAGCTCAACTGTTGACTATCCTGCATTTTGTATCCTTTCTTGGACAGTATTTTTTTGTCTGTGGATGAATAGGCTAGTTTTTGTCCAATGGTTATTTTTCATTAAGAGAAGCAACTCCATAGGAGTAGGAGGTTGTGATGCTCAGTTTCTTCTTTTAACCAAGAGAGAGGTACTATCAGGAGTATACATGTTTCTAATCAATTGATTTACATGTCTAAATCAGTTATTGGGCTGCTCCCACACAACAGCAGATCATGTTATCTGTCCTGTTTGGTCTTCTTGAGTTTTCCTTTTCTGTCATTAGCCAAGATTTTAGGGGATCTTTCTCTAGCATCTCTGATCTATATTACTTTGAAAGGGGCCCAAAGCCTGTTCTCCTTTCCTGTTAACAAAAATACAGAGCCTCATTCCCCAGACAGCATGACCTTGGTCCAGTAACCAGAAATCATTAAAGTTAAGGAATGAATCAAATTAATAGCTTGACCTCTCTCCCAGAGGGTTTTTTTCATATCATAAATACTATCAAGTTTAAAATCATCTTCATTTTGATAATTAAAACAATTCAAAGCAATTAAAACAATCTAAACAAATATTATCTGTTGGGAGAATGCTCCTCCACTATCTCCTGTTTTGTTTTTCCACAATTAATTTTCTTTTTTTTTTTATTAACTTGAGTATTTTTTATATACATGTCAAGTGTTATTCCCTTTCCCGGTTTCCGGGCAAACATCCCCCTCCCTCCTCCCCTTCCTTATGGGTGCTCCCCTCCCAACCCTCCCCCCATTGCCGCGCTCCCCCCATAGTCTAGTTCACTGGGGGTTCAGTCTTAGCAGGACCCAGGGCTTCCCCTTCCACTGGTGCTCTTACTAGGATATTCATTGCAACCTATGAGGTCAGAGACCAGGGTCAGTCCATGTATAGTCTTTAGGTAGTGGCTTAGTCCCTGGAAGCTCTGGTTGCTTAGCATTGTTGTACTTTTGGGGTCTCGAGCCCCTTCAAGTTCTTCCAGTTCTTTCTCTGATTCCTTGAACGGGGGTCCTATTCTCAGTTCAGTGGTTTGCTGCTGGCATTCGCCTCTGTATTTGCTGTATTCTGGCTGTGTCTCTCAGGAGCTATCTACATCCAGCTCCTGTTGGTCTGCACTTCTTTGCTTCATCCATCTTGTCTAATTAGGTGGCTGTATATGTATGGGCCACATGTGGGGGAGGCTCTGAATGGGTGTTCCTTCAGTCTCTGTTTTAATCTTTGCCTCTCCCTTCCCTGCCAAGGGTATTCTTTTTCCTCATTTAAAGAAGGAGTGAAGCATTCACATTTTGATCATCTGTCTTGAGTTTCGTTTGTTCTAGGGATCTAGGGTAATTCAAGCATTTGGGCTAATAGCCACTTATCAATGAGTGCATACCATGTATGTCTTTCTGTGATTGGGTTAGCTCACTCAGGATGATATTTTCCAGTTCCAACCATTTGCCTACGAATTTCATAAACTCGTTGTTTTTGATAGCTGAGTAATATTCCATTGTGTAGATGTACCACATTTTTTGTATCCATTCCTCTGTTGAAGGGCATCTGGGTTCTTTCCAGTTTCTGGCTATTATAAATAAGGCTGCGATGAACATAGTGGAGCACGTGTCTCTTTTATATGTTGAGGCATCTTTTGGGTATATGCCCAAGAGAGGTATAGCTGGATCCTCAGGCAGATCAATGTCCAATTTTCTGAGGAACCTCCAGACTGATTTCCAGAATGGTTTTACCAGTCTGCAATCCCACCAACAATGGAGGAGTGTTCCTCTTTCTCCACATCCTCGCCAGCATCTGCTGTCACCTGAGTTTTTGATCTTAGCCATTCTCACTGGTGTGAGGTGAAATCTCAGAGTTGTTTTGATTTGCATTTCCCTTATGACTAAAGATGTTGAACATTTCTTTAGGTGTTTCTCACCATTTGGCATTCCTCAGCTGTGAATTCTTTGTTTAGCTCTGAACCCCATTTTTTAGTAGGGTTATTTGTTTCCCTGTGGTCTAACTTCTTGAGTTCTTTGTATATTTTGGATATAAGGCCTCTATCTTTTGTAGGATTGGTAAAGATCTTTTCCCAATCTGTTGGTTGCCGTTTTGTCCTAACCTCAGTGTCCTTTGCCTTACAGAAGCTTTGCAGTTTTATGAGATCCCATCTGTCGATTCTTGATCTTAGAGCATAAGCCATTGATGTTTTGTTCAGGAAATTTTTTCCAGTGCCCATGTGTTCCATATGCTTCCCTAGTTTTTCTTCTATAGGTTTGAGTGTGTCTGGTTTGATGTGGAGGTCCTTGATCCACTTGGACTTAAGCGTTGTACAGGGTCATAAGGATGGATCGATCTGCATTCTTCTACATGTTGCCCTCCAGTTGAACCAGCACCATTTGCTGAAAATGCTATCTTTTTTCCATTGGATGGTTTTGGCTCCTTTGTCAAAAATCAAGTGACCATAGGTGTGTGGGTTCATTTCTGGGTCTTCAATTCTATTCCATTGGTCTATCTGTCTGTCTCTGTACCAATACCATGCAGTTTTTATCACTATTGCTCTGTAATACTGCTTGAGTTCAGGGATAGCGATTCCCCCTGAAGTCCTTTTATTGTTGAGGATAGATTTAGCTATCCTGGGTTTTTTCTTATTCCAGATGAATTTGCAAATTGTTCTGTCTAACTCTTTGAAGAATTGGATTGGTATTTTGATGGGGATTGCATTGAATCTGTAGATTGCTTTTGGTAAAATGGCCATTTTTACTATATTAATCCTGCCAATCCATGAGCATGGGAGATCTTTCCATCTTCTGAGGTCTTCTTCAATTTCTTTCCTCAGTGTCTTGAAGTTCTTATTGTACAGATCTTTTACTTGCTTGGTTAAAGTCACACCGAGGTACTTTATATTATTTGGGTCTATTATGAAGGGTGTCGTTTCCCTAATTTCTTTCTCGGCTTCATTCTCTGTTGTATAGAGGAAGGCAACTGATTTATTTGATTTAATTTTATACCCAGCCACTTTGCTGAAGTTGTTTATCAGCTTTAGTAGTTCTCTGGTGGAACGTTTGGGATCACTTAAATATACTATCATGTCATCTGCAAATAGTGATATTTTGACCTCTTCTTTTCCGATCTGTATCCACTTGATCTCCTTTTGTTGTCTGATTGCTCTGGCTAGAACTTCAACAACTACATTGAATAAGTAGGGAGAGAGTGGGCAGCCTTGTCTAGTCCCTTATTTTAGTGGGATTGCTTCACGTTTCTCTCCATTTAGTTTAATGTTAGCAACTGGTTTGCTGTTTATGGCTTTTACTATGTTTAGGTATGGGCCTTGAATTCCTATTCTTTCCAGGACTTTTATCATGAAGGGGTGTTGAATTTTGTCAAATGCTTTCTCAGCATCTAATGAAATGATCATGTGGTTCTGTTCTTTCAGTTTGTTTATATAATGGATCACGTTGATGGTTTTCCATACATTAAACCATCCCTGCATGCCTGAGATGAAGCCTACTTGATCATGGTGGATGATTGTTTTGATGTGCTCTTGGATTCGGTTTGCCAGAATTTTATTGAGTATTTTTGCGTCGATATTCATAAGGGAAATTGGTCTGAAGTTCTCTTTCTTTGTTGTGTCTTTGTGTGCTTTAGGTATAAGAGTAATTGTGGCTTGATAGGAGAAATTCGGTGGGGCTCCATCTGTTTCAATTTTGTGGAATAGTTTGGATAATATTGGTATGAGGTCTTCTATGAAGGTTTGATAGAATTCTGCACTAAACCCGTCTGGACCTGGGCTCTTTTTGGTTGGGAGACCTTTAATGACTGCTTCTATTTCCTTAGGAGTTATGGGGTTGTTTAACTGGTTTATCTGTTCCTGATTTAACTTGGATACCTGGCATCTGTCTAGGAAATTGTCCATTTCCTGAAGATTTTCAAGTTTTGTTGAATATAGGTTTTTATAGTAAGATCTGATGATTTTTTGAATTTCCTCTGAATCTGTAGTTATGTCTCCCTTTTCATTTCTGATTTTGTTAATTTGGACGCACTCTCTGTGTCCTCTCGTTAGTCTGGCTAAGGGTTTATCTATCTTGTTGATTTTCTCAAAGAACCAACTTTTGGTTCTGTTGATTCTTTCTATGGTCCTTTTTGTTTCTACTTGGTTGATTTCAGCTCTGAGTTTGATTATTTCCTGTCTTCTACTCCTCCTGGCTGTATTTGCTTCTTTTTGTTCTAGAGCTTTTAGGTGTGCTGTCAAGCTGCTGACATATGCTCTTTCCTGTTTCTTTCTGCAGGCACTCAGTGCTATGAGTTTTCCTCTTAGCACAGTTTTAATTGTGTACCATAAGTTTGGGTATGTTGTACCTTCATTTTCATTAAATTCTAAAAAGTTTTTAATTTCTTTCTTTATTTCTTCTTTGACCAGGTTATCATTGAGTAGAGCATTGTTCAATTTCATTGTATATGTGGGCATTCTTCCCTTATTGTTATTGAAGACCAGTTTTAGGCCGTGGTGGTCCGATAGCAAGCATGGTATTATTTCTATATTTCTGTACATGTTGAGGTCCGTTTTTTGACCAATTATATGGTCAATTTTGGAGAAAGTACCATGAGGAGCTGAGAAGAAGGTATATCCTTTTGCTTTAGGACAGAATGTTCTATAAATATCCGTTAAGTCCATTTGGCTCATGACTTCTCTTAGTCTTTCGACATCACTGTTTAATTTCTGTTTCCATGATCTGTCCATTGATGAGAGTGGGGTCTTGAAATCTCCCACTATTATTGTGTGAGGTGCAATGTGTGTTTTGAGCTTTAGTAAGGTTTCTTTTACATATGTAGGTGCCCTTGTATTTGGGGCATAGATATTTAGGATTGAGAGTTCATCTTAGTGGATTTTTCCTTTGATGAATATGAAGTGTCCTTCCTTATCTTTTTTGATGACTTTTAGCTGAAAATTGATTTTATTTGATATTAGAATGGCTACTCCAGCTTGCTTCTTTTGACCATTTACTTGGAAAGTTGTTTTCCAGCCTTTCATTCTGAGGTAGTGCCTGTCTTTGTCTCTGAGGTGTGTTTCCTGTAGGCAGCAGAATGCAGGGTCCTTGTTGAGTATCCAGGTTGTTAATCTATGTCTTTTTATTGGGGAGTTGAGGCCATTGATATTGAGAGATATTAAGGAATAGTGATTATTGCTTCCCGTTATATTCATATTTGGATGTGAGGTTATGTTTGTGTGTTTTCATTCTCTTTGTTTTGTTGCCAAGACGATTAGTTTCTTGCTTCTTCTAGGGTATAGCTTGCCTCCTTATGTTGGGCTTTACCATTTATTATCCTTTGTAGTGCTGGATTTGTAGAAAGATATTGTGTAAGTTTGGTTTTGTCATGGAATATCTTGGTTTCTCCATCAATGTTAATTGAGAGTTTTGCTGGATACAGTAACCTGGGCTGGCATTTGTGTTCTCTTAGGGTCTGTATGACATCAGTCCAGGATCTTCTGGCCTTCATAGTTTCTGGCGAGAAGTCTGGTGTCATTCTGACAGGTCTGCCTTTATATTTTACTTGACCTTTTTCCCTTACTGCTTTTAATATTCTTCCTTTATTTTGTGCGTTTGGTGTTTTGACAATTATGTGACGGGAGGTGTTTCTTTTCTGGTCCAAACTATTTGGAGTTCTGTAGGCTTCTTGTATGTCTATGGGTATCTCTTTTTTTAGGTTAGGGAAGTTTTCTTCTATGATTTTGTTGAAGATATTTACTGGTCCTTTGAGCTGGGAGTCTTCACTCTCTTCTATACCTATTATCTTTAGGTTTGAACTTCTCATTGAGTCCTGGATTTCCTGTATGTTTTGGACCAGTAGCTTTTTCTGCTTTACATTATCTTTGACAGTTGAATCAATGATTTCTATGGAATTTTCTGCTCCTGAGATTCTCTCTTCCATCTCTTGTATTCTGTTGGTGAAGCTTGTATCTACAGCTCCTTGTCTCTTCTTTTGGTTTTCTATATCCAGGGTTGTTTCCATGTGTCCTTTCTTGATTGCTTCTATTTTCATTTTTAATTCCTTCAACTGTTTGATTGTGTTTTCCTGGAATTCTTTCAGGGATTTTTGTGTCTCCTCTCTATGGGCTTCTACTTGTTTATTTATGTTTTCCTGGAATACTTTCAGGGATTTTTGTGTCTCCTCTCTATGGGCTTCTACTTGTTTATTTATGTTTTCCTGGAATTCTTTCAGGCATTTTTGCGATTCCTCTCTGTAGGCTTCTACTTGTTCTCTACGGGAGTTCTTCATGTCTTTCTTGAAGTCCTCCAGCATCATGATCAAAAATGATTTTGAAACTAGATCTTGCTTTTCTGGTGTGTTTGGATATTCCATGTTTGTTTTGATGGGAGAATTGGTCTCCGATGGTGCCATGTAGTCTTGGTTTCTGTTGCTTGGGTTCCTGTGCTTGCCTCTCCCCATCAGATTATCTCTAGTGTTACTTTGTTCTGCTATTTCTGACAGTGGCTAGACTGTCCTATAAGCCTGTGTGCCAGGAGTGCTGTAGACCTGTTTTCCTCTCTTTCAGTCAGTTATGGGGACAGAGTGTTCTGCTTTTGGGCGTGTAGTTTTTCCTCTCTACAGGTCTTCAGCTGTTCCTGTGGGCCTGTGTCTTGATTTCACCAGGCAGCTTTCTTGCAGCAGAACATTTGGTCTTACCTGTGGTCCCGAGGCTCAAGTTCGCTCGTTGGGTGCTGCCCACGGGCTCTCTGCAGCGGCAGCAACCAGGAAGACCTGTGCCGCCCCTTCTGGGAGCTTCAGTGCACCAGGGTTCCAGATGGTCTTTGGCTTTTTCCTCTGGCGTCCGAGATGTGTGTGCAGAGAGCAGTCTCTTCTGGTTTCCCAGGCTTGTCTGCCTCTCTGAAGGTTTAGCTCTCCCTCCCATGGGATTTGGGTGCAGAGAACTGTTTATCAGGTCTGTTTCCTTCAGATTCAGGCGGTGTCTCAGGCAGGGGTCCTGCCGCTCCTGGGCCCTCCCCCACGGGAGCCCAGAGGCCTTATACAGTTTCCTCTTGGGCTAGGGATGTGGGCAGGGGTGAGCAGTGTTGGTGGTCTCTTCCGCTCTGCAGCCTCAGGAGTGCCCACCTGACCAGGCGGTTGGGTCTCCCTCTCACGGGGTCTGGGAGCAGAGAGCTGCTGAGGGCCGGGATCCGCGGGTGTGGGACTTCCGGTAAACACAGAACGTGCCTGGTCCTAGAGGAATTCTGCTTCCGTGTGTCCCAAGCTCACCAGGCAGCTTTCTTGCAGCAGAAAATTTGGTCTTACCTGTGGTCCCGATGCTCAAGTTCGCTCATTGGGTGCTGCCCCCGGGCTCTCTGCAGCGGCAGCAACCAGGAAGACCTGTGCCGCCCCTTCCGGGAGTTTCAGTGCACCACAATTAATTTTCAATAGTGAGATCAAGGCCTATGTTTCTACCATGTGACATAGGTCAGGTTGCCTATTCTCTGCTTCTCGACTTATAATTTAAGATTAAAAACCTCAATTATTTATTTATCTAATTATACTTAAATCTTCCCTTACATGGAGATAAGTACCTTTATGGGTTCATATGCTACCTTCTCATTAACTTTAATTAGCATAAGCTTCTTTATACACTGAGCTAAGTTTATTGTACTTACTTCCTGCTTCTGACCTATAATTTAAGATCAAAAGCCTAGAATACTTTCTTCTGCGTATACTTAAGAACATTTAAGTAATTTCCATTTTACATTTTTTTATCCTTAAAAACAATGAAATCAAACTTTATCCATCTCTGTCCTTCTATTATATGCTTGTTGGAGCCTCTACTTTCTGCCTCTGTCAACCTTCCTAGCAGCCTGTCATTTTACATAGCAGTGGCTCTCAGAACCTCGGAATTCAAACACTCTGACACAGCTAGAAAAGTTTAAAAAGGCCCAGGGTAAATTCTTCCTCCACACCCCCACCCTGCCCCACCCCCATGACAGTGTTCTTGTTTCTTGACTTGCCCAGGTACCGCATGACTAGTCTCAGCTTACTGAAAACCATTTTCCCCTGCTCCTAAACTTATATCATGGTGTGTATGTATTTCATCCAAGAACCTCTAAATATTTGTTTTTTAGTTAACTGTTTTGGCTAGTGTCAGGTCATGCACATGTGCTTTGCACCCACCAAAGAGCTCTCTGGATTTGCTAATGAAAGAGACATAAAGGTCAGATAATTTTGATAAAATGAAACAAATTAATAAATGAATTAGAATTAATAAATTGTAGCTCAGTGGCTGGGTGTTTCTAATCCTAAATCTCTGGCTTGCATATATTTGCCCCTCTAACGTTCCTCAGTTAACTTGCTAAATCAACATTCCCATCTCTGCTGTCCCAGACCCAATGGAAGACTGACCTCTAGGGCCACTTTTTCAAATTCTTACATGGCTAGTCACTTTCTTTCCTGTAGCTTTCCATCTAATCTCTCTGTTTCCCCGTCATGCAGATTCCCTCCTCTCCTACCTTGGTTCCTTGCTCCACAATCTAAAAGTCATGCTTCTTTCACCCTGCCCAACAATTAGCTGTTGGTAACTTTATTTCCCAGTCAGAGCCAACTGGGAGCAAGCTTTCAGTTTCTGAATGGACAGATTCCCATGTGATTGTGAAAGCCTAATTAAGACAAAGAATTTGAACCAATTCCCTAAATACACATTGCATATTTATATATCATGTATATAAATTCTAGAGGTAAATAATTTTAGTATTAACAAAAAAATGAAAAGGCTAGATAAGTAGGCATTATCCTAAATTGTTTGAGGAATGGTAAGAAAACATCCCTATGTGATCAATACATATGCAGAAATGCTTTCTTTTTCTGAGTATGTTTTTGCTCAAAGACAATTATGTGCCTGGATGAAGAAGGGAAGATATCTGGATCTGAAAATTAATAAGTGTATAATTCCAACTTTTCCCATTTATAAGGTAAACTTTACTAAAGAGAAGCAGTAAAAAGCACAGGGAAGTATTCTTACCAAAAACAAAGGACTGAAAAAGACATAATTCTTTTTCTGTTACATTTTAGATAAATTGAAACAGAAACATTTTATAAATTAATATTATACATGTGAGTTCTAGTATAACAATCTTTCATTATGGAAGGTAGTATTTAGGAAACATAGGCTAAGATTACAGCACCTTAAATTTTTTTTACTCATTTCTCAACAGAGCTCTTACTCATATGATGGAAATTTGCTTATGTAATCTTTTGAGAACATTGGGAAACAAATTTCACTTCCCACAATGCCCTCTATTTGGAAAGAATGCTCAGTAATTTGTCTCTTTACATCAGTCAGTTGCCATATGAGCTTTCTTCTCTTTGGCAGGTGACATTGAGGAGGCACCTCCCAAAATGTGAAGGAGGAGACACTTGTAGGTATGTCACCTGAACATAAATAATATATTCCTCTTGAAAGGCAGACAGAGAAGAGGTGTTGCTGAGTTGACCACTGTGCAGTTCCAGCACCTGGAAAATAGTTGTCTGTAGTGTGTCAAGAAGTCCATGATATGCTTTTCCTTTAAAGAGTCTTGAAATGAATGATAGTACCAATGCTATAGTAATTCTTAGCTTTGAACTACACTACACATAACCTTTTCCTTCTACTGGTTATTCATTTTCACTTTCATCCTCAGCTACCAACTCTGCTGGTCTCTGAGAATTCCAAGAAGACTTGGTAATTAAACTTTCTTTACATTCTATTAGCCTAGGCATAGTTACTATATATGCCTTTTGGTAAAATTATGCCTCAATAAACAATAACCAACCTCAATTATTTGGGTCTCATGTGTTTTCAAGTTACATTCTCATGTCTCCATTGAATCATAGAGCACTTGAATTTTTTAATAACCTGGGTAAATGTTCATTATTATGATAGTTATTGTATATTTTTCTATTTCTTCTTGCATGAAAAATATGAGTACTCAGATAAAAGCCTTTGAGATTCGTTTTGTGGAATACTAATTGTTTTGGCAAATGTCTAAACATTTGAGAAATAAAGTTTTTTCCACAGATGGTTCAGAGTTGCAAGCTTGAAACATACCAGCTTATTTCTAGAGACTGGGAATGATAACATTTATTATGATGTACATTGCCCCTTTCTCATAATACTATATCTTGGGACATATAATCATAGTAAGAAGATGGATAGAATGTTCAACTTGTTCCTTACAGGACAATATTCCAACATAAGATGACTAGATTATAATTAAAGTGTGTCTAAGACATTGTTCTAATTCTGAAATTGTCATCAAACAATGAGTGGTATATTATGGGATATAACCATTTGAATTATAGATTTGAAAATTATCACATCATAGTCACATTTAATCGAGTCTTTCTATATCAAATGACACTTTATAAAATATTTATCTTTGATTTTTGTTACACAGATCTAGCACTGACCTCCTTTGTGTTTTCCTAATGATCTCTATTGAAATGCAGGCAAGTCACAGAGAACATAGGATAGAAAAGAGTTTATAATAGTGCAGAATGAAACACACTCAAAGGACAAGTGAGGTTGATGGCCATGTGATCACGGTAAACGAAAATGCTCATGGTGTCAGGGAGACAGTTGTGACATAAAATACTCTACTGTAGCATGAGTGGAGAGTAGTGAAAAGACATTCTTATGAGGTCACAAAGGAAAATTGGCAAAGATGATGAAGAAAAATCCTCTCATGGCATGAGAGTGGATAATGACTGGAGTGACTATTATGTCAACCTATACTTTATTTTAAAAAGTATAAGCTTTACTGAAGTTTCTAGAGAAGAAAGCTTGTTTGAGGTATTTTTCTGCACAGGTAATTGGGAGGCTTACTCAGTTAATTTGTAATTATTTAGTGAACATGTAAAGATTGTGTCCTATTTTATTGTTTGTTTGTTTGGGTTTTTGCTTTTGTTTTGTTTTGTTTTGTTATTTTCAACAACACAAAATAGATTCATTTAGGAAGCGAAAACTTGGAAAACTGTTTCAGTCAAATTGCTCGTAGCCATGTATGTGAGGGGGGCATTTTCTTGATTAATAATTCACATGTGGAAGCTTATCCCATTTAGTGTGGGCCAGTGGTCCTTAGTGGTATTTTAAAAATGAATAATCCATGAGAGAAAGTCAGTAGGAAGGATTCTTCCTTCCTTGTTTTTTTTCTCCATGAAATGTTACTAGCAATATGCAAATCAAGCAAGCACTTTCCTCCCCAAATTTTCTTTTAGTTGTAGGATTTATTGGAGCAATAGAAAGCATTCTAAATTGGGAGGGGTCAATGGGCATGACTCTGTTCTTAACTGTAAAGCCTACATTGTAGAGCCTCACAGTAGATAGTGACCAGGTGGATATTACAGGGAATCACATCTGTAATGGTAAAGGGTTAGAGATACCATTCTCTTGCCATCAACTGAAGTTCTACAGTTTTATACCAAATTTTACAACAGTTAAATATGTATTTTTAATGATACTAAGTTTGATGGTATCTTGTAAAATATCAAAATATCTTAACCTAAAATCAGGCAGATTTGCATAAATCTCATGATTTAGTAAGAATAAAATATGGTAATCTAAATAAATAGTATGCTTTTAAATGTTGCTGCCATCTTCTTTGATAAACTTGTCTCTCTAAATTTCCTTAATGTCTGTTGTTATTTTATTGAGGAGGCTGAGAATCTCAAAAAGAAAACTTATTTTTTCCCTGTAGCAGTAAACATGCATATAATTGATATTTTAATGTTGGTAATCAATTTTCATGAATAAAATGTGAAGACAAGAGGATAGAGATCAAAATTATAGAAGCATATTGTTTCGTGCTATGTATTAAGATGAAGATAGTCTAAATGCTTTTGGGGAAAGGCTAATAAAGGATCTTAAATAGTTACATGGTAGTGCAGTTACTGTAATTTTACAAACTTGGGAAGCAAAAGTAGGAATATAACAATTTGAGATTTTCTTGGGCTATATATTGAACTAAAAACTAACTCATACAACATCTGAAGACTCAGTCTAAAAATGAAAAGTAACTTGACATCTCAGACTGTAACTAGTGATGTTGCACTTGAGTAACCTGTAAAGGCTACAGATTCAAACTCAACTACTACAAAAGTGAGTGAACTGAAACCCAAAGTAATACTTATATCAGTGGATATAAATCATTTCACTATATTATTCTTTTAAATATTTATTTTACACTTTGGGGGATATATGTGTGTGTGAATTTCTGTACATTTGCACATATATGCGCAAGAATGACAGAAGAGGTGTCATTTCATCAGGAACTGAGGTTACTGTCACTTGAAAGAGAATGATTATGGCTTATTCCTGGATCATGGGTCACCATTACGACCCACTTTTCTTTATTTTTATTCCACACAAGCTTAGATACGGTTTACTTTATTTGTTTGTTGTTTGTATGTTTTGTTTTGTTTTGGGAGGGTGGAGTGGTGGAGGGGTTGTTTCTTATTGGTTTTTAAATTTCAAAATAGAAAATGTTTTAAGGGAACACTTTGCTTTAAGTATAGAAAGGTTTTATTTTAAACGAGTGTTGAATTATTGTGAAGAGAATGAAATTGGAGTATAATTTGTTAGAAGGACTAAATGAAAATATTTTGATTAGAAGCCATAGATGCCTAATGTTGACTTATAAGATAGAATATTACCCCTTTAAACTTTTGGTTGTATTTGCCAGATGCTGTAGGTACAGAAGATATTTTCCCAAGTGAAGAGAAAGGAAATTATTTAGGAGGGTCATTGTTATCACAAGGGCTCCTGTGATAATGTCATAGAAGGAATAAAAAAGAATCCAGAGAAACTTCTATGGTGGAAAAATACATAGTTTGTAATTTTGACTCTGGAGAAAGAACTCTGACCCAAGGGTTGTTGGCAACTTCAGTAAAATATAGTAGTACATGCAATAGATGCTTTGCTTGTGTTCCTGAAATCATAGCCCTTTTGACCCAAGCCAGATTTCGACCCTCGGATCAATAAAGATATAGTAGGCACTTCTTCCATTAAATTAATATCAACTTTTATAACCACAATGAGAAATCAGTTCACTATATTATTCTTTTAAATACTTATTTTACTACTTTGGGAGATATATATGTGTGTGCATTTCTGTACATTTGCATATATGTGCCCAAGAGGGCCAGAAGGTATCAGTCATATACTTAACAGGAGCTGAAGTTACTGTCACTTTTGAGCCTCCCAGTGTGAGTAATGGGAGCCAAACTTAGGTTTATAAAAGCAGCATTTAAATATTTATAGTCACTGAACCTATCCAGATTCTTATTCCATGTATGTTGTTGTTGTTGTTGTTGTTGTTGTTGTTTTGAGGCACTCTTAAATATTTTTGAAGTAAATAAATGTATAAAAATAGGCTTTAAGTTCCATGGATATTTTCAGCATTTTTGCACCATCATTTTAAAAACATGTTTAAAAGTAAGTTCAAAATAAAATATACCAGTAATTATTCTGAAGTTAACAGAATATGCCATTTTGTATTCTGAAACTTGTTTTTTCATGTTCATGCTGAAAAATAATTCACACACATAGCAAACTTGTACATCTTTTTAATAATCCATCTAGGTTTGTCTGTATAGTGTGAAATCCAATCCATGTAATGCTAGCATACACATACATTTAAAAGATGAAAAATAAAATGACAAGATAATAGAACACTTACGATTTGAATATCTACTGCAGAGTTTAGAAGCTCATGAGATCATACTGTAGTTCTTTGGGACTTTTACTTCTCTCCTTGTAAACTGCTTTATCAGATGATCAGCAGAGATCTTACCCTTTTGGAGTGATATTTCTCCTCTTTCGATTGAAAGCTTCTTTTGCTGTTAATGACAAATGCAGCACAGAATCAGTTAGATGCTACGGAGTATGATATTGAATTAGCAATAGGATTAATCCTCATTGTGTATTCCCAACCTGATTCTATGTGCTCCCTTTTTATGTCTCCTGAGCATTAGGGCTTATTAAAATTGTCTACTTCTGTAGCATTTCATTTAAAGGTATTAGGATGTGAATGTATTTCTCTTCTCAACTTGCCAAGATGATGAACGAAAATTATATGATCATTTAGTTAATGACATTAACTTATCTGTGTGAATATGTATTTTACAAAATCACATGCTGTTATGGCAGGAGACAAGATGAAGTTTCTTAGATTTTCAAAAAATCAGGTAATATACATGACACAACTCAAGAGTCATTCTCTTGAATGAGTTTATTTTAATCTCAGAGTGATGACACCAGTATTGTGGATTTTCCTATTAGAATGAAATGGAAAATAGCACCATTCTATTTGTTAAAATGGCTGCTTCCTTTTCAGCTTACTGCCTTCACACACTCCAAGTGACCTAACCTATTATTTTAGTATGCTGATATTTGCAAGAAGACCAAGGAGGAAATAAGAAACATAGACACTGCCTTTAATGGGACACTACCGGCCAACATTAAAAAATGTACATGCAAAAAGCCTACTAAAAGACCTTAACTTTATGAAACTCAAAACTTCCATCAGTTTCTGTGTGTACATGTGTATGTCTGTATGTGTGTGTATGTCTGTATGTGTGTGTATGTCTGTATGTGTGTGTATGTCTGTATGTGTGTGTATGTCTGTATGTGTGTGTATGTCTGTATGTGTGTGTATGTCTGTATGTGTGTGTATGTGTGTGCATGAGCACGCCTGTGCATGTGCGTGCTTGCATATGTGTGTGCATGTGTGTGTGTATGTGTGTATGTGTGTGTCATTTTATTGGTAGCAAAATACCCTGGAACCACTGATTTTGTGAACATGTTTTTCTCTGTGTATACTATAATTAAGTATCAGAGGGAAAATGTAGGCTAATTCCAATGATTGTATCTTTGTCTTCTTCCCTACACATAATTTTTTAAATATAATATTATAAATTATTTAAAGTATGTCTTGGAATTCTATCTGATCCTGATTTATTTGGTACCTGAAACCTGTCTAGAAAACTGTCCATTTCCTCCAGATTTTCCATTTTTGTTGAATATAGGCTTTTGAGTAGGATCTGATACTTTTTTTTTAATTTCATTTTTTAGTTTCTGTTGTTATGTCTCCCTATTCCTTTCTGATTTTGTCGATTTGGATATGGTCTTTGTGCCCTCTGGCTAGTCTGGCTAAGGGTTTACCTATCTTGTTCATTTTCTCAAGCAATCAGTTCCTGATTTGTTGATTCTTTGTATAGTACTTTTTGTTTCTACTTGATTGATTTCAGCCTTGAGTTTGATTATTTTCTGCTCTTTACTCTTATTGGGTATAATTGCTTCTTTTTGCTTTTTGAATGTAGAGCATTCAGGTGTGCTGTCAAACTGCTGGAGTTGGCCCTCTCCAGAATTTTTTTTTTGAGCTAATCAGAGCTATGAGTTTTCTTCTTAGCACTGCTTTCATTGTGTACCATAAGTTTGGCTATATTGTACCTTCATTTTCATTAAGTTCTAAAAAGTCTTTAATTTCTTCCTTTATTTCATTCTTGACCAAATTATCATTGAGTAGAGCTTTGTTCAGCTTCCGTGCACATGTGGGCTTTCTGTTGTTTCTACTGTTATTGAAGATCTTCCTTAGTCACTGATGATCTGATAGGATGCATAAGATTATTTCAATCTTTGTGTATCTGTTGAGGCCTGTTTTGTGACTGATTATATGGTCAGCTGTGGAAAGGGTACCATGAGGTACTGAGAGTAAGGTATATTCTTTTGTTTTAGGATGAATTGCTCTATAAATATCTGTTAAATCGATTTGGTTCATGACTTCTGTTAGTTTCTCTCTGTCTCTGTTTAATTTCTATTTCCATGATCTGTCCATTGATGAGAGTGGGGTGTTGAAATCTCCCACTATTATTGTGTGTGGTGCAATGTATGCTTTGAGCTTTAGTAAAGTTGTGTGTTTTTTGTTTTTGTTTTTGTTTTTAATGAATGTGGGTGTCCTTGAATTTGGAGCATAGATGTTCAGAATTAAAACTTCATCTTGGTAGATTTTTCCTTTGATGAGTATGAAGTATCCTTCCTAATCTTTTTTGATTCTTTCGGTTGAAGGTATTTTTTTTTCAGTATTAGAATGGATACTTTAGCTTTTGGGGACCATTTGCTTAGAATACTTTTTGCAGCCTTTTACTCTGAGGTAGGGTCTGTCTTTGTCTCTGAGGTGTGTTTCCTGAATGCAGCAAAATGCTGGGTCTTATTTACGTATCCAGTGTAGTAGTCTATGTCTTTTTATTGGGGAACTAAGCATATGGA
Source organism: Rattus norvegicus (assembly GCF_021556685.1). NCBI lineage: Eukaryota > Metazoa > Chordata > Mammalia > Rodentia > Muridae > Rattus > Rattus norvegicus. Next base: position 33,436,293 of record NC_141544.1, on the reverse strand, counting down.
TATTAAGAGATTTTAAGGAATGGTGACTATTGTTTCCTGTTATTTTTGTTGTTAGAGATGGAATTATGTTTAAGTGGCTATCTTCTCTTTGGTTTGTTGAAAGATTACTTTCTTGCTTTTTCTAGGGAGTTGTTTCTCTCCTCGTGTTGGAGGTTTCTATCTATTTTCCTTTGCAGGGCTAGATTTGTGGAAAGATATTGTGTAAATTTGGTTTTGACATGGAATATCTTTGTTTGTCCATCTATGCTAATTTAGAGTTGCTGGATATAGTAACCTCAAATGGTACTTGTGTTCCCTTAGCGTCTGTATGACATCTGCCCAGGATATTCTAGCTTTCATAGACTGTGTTGAGAAGTCTGGTGTAATTCTGATAGGTCTGCCTTCATATATTACTTGTCATTTTTCCCTTCCTACTTTTAATATTCTTTCTTTGTTTTGAGTATTTGGTGTTTTGACTATTATGTGTCGAGAGGAATTTCTTTTCTGGTCCAATCTATTTAGAGTTTGGTAGGCTTCTTTTATGTTCATGGGCATCTGTTTCTTTAGGTAAGGGACGCTTTCTTCTATAATTTTAGTGAAGGTATTTGCTGGCCCTTTAAGTTGGGAATCTACACTATCTTCTTTACCTATTATTCTTAGGTTTGATCTTCTCATTGTGTTCTGGATTTCCTGGATGTTTTAAATTAGCAGCCTTTTGCCTTTTGCATTTTGACTATTGTGTCAATGTTTTCTATGTTATCTTCTGTGCTTAAGATTATTTCTTTTATCTGTTGTATTCTGTTGATGATGGTTGCATCTATGACTCCTGATCTCTTCTTTAGGTTTTCTGTCTCCAGGGTTGTCTCTCTTTGTGATTTTTTTTTATTATTTCCATTTTCCTTTTTAAATCCTGGATGGTTGTGTTCAATTCTTTCACCTGTTTTGTTGTGCTTTCCTGTAACTCTTTAAGGGATTTTTGTTTTTCCTCTTGAAATACTTCTACTTGCTTACCAGTGTTGTCCTATATTTCTTTAAGAGAGTTATTTATGTCCTTCCTAGAGTCTTATATCATCATCATTAGATGAGATTTTAAATCTGAGTTTTGCTTTTCCAGTGTGTTGGGGTATCCAGGACTTGGTTCTGATGATGCCAATAGCCTTGGTTTCTGTTACTTAGGTTCTTGTGCTTCCCACACGCCATCTGGATATCTTTGATAGTAGTTGATCTTGCTGTCTCTGACTGTAGCTTGTCCCTCCTGAGGGCCTGTGTGCCTGTGATATTAAGAGTAAGATCACTCCTGTAATCCCATCTCTCTCCTAGTGGGATTTGGATATGAGGGGTTGTGAAACAGCCTCAACTCTGGGCTCAGATTGAGACTGGTTGTATCTTGTCCTAGACTACTTAATTGTTCCTATAGCCTATATTCTCCTGTTGAGTTGGAGTGTTATTGGAGTGAAAGTGGTGCCTCGTTTGTGGGCTCAGGAGTGAGAGCACTCCTAGGAGACCAGTTCATTTTAGGCAGGACCTAGGTACAGAGAGGGTTGTAGGACATCCCAAGTTTCAGGCCACAGATGGATATAGGAAACATCCTGTCCCAGGCTGCTTTGCAGTTCCTGTGCCTGTGTGCTCCTGGAGGTCGCTCTTTGGACAGTTATTGGAGCAAAAGTGGCATATCATCTGTGGATTTAAGAATGAGCACTCATGGGAGACCAGGGCTCTCCTGGTAGTATTTGGGCACAGATGGAGACCAGATAGATCCTCAACCAATAAAATCTTTAGGGAAAGATGCTACATAGTCTAAATAGTTTCTCTACAAAATTCAAATGCTGAAGTGCTGCTTCATGTACTAGTACCCTAGTATGTAGCATAATTATAACAAGAACTTCAAACAGGCTATCAAGAATAAGCCAGGCTGACCTTAGTAAGTGAGAAGAAGCATGTACCTTTTACTTGATGTGACCAAGGTTAATATTGGAAATGGCATTTTGTTGTTATTGCTTTCTTTTCTTCTTTTCTTTTTCTTTTCTTTTTTTTTAAACTGAGGAATGCTATACCATGCTGACATTCCAAAGAATCACTGATGCTCTTCATGCAGCTCACCATTCTGGACAAAACATGGCTGCAGAAAAAAACATGACTGGAAAATAGATTAATCAATTATTAAGGAATGTAAAAATTGAGTTAGCAATAGTAGCAGATGTCAGATGACATATCTAGTGTGATAGGTGTTATGTGTATAAAATGATGAGAAATGTTAGTAATGGTGACAATCACTTTTAGTCCAGGCTGGCAACAAAAAGTGGTAGTAATTTTTTCTCCATATCCTGAGAGCTGGAGTCACAGGCATGCTTTCCCCTTTTAGACTGAGATAATGAAACTTGTGTATGCATAAAGATCTTCATAGTCTTGGAGAGTTGGCCATGAAAAGTGACAGCAAAGAAATAGATATCTGCAAACCAAGGAGAAAGGTGTCAGAAACTACCAAATACTATGGCATTCAAGCCTCCAGAGCTGTGGGAAAAATAATGTCTGTGATATTTTGCTATGACAGCCCTAGTCGTTTGCATAATAAGAAGAGCCTATTTGAGTCTGGAATGATGAATGTATTGGAAAGAGAGAATTAATGACCACAGGATTTTTTTGTATGTAACAGATATCAAATTGCTTTAATATGAGAACACACATACATACCTTGTGCAGGAGACACCAGAATCTGAATAGCAGAATAAACCAAAGGAAACATTGTAAATTTAGACTTATTTTTAAATCAGTATATGGATTTGATATTAGATTTACATCACAAAGCTATAGATGAGCCATCTGAATATACTTCATAGGGCAATACAGAGCAAAGAAGTGGACCCAATGGATTCTCTAAGTTCATAAAAGTACCTATGGTAATCATAACTTTACACTTAGAGACAAAAAACCAAGTTGTATACCCAACTAAAAAGTGGGTCAAGTATTTTAATGTTTTGACAGTGTTCACTATATAGTTCTTGGTTTATTTGTGACTCGTTATTTAAACCAGTTTTGTCTATAAATCATAAAGATATACATTTCTTTGCTTCTGAGTACTCTAATTAAAGGCATGATCTACCAAACCTAGACTGATATTCTCTTGTCTATCAAATAGGAAGCATAGGCTTTTATAATAGTAGACAAAAGCAAGAAAGCATTGATTAATGTGGCAAGAAATAAGCATTTAAGATGCTGGTAAGTAGGAAGTCACATTGTTGACCTTGGGCTCTCAGAATTTCCTAAGGCACCTTCTTTCTGCAAGGAACAATGCATCTTATATGAATTGTTACAAGCATATTCAGCTTGACGTTCTTTGGATTTAGCTTTCTCCATGAACATATCTGTCCACAATAACGTAACGTTTTCCTTATCCTTACAGAAGAACATGAAGAACATCAGAAGTTAATTTCTGCTTGTCCATCTTTCAAGCAAGAACTTAACATCTAAGGAGCTGAGAAAACTTTGAGTAAAAAAGAACAGATGAATATATATATATATATATATATATATATATATATATGCAACTAACTTTACATGGACTTGACAGGCTATATGTAGGAATACACATGTATGCAGAGATACATGTATGTATAGAGTAACACTTAGTAAAGAGAGAATGTGAAATTTAAGGAAAGCAGAAAGTGTTATATGGGAGGGATTAGAGAGAGGAAAAGGAAAAGAAAATTATGTTATAATCTCAAAAATAAAGTCAAATGCATTTAAAAATAAAAGATGACCCCTGGAAGAAACAAAGATTTCCAGATATGGGTGAAGCTTGGAGGGATGACAAAGCCTCCTTTGGTTTGATTGTGGACATTAGCTCCATATGTAAAAATTAGCCAAAACAGCATTTTCTTCCTGGATGCTTATAGTCTGAGACTGGTTACCTATGGAGACCTCTTACCAGGCTAGCTTGCTCTCCCAGCTACACAATACCTAATAAATATGCTGAGGTTCCAGGTCATGGTTGCTGATGCCATTCTGTCAGAGTGTGCATGGCACACTTGACCCCAGCTTTTCTATGTGTGTCTGCATGTCTGTCTTTTTTCCCTTGCTGAGGCAGAGGCCTTGAGACCCAAGGTCCACGGGTCAAGGCTTTAAAAGAGATGTGCTGCTTTCCCATTTTAATGACCCTGAGGTATTCTTTGGAAGTTGAGTAACATCTATTTTTGTGCAAGCCATGTTGATGGACTGAGGTGAATGCCCATAGGAGATCCACCAAAGACAGAATGATTCAAGCTGCATTCAGAGCCCTTGGTGAACTCTGCCAAATGTCAACATTCTCCTTCTGAGAAACATGGGATTTTTCTCATTAGAGGAGGTAGAAGAGACGTAGGAGTGCTTAAATACATGCTGTGGAACGATCTTCAGAGTGGCCATAATCCAGTGGCCAGATGCTGAATGAAATACTCCCTAGAATTCCTTCAGGAATGCAAAGGCAGAACTTCTGTTGTTGCAAGTTCAAGCTGATCTCCTGGCTTATGGTTTTCATACACACAGAATAGTCAGTTTAGGAAAGCAAATCAGTTTTAGGCCGTGGTGGTCCGATAGCACGCATGGGATTATTTCTATCTTTCTGTACCTGTTGAGGCCCGTTTTTTGACCAATTATATGGTCAATTTTGGAGAAAGTACCATGAGGAGCTGAGAAGAAGGTATATCCTTTTGCTTTAGGATAGAATGTTCTATAAATATCTGTTAAGTCCATTTGGCTCATGACTTCTCTTAGTCTGTCTACATCTCTGTTTAATTTCTGTTTCCATGATCTGTCCATTGATGAGAGTGGGGTGTTGAAATCTCCCACTATTATTGTGTGAGGTGCAATGTGTGTTTTGAGCTTTAGTAAGGTTTCTTTTACATATGTAGGTGCCCTTGTATTTGGGGCATAGATATTTAGGATTGAGAGTTCATCTTGGTGGATTTTTGCTTTGATGAATATGAAGTGTCCTTCCTTATCTTTTTTGATGACTTTTAGTTGAAAATTGATTTTATTTGATATTAGAATGGCTACTCCAGCTTGCTTCTTCTGACCATTTGCTTGGAAAATTTTTTTCCAGCATTTCACTCTGAGGTAATATCTGTCTTTGTCTCTGAGGTGTGTTTCCTGTAGGCAGCAGAATGCAGGGTCCTCGTTGCCTATCCAGTTTGTTAATCTATGTCTTTTTATTGGGGAGTTGAGGCCATTGATGTTGAGAGATATTAAGGAATAGTGATTATTGCTTCCCGTTATATTCATATTTGGATGTGAGGTTATGTTTGTGTGCTTTCATTCTCTTTGTTTTGTTGCCAAGACGATTAGTTTCTTGCTTCTTCTAGGGTATAGCTTGCCTCCTTATGTTGGGCTTTACCATTTATTATTCTTTGTAGTGCTGGATTTGTAGAAAGATATTGTGTAAATTTGGTTTTGTCATGGAATATCTTGGTTTCTCCATCTATATTAATTGAGAGTTTTGCAGGATACAGTAACCTGGGCTGGCATTTGTGTTCTCTTAGGGTCTGTATAACACTCGAAATGTATATAAGAAATACTCAAGTTAATAAAAAATAAAATAAAATTAAATTAAAAAAAGGAAAGCAAATCAGGGGAAATGGTAGACTCTCATCTTCTCATTTTTGTTATTATTTTTACTGTTAGCTATTTGAATTTAGGATATTTAGGCATAATGATAGAAATATGCATATAGAATTCATTGTAATGCTTGGAGCAGTAGTATTGCTTTGTCTCCATGCTAAAAAAGACAAACAGAATTGATCCCAGCTTTAAATTATAAGATTAACCAGATGGACCACTGGCATAATGAATTCATCGTAATGTTTTTGTGATTTCAAAGGTGACAAAGAAAGCAGCAGATATTATTCTTAGACATTGTATATGACCAAATTTATTTATAAATGGAATGGTTTCAAATTCTCAATGCTGTTTGTATAGTGAGCTTTCTTCAATGTTTAAATAATATAATCCTTCAGCACTAATGTTAAGTTTGATTAGTGATTAGTGAGGGAAAATAATCTCTAAGGAACAAAGATGCTTACTTAACATCATTATAGAGGAATTACTTCTGGTAAACTTAAAACTTTTTCCTCTGTTAACACAACCCTTTTATAAGTTTTTCTTATCTTTGTCTTGCCATGTGGAAAATGACTTTTGAAAAATTTACTCAAGTCAATGCTTTTATTTGGACGATGGAATTGTGATGAGTAATTATGACATGTAAACCTTATTCCAGAGTGTCATATCATCTACACTTATCCATGGAAACGGTATTTTGTTAAAATATAATCTAAGAAACTAAACAGTACTTGGCACTTTTGAGACTTAAGTAAGTCTGATTAGGAAAAAAAAGGAAATATGTTAAGAAACTAATATTGATGGTATTATTCTTTAGTTATTCTATGTATCTATTTACTTTGAGGTAAAACTATTCATCTTCGAAGTAAAACATAGGATGATGTAAAGGGAAGTAAAATCTTTTATCTTTCTGGGAGGCTCATCATGCAAAAACAAACAAACAAAAAACCTCAAAGGCTCCAGGAAGTTCCTGAAACTGATCAGATTTATTTGGCTCCTCCAACTCCATGCATAGATAAGCTGTAAGAACTGCTGAGAGGCACCCTCAAAGAAACCAAGATGTCAGACAAAGACAAGCTAAGCTGCCTCAATGGAGAGACCAGCTGAGATGCCTGGAAGAGTATCATACCACTTGAGACACCTGGTAACAACAGTCTTCAACCTGTTCAGCAATCTTCAGGGTGTGCATTGTTGCCAAATTTCCAGTTTTTGTTCCTGCCATTCATCCTGGGTTAGACTTTGGTGATATAAGTTTCTTCAAGTCATTTCTGATTTCGTATATAATTCAATAATCTCATTGGTTCACCAAGTTATGGTATCCTTATCTTGGTCTCTCATCAGTTCCCTATGTGATGAGGCCTTTATGCTTCCAAAGGAGTAGTGTTACAGAATAATTTATCAATATCATAAACAGAAAATTAAGTCAATATTATTTAAAATGACTTAAGATCAATCTATTTTTAATTATTTTTCACTAATATTATATACAAATCAGTATATTGAAGGGACAAAGAATAATCTATAGCTGTTAGATAATAGCCATGCAAGAAACTGAGTGAAAACATAAATGAATAATGCTATGAAAATGGCAAGCAGTCTTTGTAATAAACTTGGTGACCTGCTGTCAGGGTATGAGTCCTTCTGCTCTTTGACAACAGATTGCCCTCCTGCTCTGTGGCTTCACATGCTCAAAGTTGATATTTCGATCCCCTAGTTTGGTTGTGCTGCGTATACTATGTAACTAAGTTAAAGTTACCCTCAAAGGATCATTCACTCACTAAAAACCATTTATTTAGATTAGTGTTTCTTGTTACAACCATAAGGCAATGAACCTTCAAACTATGATCTATGTAAGGCCACTTGCCCTTGCTAATGTTTGGCATCCTCTTAGGAAGCCTCCAGGGTCCTACTCTATCCACGAAGATCATCAACATCATTCTGATGCTCTCTTTTTCTTTTATTTCATTCCTTATGGAAATAAAAATGAACTCAGTGAAAATGCTGCCCAACAAATAATTTTATTAGGGAAGCTACTATCATTTAAATACTATCACATTCTCTTTGTCTACCTTTCTAGTATGTTGTTTCTCTCAGGATGTTGTACTCTTCAATCTATTTATTCTGAGAATGGTTGTTGTTGTAAACTTTCTAAAATATAGTCTTACCTGGGTGCTCTCAGTGGCTTCAGTGTAAATTTGTCCACTAGGCCTTTGAAGAACTGCTTTCAGAAGGTCTCTTGGTAGCTCAGATAACACAAATACACCCCTTCTACTTTTCCATCACAATGCATGCTTTTCTCCTTAGCCTCACAGTCTTCTAACACCTCTGTGCACTTATCACCAGAAATTATTCCGTCCTCTGATTATTTTATTGCTCTTCCAAAACTCTGCAAGTATCTTTAGGAAATGTTTCTATATGAAAAGCAACACAATTTATTTCAATGAATAATAGTTTTATACGTATTTCCTAGCTTTTAAAATTATTTAAATTACTGCATATGAAATAATATAAAATCAGAATAAATATTTTGATAATAAGCATATTGATTCTTACTAAAAAGCCTTATATATTGACCATGAATAGATGCTAATTTACAATAGCATTGTGTGACTTAAGACCCTTATATGTCAAGGAAGGAAGCATCCACTATATTTTCAACATGTCAAAAAATATGCTCTTACTATTCAAACAGCATTTAATTATAAAAGACATAACAGGGAAAATATATTAATGATGATGATATTTATATTTAATTTATACTCACTTAAAAACTACCCTTAAAATTCATGTAAACTTTTCAGAAAATAATATTGAATCTTAATAAATTATTTTTATTAATGTTAGGTTGGTGTCATACTAATTCATTTTTACTTTTGTTATTTAATTAAAATAACAACGCTAAATTGTTCAAAAGGAAATTATTGATAGAATAATATCCTAGAAAAAGTAGATCACCAATAATTTTCCTTATGTTCATAATAATATGTTATTTGCCTTTTGGGCTTAATATTAGATTCCTGTCTATATCCTATTTAATGTGCTAGAAATAAATGTGTAAATTGTATTACAGATAGCAGCTCTGTCTACCCCCAAGCAGAACAATTTCTTTCTTTCAGTGAGAGAATGAAATTTTTCAATCATACACTAAGTTTCTCAGGACCATTTGTATAATGTTTTTTACAATAGTTTTTCATAAGATATGTTTCAAAGATCAAGGCACATGAAGGCTAAAATACAAGAATCTGCAAAATTTTTATTACTGCATCCAGAAAAATCTCTGAAGAGCAAGCATGGGACTTCAGAAAGACTAGAAAATCTTTCTCCAACTAAATGTGCTGGCCCATTATATAAAACTAAGCAGGAAGCAATAAATATTCTCAAGTCTTTAGCAGCTTCAAAGTTTTATCTAAAAAATGACTACAGAATTTTCAAATGTTGTACAAGGCATTTAAAAATATTATTTCCTATCCATTGAAGTATACTTTACTTTTTAAAGAAATGAATCATTCTCATTGTAAACTTGCAGAAGGATTCACAGCAATCAGCTAATAATCGATGCTTTATCTCCCTACTCTAGTGAGTAGTAGGTAGGGCTTGAATCATTGCAGTAGGACAAATTTGCTACTCTTAGTTTTAATAATATTTTGCCCCATGATGGGATTTTACTATGGATCTTTTAAAGAAAACACTTTCTTTTATTTAAGTATTTAAGTATTTAGTTACATCTAAAAAGTATTTCACAAATAAACTTGTTATAAATATCACTAATCATATTACTTTACTAATTTCAATCATGTCTCTCCATACACTTACCAATTTCTTTAGTAAAAACTGTACTAAAACTTGGTTTAAATTATCCTCCAGTAAACTATAGAGAATGAATATATTATGGAAAATTACATATTCTTATATATATTTATATTATATCACTTAAATTAGGAAGGGAAGAAGGCAGATGAGATGTCTCTGATATTAACAATGTATGCTCCTTCAATCTTTACTCTAACTCCTCAGTTGGTGTCCTCTCGTTCAGTCCAATGTTTATTTGAAACCATCCTCATCTATGTCAGTAAAACAAGGATGGAAAGCCCTTCTGTAAATGCTCATTTCCCAATGTAGGGAAATGCCAGGGCATTGAGTTTGGAGTGGGTGAGTGGGAGAGGGAACATCCTCATAGAAGAAGGGGGAGTGCAGAAGGGGTATGGGAGAGGGGTGAAATGGGATAACATTTGAAATGTAAATACATAAAACATCCAAAAATGTGTTTAATAAAAAAATTCATTCTATCAGTTTGATGACCTGAGTTTTATTCCCGGGACCCCATAATACAAAGAAAAGCCCATTCTTGCAATTTCCCTCTTCTCCACTTTTCAGCATCTTATATGCATACCCAAAGGTTTTGAAACTTGTCACAAATGTAGCAAATATTTATCACAAAGCATTTACACTTCATATAATATGAATCTAGTAAGTGGAAGGCACTTCCTTCAACATAGAAGTCTGTCAGTGTTAAAAATTATGTTAATCTTTTGGTAATGCATTTTGATCATATTCTCCGTTGCCTGCCAAGTCCTCCAAGATCTAATAGCAACTCAACTTGGTTACAGAGACAGGTTGCTGATGAAGATATAATGAGCCAGAAGTTTCGAACAAACTTCCCAGAATTACTTGAATGACAAGCAGATAAATTCAGTCAGAAGCCTAGGGAATCCCCTTTAAATCAGTCTACTTAGAGAGGGCTTTTAGCCAATAGAGTTGAGTTTAAAGAGCCAGCTGGGGATTGGGGATTTAGCTCAGTGATAGAGCACTTGCCTAGGAAGCGCACGGCCCTGGGTTCCGGTCCCCCAGCTCCAGAAAAAAAAGAACCAAAAAAAAAAAAAAAAGAGCCAGCTGGAGGTTAGAGAAAAACTAGAAAGGTGAGATTCTTCACCAGTAAGCCTCTGAGAGGACAATTACATGCAGAGAATAATAGTTACTTTTATACTGAATATTCAGAAGTCCCTTATTCATTGCATAATGACTGCTTGATTCTGGTTAATGTCCATCTACTGCATAAAGAAGCTTTCCTGAAAAAATATTTAGAGAGACATTAATTTATAGGTATAATTATAAGTCATTGCAAATTGGCTTAACACTGTGGCAATTTATGTGGATTCTCCTCTAGACATCATGCTCTCTCAAGGCACAGGTTTTTGATCTTGATAATGATGAAGATGGATTGCATCTTATGGAGTGGGGTTTAACTCCAATCGTAATGTGGTTGGTTATTGAACTGAAATCCTTGATAATTTTACACAAGAATGCAAGGTCTGTTAGGCTGATCATCGTTGTAGCTTTTAGAGAGCACAGGTGGGTAGAATGAGGACTACTTTTCTCTGCCAGTCCTATGGATGTCAGTTTCAGTACATTAAAATTAGCTGATAGGGAAGATCCCTCCAGATAAATAACAAATTGCTTTGATTCACATTCTATGAATCAAATATGTGGTCTCTTCAAGAGTCATCCTGTAAGATTGGTAGAGCAACCAAGGTTTTTTTTTTTTTTTTTCAATAGCCTGTAATATGGTGTGGTTAGTGGTCTATAGAACTTCACTGTAACATCTCTGTAATAATTTGAATAAGACTGTCCCCCATAAGCTTGCAGTTTGAACAAGAGTTCCCCAGACAGTGGCAGCATTTATGGAGATTTAGGAGGTAGAGTGGAGGGGTAGGCTTCTTGAAGAAAGTGTGGCAGTTTGAAGAGTTCCTTAGTGATTGTGGTCTGTACAAAGGAGCCTCTCAGCTACTGCTTCTGTGCCATGACTGCCTGACTTCTGTCATGCTTCTTGCCATCATGGTTGTGGACTCTACTATTCTCTGGAACCATGGTGCCCAAATTAAATACTGTATTTTATAAGTTATCTTTGTCATGCTGTCTCTTAAAAGCCACAAAAAAGTAACTAACAAAGAAAATACTTCACTAATGCAGACTTGGAGCACTTCAAGTCTTAGAGCAATTTTACCATATCCACTTCACTCTCAGTGATTCATAGACACTGATAGACAACATGAAAGTTTAGAATGCTCCACTAGCAACCATGCCTGTCTACTGCCATATCTCTCGAATGTGATGGTGATAGACTCTTACCCCTGGGTAATCAAAACCTCAAATAAGTACTTCCTTCATAAGTTGCATTGTCTATGCAGTTTTATCATAGCAAAGCACTGCAAAATCCAAATTGCAAAAAATATGGTACATTTGCACAATGGAGTACTATTTAGTTATTAAAAACAATGACTTCATGAAATTCTTTTGCAAATGGATGGGATTAGAAAATATCATCCTGAGTGGGGCAACCCAGTCAGTAAAGAGCACACATGGTATGCACTCACTGATAAGTGGATATTAGCACAAAACTCAGAATATCGAAGATACAATTCACAGACCATATGAAGCTCAGAAAGTAGGAGGACTAAAATGTGGATGCTTCAGTCCTTCTTAGAAGGGGGAACAAAATACTCACTGGAGGAAATACAGGGACAAAGAGTGGAGCAAAGACTGAAGAAAAGGTCATCCAGAGCTTGTCCCTCCTGGGATCCATCCCATATGTGGCCACCAAACCCAGTCACTATTGCTGATGCCAAGAAGTTCTTGCTGACAGGAGCCTGATATGGATGTCTCCTGAGAGGCTCTGCCAGAGCCTTACTGATACAGATTAAGATCAGACTGAGCACAGAGACCCTAATGGAGGAGTTAAAGGACTGAAGGAGCTAAAGGGGTTTGCAACCCCATAAGAAGAACAATATCAGCCAGCCAGATAAACCAGAGGTCTAGGAACTAAACTCCCTACCAAAGAGTACACATTGGAGGAATCCATGGCCACAGCCTCACATGTAGCAGAGGATGGCATTGTCTGGCATTAATAGGAGGAGAAGCCCTTGATCTTGTGAAGGCTCATTTTCCCAGTGTATGGGAATGCCAGGGTGTTGAGGTGCAAGTGGGAGGGTAGGAAGGGGAGCATTCTCATAGAAGCAGGGGAATATAGATGGGAGAAGGGGAACCCAGAATCGGGATGATGTTTGAAATGTAAATACATAATCTATTCAAAGAAAAGTACCCTTTAATGCAGAGAAAAAAATAAATATCTTAAATATTCAAGCAAAAACAGAACAAAACAAAATAGAAAAACCCATTCTCTCCCTGGGCTTTTTATTCAATCATATATAGTTGTCTAATGGAGGCTTTCCTGCCCCTTATTGGATAAATTTAACTCATTTTATATCTGTTTATGTATACATAATTTTTGCATCCTTATATCCTGTATTTCACAAACTATTATTGTTAATTATAATTGTTATTATTTTTATTTAATCATTTTTTACAGTCCAGTCATTAGCCCCCTCCCAGGCTGCTCTCCAACAGTTTCTCATCCCATTGTTCCTCCCCCATCTCCAATAGAGTGTATCTCCCCCACCCCACCAGACATTTCCACTCCCTGGGGCCTATGGTCTCTCAAGGGTTACGCGCATCTTCTTCTACTGAGGCCAAACCTGGCAGTCCTCTGCTGTATATTTTAGGGGGCCTCATATCAACTAGTGTATGCTGTCCAGTTGGTGGTTAAGTATCTGAGCAGCCTCAGGGATGCAGGTTAAGTGAGACTCCTGTCTTCCTATGAGGTGTCGATCCTCAGCTTCTTCCAGCCTTTCCCTAATTCAAACCAAGGGTTCTCTGGCTTCTGTCCATTGATTGGGTGTAAGTATCTGCATCTGACTCAGCTTCTCATTGGGCTTCTCAGAGGGCAGTCATGCTAGGCTCCTGTCTGTAAGCACATCAAAGCATCATTAATAGTGCCAGACCTTGGAACATCCTGTTGAGATGGGTTCCAATTTGGGCCTGTCGCTGGACCTCCTTTCCCTCAGTCTTTTCTCCAATTTTGTCCCTGCAGTTCTTTAAGGCAGATAATTCTGGGTCAGAGCTTTTGACTTGAGATGGCAATCCCATCCCTCCACTTGATACCCTGTCTTTCTACTAGAGTTGGACTCTAGTTCCCTCTCGTGTTATGCCTCTATGTGACATTTTTGAAAGGTTTTTACTGTCAGTAATATCTCTGTTATTTTTCCTTCCTACCTTTCCTTTCCACCTCTTATGCCAATTTAACATTCCCTGTTCACTGTTCCCTTTCATTCAGTCCTTTGTATCAGTGAATTCTGTCTTTGCTCCTTGAATCTTATAAAGTATTTGACATATTTAATTTCATATAACATCTTAATTTAAATATTACTGCTTAGTATCTTCTAAAATGTGGAATACACAAAAAATATTATTGTACACATTTTGTTCTTAAGCATTGTGTTTTCTATTTCTAATTGGACATTGACAGTTCGCCTAAGTCTTCATTTCCTTTCCCTTCTGATGATGTGCTACTTCCAAATACAATTTGAATATGCCTAATGAGGACAATAATGTATGATGAGAATATTGCTTTGTGATCCATTAGATAAAATAAAGAATATTTGGAATATTTTCAAGGTGTATATCTGTCTTCTCTTCTTTTCTTTCACTCGTTCACTCTTTTTCTTTCTTCCCCCTCTTTTCTCTTTCCTTCCTTCCTCCCTTCCTCCTTCCTTCTTTCCTTCCTTCCTTCCTCCATCCTCTTTTCTTCCTTTCTTTCTTCCTCCTTTCCTTCCTTTCTTTCTTTCCTTTTTCATGAATATACATGCTTTGTATGTATGCCTATGCACATGTAGGTATTTTCCATAGAGTACCTAAAGAAGTTAGAAAAGAACTTGTGAATATCAGTTTTCTCTTTCGAACATGTATGTCCTAGGGATTGAATTCAGGTCTTCATGCTTCATAAAAATTGCCTTTACCTACTGATTCACAATGTTCATCAGAAAGGAAAATTTCATGAAAGTATTATGCTTTGTACTATATTAATCATATGCCTCTATGAAATGTGGAAATGTTAATGTTAAAAGAGTATTTTGTCTGAGAATTTTCTCTACTTAATTGCATCTGCTGGAAGAAAGACTATACTTAAAGTGGTTAACCAGTTAATCTTTAAAACATCATGAAATGTATGTTTAGTATTAACTAGTGCATTAAGCAGATTGCTGTCATCCATTTAAGGATTACATCAATGATGGAGTTAGGATCTCTCAGCTGAAGCCTCTAAAAGCTGGCTGAAAATTGGAGTCACTTGAGGCAATGCTAAAACATCTGTTTACCCACAATTTGCTTGAAGGGCTAACAGCTTTAATTATCTGAGGGGCTTCTCCCTGACATAAACTCATATAAAATAAATAAAAATAAAAATACTCCACAAGAACAAAATTATAACGTGTTTATTAATTGGTATTTTTCCAATATTATATAACACTTGCCCCTGATAATGCATAGTATTAAATAATCTTACACAGAATATATTTTATTACATCATTTCTAAAGACAACAATATAATTTACTTTTTCAAATGTATAGTTAGACTTAGTCAATGTAAAATATGATGAATTATGATTAATTTCAGAAAATTTAAAACAATGAAATAATATGAAATATGTTCTCTACTCATGGAACTAAAAAGGAAACAAGCCACAGATTTATAGTGGACAAAATAATAGTTCCTAAGAACAGAATAATATACATCTAACCAACCCAATTTCTTAATTAACATCAGAAATTGAAATAGAAAATGATTTAATTTCATTACATCAGAAAAGTAACAGAACAATATTTACGGGGTCAAATTTCAGCAATATTCAAAGAAACACCTCTAGCTTTACATACATACATTATGAATTGAAAACAAAAATTACTGAATTTGTTTTGCATCTCATAAAAAATAACTAGAGTAAGATAAAATTGATAATAAAGATAAAGCAGAAATAAGTGAAATAAGTAAGTTAAAAATAAGAAATAAAAAGGCAATTATTAGAATATGAAGGTTGTTGCATAAATGTCGATGAAAGTCAATCACATATCAAAATGTAAAAATAAAATTGAACAATCATAAAAGGAGAATTAGCTGGAACCATACGTAATTAAAAGAATTTCAAACACCTTTTTTCTGACAGTGTAATCTGTTTGAAATAAACATATTCATCCAAAAATATAATTTATCAAAGTTAGGACATTATGTACATATTATCTCAGTAGTGATACATCTGTCAAATAAGTTAAATTTGTTATCTTGCAAAAGTTCCCACAAGACAACTTCGGGGACAGATGGCTAATAATGTGAATTCTTCCAAGTGTTTAGGAATCATCCCAATCTTATGTAAATTTCTTGAAAGTCAGAGAAGAGTGAAAAAATTATCAAAATACCTTTTTCTGTCTAAGTAACTAAGTCATAATTCAAAAAAAAAACTAAAACTAAACTAAATCTATATTCAGTGTTTTTTTTTAAATGCTGAAATAAAGTTCCCTACTAAGGATGAACATGGACAGCTGAATATATGCCCATTATGTAAAGATTTACAGGAAGGCACACAGAGAGCACATGTACTATTAGAAGAAAGAGAACACACACACACACACACACACAGACACACACACACAATTGATTTAACAGACAATCTAGAAACTCTAAAGCATTTTATTACTTACTTTATAAGTAATGAAAGTAATAAGTAATTCAACTATTTAGAAATACCACATGAACACATGGGCACTAGGGAAAATTTCCTGAACAAAACACCAATGGCTTATACTATAAGATCAAGAATCGACAAACGGGACCTCATAAAACTGCAAAGCTTTTGTAAAGCAAAAGACACTGCCATTAGGAGAAAACAGCAATCAAGAGATTGGGAAAAGATCTTTACCAATCCTACATCTGATAGAGGGCTAATATCCAAAATATACAAAGAACTCAAGAACTTAGACTCCAGAGAGCCAAATCACCCTATTAAAAATGGGGTTCAGAGCTAAACAAAGAATTCACAGCTGAGGGCACCATAGTTAGACAGAACAATTTGAAATTCATCTGGAATAACACAAAACCCAGGATAGCTAAAACTATCCTCAACAATAAAAGGACTTCAGGGGGAATCACTATCCCTGAACTCAAGCAGTATTACAGAGCAATAGTGATAAAAACTGCATGGTATTGGTACAGAGACAGACAGATAGACCAATGGAATAGAATTGAAGACCCAGAAATGAACCCACACACCTATGGTCACTTGATTTTTGACAAAGGAGCCAAAACCATCCAATGGAAAAAAGATAGCATTTTCAGCAAATGGTGCTGGTTCAACGGGAGGGCAACATGTAGAAGAATGCAGATCGATCCATCCTTATCACCCTGTACAAAGCTTAAGTCCAAGTGGATCAAGGACCTCCACATCAAACCAGACACACTCAAACTAATAGAAGAAAAACTAGGGAAGCATCTGGAACACATGGGCACTGGAAAAAATTTCCTGAACAAAACACCAATGGCTTATGCTCTAAGATCAAGAATTGACAAATGGGATCTCATAAAACTGCAAAGCTTCTGTAAGGCAAAGGACACTGTGGTTAGGACAAAACGGCAACCAACAGATTGGGAAAAGATCTTTACCAATCCTACAACAGATAGAGGCCTTATATCCAAAATATACAAAGAACTCAAGAAGTTAGACCACAGGGAAACAAATAACCCTATTAAAAAATGGGGTTCAGAGCTAAACAAAGAATTCACAGCTGAGGAATGCCGAATGGCTGAGAAACACCTAAAGAAATGTTCAACATCTTTAGTCATAAGGGAAATGCAGATGAAAACAACCCTGAGATTTCACCTCACACCAGTGAGAATGGCTAAGATCAAAAACTCAGGTGACAGCAGATGCTGGCGAGGATGTGGAGAAAGAGGAACACTCCTCCATTGTTGGTGGGATTGCAGACTGGTAAAACCATTCTGGAAATCAGTCTGGAGGTTCCTCAGAAAATTGGACATTGAACTGCCTGAGGATCCAGCTATACCTCTCTTGGGCATATACCCAAAAGATGCCTCAACATATAAAAGAGACAAGTGCTCCACTATGTTCATCGCAGCCTTATTTATAATAGCCAGAAACTGGAAAGAACCCAGATGCCCTTCAACAGAGGAATGGATACAGAAAATGCGGTACATCTACACAATGGAATATTACTCAGCTATCAAAAACAACGAGTTTATGAAATTCGTAGGCAAATGGTTGGAACTGGAAAATATAATCCTGAGTGAGCTAACCCAATCACAGAAAGACTTACATGGTATGCACTCATTGATAAGTGGCTATTAGCCCAAATGCTTGAATTACCCAGATCCCTAGAACAAACGAAACTCAAGACGGATGATCAAAATGTGAATGCTTCACTCCTTCTTTAAATGAGGAAAAAGAATACCCTTGGCAGGGAAGGGAGAGGCAAAGATTAAAACAGAGACTGAAGGAACACCCATTCAGAGCCTGCCCCACATGTGGCCCATACATATACAGCCACCCAATTAGACAAGATGGATGAAGCAAAGAAGTGCAGACTGACAGGAGCCGGATATAGATCGCTCCTGAGAGACACAGCCAGAATACAGCAAATACAGAGGCGAATGCCAGCAGCAAACCACTGAACTGAGAATAGGACCCCCGTTGAAGGAATCAGAGAAAGAACTGGAAGAGCTTGAAGGGGCTCGAGACCCCAAAAGTACAACAATGTCAAGGAACCAGAGCTTCCAGGGACTAAGCCACTACCTAAAGACTATACATGGACTGACCCTGGACTCTGACCCCATAGGTAGCAATGAATATCCTAGTAAGAGCACCAGTGGAAGGGGAAGCCCTGGGTCCTGCTAAGACTGAACCCCCAGTGAACTAGACTATGGGGGGAGCGCGGCAATGGGGGGAGGGTTGGGAGGGGAACACCCATAAGGAAGGGGAGGGGGGAGGGGGATGTTTGCCCGGAAACCGGGTAAGGTAATAACACTTGAAATGTATATAAGAAATACTCAAGTTAATAAAAAAATGGGGTACAGAGCTAAACAAAACATTATCAATTGAGGAATATCGAAAGGCCAAACAGCACCTAAAGAAATGTTCAACATCCTTAGTCATCAGGGAAATACAAATCAAAACAACCCTGAGATTCCACCTCACACCAGTCAGAATGGCTAAGATCAAAAACTCAGGTGACAGCAGATGCTGGCGAGGATGTGGAGAAAGAGGAACACTCCTCCATTGTTGGTGGGATTGCAGACTGGTACAACCATTCTGGAAATCAGTCTGGAGGTTCCTCAGAAAATTGGCTGTTGAACTACCTGAAGACCCAGCTATACCTCTCTTTGGCATATACCCAAAAGATGCCCCAACATATAACAAAGACACATGCTCCACTATGTTCATAGAAGCCTTATTTATAATAGACAGAACCTGGAAAGAACCCAGATGCCCTTCAAAAGAGGAATGGATTCAAAAAATGTGGTACATCTACACAATAGAGTACTACTCAGCTATCAAAAAACAATGAGTTCATGAAGTTCATAGGCAGATGGAGTAACTAGAAAATATCATCCTGAGTGAGGTTACTCAATTACAGAAAAACACACTTGGTATCCACTCATTGATAAGTGACTATTAGCCAAAAAGCTCAAATTACCCAAGATGCAATCTACAGACCACAGGAAGCTCAAGAAGAAGGATGACCAAAATGCAGATGCTCCCACTCCTTCTTATAAGGGGGGAAATATTCATAAAGGGGATATGGAAGCAAAGCTTAGATTAGCAACTCAAAGAATGGCCATTCAGAGCCTGACACACACACACACACACATACACACACACACACACACACACACACACACACACACACACACACACACATATATATATATATATATATATATATATATATACAGCCACTAAAACTAGATAAGATTGATGAAGCTAAAAAATGCATGCGGAAAGGGACTGGATATAGATTTCTCGTGAGAGACACATCCAGAGCACGTCCAATACAGAGGTCAGTGCTAGCAGCAAACCACCGAACTGAGAATAGGACCCCCTTGGGGGGGAATTAGGGGAAGTGCTGAAAGAGTTGAAGGAGCTTGTGACCCCATAAAAACAACAATGCCAACCAACCAGATCTTCCAGGGAGTAAACCACTAAAGAAAGACTATACATGGACTGACCCAGGGCTCCAACTGCATAGGTAGCAGAGGTAGCCTTGTTGGGGCACCAGTGGAAGCAAAAGCCATTGGTCTTGCCAAGATTGGACCCCCAGAGCAGGGGAATATGGGGGAGGGCAATAAGGGGGATGTATAGGGGGAATACCCGTATGGGGGGAGGGAGAAGGGAGGGAATGGGAGCTTATGGACAGGAAACTGTATAGGGGAATAACCTTTGAAATATAAGTAAAGAAATATATAATAAAAAATTAAATATTAAAAAATAAACAAGAGTGAAACCGGGAAGCAAAAAAAAAATCCCTGTTAAACTAAGGGTTTGAGGATGGACAGTTGGCTCAACAATTAAATACACTTGCTGCTCCTGTAGAGGACTGGGCTTCAATTCCTAGAAACTGTGACAAATGACTCACAACCCATTTAATCCCAGTTTAAGGGATCTACTGTGATCTTTGGGCCACCACTGCATGAAACACATGTACTTAGTTCCTATACATACCTGCAGGTACTGGCATATATACATGAAATAAAAATAAATGTATTTTTAGGGAGGTTGGAGATTTAGCTCAGTAGTAGAGTGCTTGCCTAGCAAGCCCTGGGTTCGGTCCCCAGCTCCGGAAAAAAAGACAAAAAAATGTATTTTTAAAGGAAAAAAGAATAAATTAATGAGCAAAACAAAATTATGAAACAGATTATGAATTCATGAATATATACAAACTTTTCAGGAATAATAGTCTTCAAATGAAGAACCAATGAAGGGACATTAAAACACATCTATTCCTATAACAAAGTACAAAAATGTGCAAAATGTTTGTGACTCTGGAGAAGGAGGGGAATTAGGAGGAGAACACCCTTAGAAAAGTTGGGAGGAATGGAATAGGGGGCTTATGTCCTGGAAACAGGGAAAGAGAATAACATTTGAAATGTAAATAAAAAATCCAATCAAAAAAAAAAACAGAAGGAACACCCATTCAGAGTCTGCCCCACATGTGGCCCATGCATATACAGCCATCCAATTAGACAAGATGGATGAAGCAAAGAAGTGCAGACCGACAGGAGCCGGATGTAGATCGCTCCTGAGAGACACAGCCAGAATACAGCAAATACAGAGGCGAATACCAGCAGCAAACCACTGAACTGAGAATAGGACCCCCGTTGAAGGAATCAGAGAAAGAACTGGAAGAGCTTGAAGGGGCTCGAGACCCCATATGTACAACAATGCCAAGCAACCAGAGCTTCCAGGGACTAAGCCACTACCTAAAGACTATACATGGACTGACCCTGGACTCTGACCTCATAGGTAGCAATGAATATCCTAGTAAGAGCACCAGTGGAAGGGGAAGCCCTGGGTCCTGCTAAGACTGAACCCCCAGTGAACTAGACTGTTGGGGGGAGGGGGACAATGGGGGGAGGGTTGGGAGGGGAACACCCATAAGAAAGGGGAGGGGGGAGGGGGATGTTTGCCCGGAAACTGGGAAAGGGAATAACACTCGAAATGTATATAAGAAATACTCAAGTTAATAAAAAAAAAATAAATAAAATAAAATAAAATAAAATAAAAAAAACTCAGGTGACAGCAAATGCTGGCAAGGAACACTCCTCCATTGTTGGTGGGGTTGCAGACTGGTACAACGATTCTGGAAATCAGTCTGCAGGTTCCTCAGAAAATTGGACATTGCACTACCTGAGGACCCAGCTATACCTCTCTTGGGCATATACCCAAAAGATGCCCCAACATATAAAAAAGACACGTGCTCCACTATGTTCATAGCAGCCCTATTTATAATAGCCAGAAGCTGGAAAGAACCCAGATGCCCTTCAACAGAGGAATGGATACAGAAAATGTAGTACCTCTACACGATGGAATATTACTCAGATATCAAAAATAATGTCCTCATGAAATTCATAGGCAAATGGATGGAACGGGAAAATATCATCCTGAGTGAGGTAACCAAATCACAGAAAAACACACATGGTATGCATTCATTGATAAGTGGATATTAGCCCAAATGCTTGAATTACTCTAGATGCACAGAACACATGAAACTCAAGAAGGATGACCAAAATGCGAATGCTTCACCCCTTCTTTAAAAGGGGAACAAGAATACCCTTGGGAGGGAATAGGGAGGCAAAGTTTAGAACAGAAGCAGAAGGAACACCCATTCAGAGCCTGCCCCACATGTGGTCCATGCATATACAGCCACCCAATTAGACAAGATGGATGAAGCAAAGAAGTGCAGGCCGACAGGAACTGGATATAGATCTCTTCTGCGAGACACAGCCAGAATGTAGCAAATACATAGCTGAATGCCAACAGCAAACTACTGAACTGAGAACGGGACTCCCATTTAAGGAATCAGAGAAAGGACTCAAAGTACTTGAAGGGGCTTGAGACCCCATATGAACAACAATGCCAACCAACCAGAGCTTCCAGGGACTAAGCCACTACCTAAAGACTATATATGGACTGACCCTGGACTCTGACCTCATAGGTAGCAATGAATATCCTAGTAAGAGCACCAGTGGAAGGGGAAGCCCTGGGTCCTGCCAAGACTGAACCCCCAGTGAACATGATTGTTGGGGGGAGGGCGGCAATGGGGGGAGGATGGGGAGGGGAAGCTGATATAGAAGGGGAAGGGGAGGGGTTAGGGGGATCTTGGCCTGGAAACCAGGAAAGGGAATAACAATCGAAATGTAAATAAGAAATACTTAAGTTAATAAAGATTAAAAAAAAGTCAAGAAACTGAAAAAAACAAAACAAAACAAAAAAAACAGAAACAAAACAAAAAAACAAAAACAAAACAACAACACCAAAAAAAAAAAAAACATGAAGAATCCCACAACCTGGCATTTGCACCCAATCTCTGATAGTTATGTTATTTTATAAAGTAGAGAAATAATAGTGTAGAATATCATTTTTGACATAAGATACCAACTAGAGATTGGCTAACAGAAATCTAAATTTGACTGAATTATCAAATTAAACAAGAGGCTTGTGGTAATCTACAGCATTATACTTGCTGGAAGTGAATCAAGGGTTATTTAGGAGGTCAACAGACCTTTTGTATCTCATCCAGAAGTAAACCTGTGAAAGTCAATGCTGAGGTGAGAGGGAAATCCAAATATCTTTTACATCTAAGGGTAAGAAACATATCAGGTGCTAGAAGGGAAATAGTGCTATGTTGGAAGAGACAAGTATGAATTTAAGCATGCTTTTAGATAAATGAATGAGAAGTGTACTTCAGACCTACACATAAAGAAAAGTAATAGTTTAACAGTGAATACGGAAAAAGTGTTGGGTCTAGGTATATGCAATGTAAATTTTAGAAGAGGATTTAAAACATGTTTCAAAAGCTGACATAAAATGCACTAAATTGAAGAAATTTGATATATCAAAAATAAGAACTAATAAGAGAATTAAAATTAGTCAGACTTTCAAGCTGTACACTATAAAATGTGTATTTCTTTTAAAAATATTATGGGGTCATGACATCTAAAATTTAAGTGGCATTTCGGGAGAGGGCCCTCTGTGCAGGCTGCTGAGATCCCTCAGCTGGGCAGTGAGCCCAGACTGGCAGCATTTAAGCTCAGCTACTACAATCTACTTTGTGTGTTTATTTGTCTGACACAGAATATATGTAATGATTTCATGCTCTCATGTGATCCTCCATCACCAACTCGATGTTTAATATTTTAGTTAAATTCAGATGCATACCTCCCATTCCTTCTTCCAAAGACTCACATATATCCCTTCCTGCTCTCCTTCAAATCATGGCCTCATTTTTTCCTAATTGTTATTGTATATGTGTGAATGCACATATATACACATATATGAATAAATACAATCAGTTTTAACAAGGTTACTTGTATATTTTATGATCTCGAAACTAAAAAAAAAAACAAAAAACAAAAATGGTGAATCGAAACCATTTTTCAAACAAAAGGTGATGCAGATTGCCCAGGCTGTTTCCTCAGCTCTGGTGGGCATTTATAAGAGTTGGAAAAACTGCTTCTCACATGCACCTGAGATATGTCTTGATGTTTGTTTTTATATGCAAGTAGGTCAAGTGACATGAGCTACAGTGTTGACATTGTTCGTGCTTGTGTGTATGACAGGCTCCATGTGGCTCCCTAGTCAGTCTGAGTGAATGAAGTGTCCTTTGTCTTAATAGCATATACTGCACAATGCATGTTTTCTCCCTACTTTTTAATTTTTTTTTCAGGGAAAGAGGTGGGGAGGGTCTCACTTGTGTAGCCCTCGCTAACCTGGAACTCGCTACGTAGACCAGGCTAGTCTTCAGTTCAGAGATCACCCTGGGTCTGCCTCAGGTACTGAGATTAAGACATGCCCCACCTTGCCTAGCTGTTTTCACACTTTTTAATGTTCCTTTTACTTAGCGCTAGACAAGTAAACTTGATGTTGATTTTCCAATATTTAACAGAAATTGTAAAGTGTAATATACCCAGAATCATTTATGTTAGATAAGTTCCTACCCTTTTGGAACCTATGGATTTGTGTTTACTCTGGAAGGAGTGTGCATATGTGTTATGGGTGTATGTGTAAAATCACAAAGTGTTCCTTGAGTGACAGAGTCATTAAAGACCCTTATTTTCTAGAATATTTCAATAAATATTTTTGAGTAAAAAAAAGTTATGTTAACCATTCTAGTCTGGGTAGACCAGTTGTTCTCAACCTTTCTAATGGTGAGACTGTAATACAGGTCCTCAACTATAAAATTATATTTGTAGTTACTTCAAAATTATAACTTCACTACTTTTAAGAATCTTAATGCACAAATCTTATATTCAGAATATCTGATGTGTGATTTCCAAAAGAGTCAACAACCACAGATTGAAAACTCCTAGTGTAGACTTCATATGTAAAGGGTTCAATCCCACAAGACTGCCTTTGTATGAATAGCAAAGCCCAGTTTACTTCCCAAACAATCTCTATTTCAACTCCATCAACTACTATGTTGTTGATTCCCATAAACCACTTGTCACACTTGATATTTCACTCAATTTAAGAATATTCATCCCTTTAATAATTATTATATTTTATACACTATTGGAAAGATAATAAAATGGAGCCATTCATGGGAGAGACCACAGAGGGGAAGGTGGCACTTTCTCTTATATCCTGGCTCATGAACATAACACACACATCCATGTGTGCTGCACCTTGAAGAAACTCAAAATCTCATTAATTATTTATATTCTTACTGCTCACTATGAATTTATGTAACCCAAATACTTTAATCATGTGTTTATAATTTTTGTGAAGTATTCAGTATTCATTAGCATTCTAGAAAACTCACCAAGAGTCACTTCCTCTACCAAAAATGAAAGTGGGACACTTCCATCACTTGAAGAATTGATAGATTGCTAAGGCTTCCTGTGAGAAAGAAATGAAAATGAACAGCCCATTTTCAGTCATTACATAGTATCCCACAAAAGAAGCATTTCCTGCGTAGGAAAGTTCTCAGCATCCCCCTTGAGATTGGCATTTTGCAAATGCTTTCTATAGCTTGTCAGTTCCTGTCTTTCCTCTATTACATCTCATTCTACAAATTATGCTTCTTATATTTTCTACTGATTAACTGCTCATCGTATCTGTATCACAAATCTTAATCTTGTTTGACCAAGTGTTTCTCATATATTTAAATCTAATATGGTTTTCTGTATGCATGTGTAATGTCTATAAAGTATTTTTGCTCATAGAATCTAAAGTGTATGCAATGGAATCTACTTTTAGAAAACAACCATTTTCATTTATAAATGTTTTCCATATAATGTAAGGGAAATCCTTTTCCAGGAAAGATAGTTTATTCTAGAATTTTATGTAAAACTTACAAGAAGCAATAACAAAATTCAAATACTTCTTATTTTTTCCAAGAGAGTAACAAGTTCATTTATTTCAATTTAAATTTTAGTATATCCATTCCAACTAACATTGTAAAATAGACACATCTTTACATATTGAGCATATTTTAAAACCTACTTATGGTCCATACTTTCATTAATTTTAATGTCTGTATTTGGGGAGATATGTTTGCCAAAATTCAGACTCTTCCACTCAAACAAAAAACTGCCCTGTCTTTTGTGTAGCTTTGCTGTGCTAAATATGTCATAATTTGAACATTATGTCATTGGTAGAAAAGACTGAACAATAGTTAAGTACATATTTTTCCCCAAGCACCACCAACACTGGCCACTTCCATTTCCACAAACAGGACATCAAAATAAAATCACAGCAGTTGCTGCACTGACCATAGCTGTCAACCTATCTAGGCTGAGGCCAATGCATCTCTCTCTCTCTCTCTCTCTCTCTCTCTCTCTCTCTCTCTCTCTCTCTCTCTCTCTCTCTCTCTCCTTCTCCTTCCTTCCCTCCCTCCCTTTTTCTCTCCCTTTCTCTCTTATCTATTTACATTCCAGTTGTCGACACACACCCTGTCCCTCTACCCACAATTTCTCATCTTATTTCTTCTTCCCCTTGCCTCCAAGCAGGTGCTTCTCCCCTTCCCCCAAGTTTGGTTTTGGTTTTCCCACTCCCTTGGGCCTCAAATCTCTTGAAGATTAGGCACATCTTCTCCCACTGAGGCCAGACCAGGCAGACCTCTCCTCCATATGTGCCAGGGGCCTCAGACCAGTTTCTGAATACTCTTGGTTGCTGGCTCAGTCTAAGAGATCTTCCTGGGGTCTGGGTTAACTGAGACTGTTGGTCTTCCTAAGGGGTTGCTTTCCCTTTTGGTTTCTTGAATCCTTCCCCTAATTCCACCCTACAGGCCCCTGATTTCTGTCCAATGGTTGGATGTAATTATCTGCTTCTGTCTTAGTCAGTTGCTGGTAAGGACTCTGAGAAGACAGCAATGCTCCCATCTGTAAGCACTCATAGCATACTATTGTCAGGTCCTGCTCCCGCCTCCTGACCCATGATATGGATCCCAAGTTTGGCAGGTCATTTGACCTCTTTCCTTCAGTCTCTTCTAAGATGACTTCAATTATTGGTTTGTTTTGAGATAATAATTTTGTTTATTATTGAGAATCTTTAGTTTCTCTACTAGTTGGGATTTTTATTGTTGTAAAGAGACACCATGACCAAGGCAACTCTTATAAAGTACAACATTTAATTGGGGCTAGCTTGCTGGTTCTGAGGTTCATTATCATCATGGCAGGAAGCATGGCAGCATCCAGGCAGGCATGGTGCTAGAGGAGTTGAAAGTTCTACATCTTGTTCCAAAGTCAAACAAAGGACTTATTTCTAGGCAGCTGGGAGGAGAGTTTCAAAGCACATCCCCACAGTAACACACTTCCTACAACGAGGTCACACCTACTCCAGCAAGGCCACATCCACTAATAAATCACTCCCTGGGCCAAGCATTTTCAAACCACCATAATAATAGTTGGAAAAATTCCCCAAATATATTTCAACACTGTGTTCCATACTCAGTGCAAGAATGTAGAAAAACTCATGGTTGCGAATTATCTTTTTCTCCAGTGTTCTGCGTTTAAATATGGCAGCTGCAGTTCCCTTACTGCTGTGTGGTCACGAAAATACCATTAAGTATGATACTGATATCTGTCTTAGAGTTTCCATTGCTGTGAAGACACACCACTATCAAGGCAACTTTAATAAAGGAAAACATATAAACCACATACTGCTTGGGATCTGGGGTATGTCTGTATGTTGTCACTTTCTTTTGTTCAACCCAAATTAATCATAGATATAGGAAGAACAATAATGAGAAGCTTCCGAACTGTGAGAAGAAATGACCAAGTTATGTGAATGAAGCAAACCTATAGGTTGTTGTCAGGTTTCTCAACCACATTCAGTGTTCTTCAGTACTGCATTCTGCAAATCATGTTTTCTTTATTGTTACATATATGACATTCTGTTCATTCTTTCCTATGCCAGCTGATCTCACACTCAGCATATTTTGTTGACAGTTTCCAGGCTGTCAATTTCTTCTTCACCCAGTGCCAATTTTCAGTCAAGAAAAGGTAACATTGCAGTCTGGCTTTTGCACTAAGAACCACTGCTATGATAATGCAGTACAGCTTAGTGATATATGTTTCTTGAGCTATGTGTCCATTTTTCCCCTTCAATTTATTTATGAAATGTTTCACACTTTAAAACTCATTTCCTTTCTTTCCAATAAAATCAAGATTTGAATATAAACATAACTGTCCCCTGAGAGGCTCCACCAGCAGCTGGCTGAGACAGATGCAGATACTTACAACCAAGCACTAGACTGAGGTCAGGACCCCTATGGAAGAATTAGGGGAAGGACTGAAAAAATTGCAGGGGATGGAAACCCCATAGGAATACCAACAGTGTTAACTGACCTGGACCCCTGGAAACTCCCAGAGATTAAGCCACCAACCAAAGAGCTTACACAGGCTGATCTGAAGACCCTTGCATATGTGTAGCAGATGGCTGCCTTATCAGGCTTCAGTGGGAGAGGATGTGCCTAATTTTGTAAAGACTTGATGCTCCAAACAGTGGAGATGGATGCCAAAAGAGGGGTGTACTTTCTCAGAGGCTAAGGGGCACAGGAATGGGGAGAACAAACTTTGTGAGGGGTCATAAAGGGGGATAACATTTGAGATGTAAATAAGGAACTGAGGACCTGAGTTCAAATTCCAAACACCTAAATAATAAGCCAAGCATTTTCATATCTGTAACCCTTGCACAGTGGAGATGGGATGATATCAGCAATGGAGAGACGTCATGGCACTCTATCCCCAGGATCAGTGAGTGTACTTGTCTCCAGAAAACAAGACAAAGAATGACAGAAAACAAATATCCTCTTCTAGTCTCCGTGTGTGTCTAAGAATTCATAGCTTCACAAACATGGTTACAACACAGACAGACAGACAGACAGACACACACACACACACAAAGGGAAAGAGAAAGAGAAAGAGAAAGAGAAAGAGAAAGAGAAAGAGGAAGAGAAAGAGAAAGAAAAAGAGAGGGAAGGAGGGAGAGGGAGAGAGAGAGAACCAAGTTAGAACTAGGGTTCATAAGATCATAGTTATGCTTAAAAGAATGGAAAATAAAGGAATATTCTTTTCAGATTTTTTTCAACCAACTCCAATTTGACTTGGTTATGACTAGTACATGTATTCAGTTTAATTATCCCTTTGAGGATCTTTCTGATATGGTATTAACTCTACATTCATAAGTAATTTGTTGGGTGTATACTTGTATCTGCTTGGTTGAGCATAGTACCTCCATTGTATATGCATCAAATTAAAATTATGATCTTTGCATTTACACTGTATATTCTAATTCACCCAACCACCGACATAAATAAGCTGAAATGTAGGAAGATTTATTCTCTATCCTTCCTTTACCTGACTGCTCACTAATTAGGACTTCATCAGATTTTTCCAATTTAACACCAGAACACTATCTCAACTTACCTCCCCCTCCCCCTCTAGCATGTTAGAAAATCAACCAGGATTTTCTGTCCTTGGAATATCAAAGCTCCTCTTGAATAAGGATTTTCCATTAAATCTTTTCTCAGTAAATCTATTCTCCGCACAACTCAGAACAGATTTTTTTTTCACCTTAAAATATAAGACTGATAGTGTCACCAGACTTAGTAGGATATTCTTCAACTTCCTCCTACCTATTTTCAACATTTCAAACACTCTATCTCTGTCTGACTCATGGCCTTTAAACATAGATCTAAACTAGAATAACTTTCTCCAACTCCCTCTGTGGTGCCCATCTTTCTTCTGTCAAGGCCTCTAACACGATTGTAGTTAAATCCTACAATTAAGACTCAAAAGTCACAATTCATTGACATTTTTACATTGCTAATTAGTTTCTAACTTTGTACCTATATTTTTAAGATTTCCTGAATAGTGTTCACTAAACTCTGTTATCAAGAATGTCAGATATATCTGAATTCATGCACTGTGTAATTTTGTTACCCATTGTATGCCTATCTACAATGGTTTCTCAATAAATATTTGATAAATTGATACTCAACTTTATGTTGCTATTTAAAAGGTTTTACTTTTCACATTTCTAAACTTTTGCTCTATCATTATAGTATCCAGGTTTTTGGACTCCAGATGTAGGCAAATTTCCATTTCTCATGATTTAAATATATATGTTAAGATAGACGAAGGGGGCAGCACTTTTAAAATCTGAATTGGAATTTCCGGTGGGAATAAATTTGATTTTAGAATGAGATTTTTACATTCATAATTTCTAGAACCCAGAAAAACACTGAAATATGACTTTGGCAATTCGTGTTAACTATTAACTAGTATATGTTTTTGCATTATTTTGGAATTTCCCCACACATAAATCTTGACGTGGGTGCAGTGTTAAAAACACTTTTTATGGAAATCTGTCAATCTTAGCTTGATCCCTGGAATTTAAGGTAGAAGAAAATTGAATCCTGAAGGTTATCCACTGACAACATTCACACCAAAGGACAGTCTCTGTGTCTCTGTGTATCTCTGTGTATCTCTGTGTCTCTTTGCGTCTCTGTTTCTCTCTCTCTCTCTCTCTGTGTGTGTGTGTGTGTGTGTGTGTGTGTGTGTGTGTTGTTAATGCATACATGTCTGCCTGGGCAAATGAGCGAGTTATTAAAAAAATCATATATCCAATATACCATAAACCTCTGTCTCATATTTTAGTCAGGCTCATTCTTGAGTCTTCTAGGCTAACTTCATGCTAGACTAACCTACAATATTTCCCTTAAAATTTGTTGTCACAACAATACCACTAAACTTCCAAATCTGCTTATTAGGATTTCTCTGATACACAATCTCACTTTCTCTTTAGTATCTACTTGGCTTTATCATCCTTTACAAAAAGTGGACTGACATCTGATTTTCTTAGTCTGAAATGCTACGTTCCCATCTTCGCAAGGTTCCGCCCTCCATCAGATGTTTCTTAGTGATTTTTAAAGGCACTAACTCTTTCTTCCTTCTCCTACCCCCACCCCAAAAAAACTCATTGCTTTATCCAATTCTAGAGGCTTTTTTTTTCAATTCCTTTCCCTAGTACAAAACCCCATTGTCACAGACCCAGTCTCATTCATAAGAATCCCAAATAAATTATACCTTATAATGGCTCTATGTTACTGAAAACCTGTTTTTATTAAACAAGAGTTCAAATATTGCTATGGGTGAAGAATATGAATAATTTGGATACTCAACTGCTATGAAGAATTAGAATCTATAGAACATTTATTGAATTTTTACCACAAACATTTGAAGTCATGAAGCTGGATGAGGCCACCGAGGATGATAAAATAGTTTATCTCCCAGCCTTTAGTATGAGCAGAGTTGTTTCATAATTTTGGCTTTGAAACACAGAACACATTTTGAGTTAAGAGGATGTAGATGAATGAAACTGATCTAGTTTTTCCAAATGGACTACATTCGAAAGTGAAGGAAGTTCAGCAGAAGGAAAGATTTATATGAAGTCCTATAGCTGAATATTTTGAGACTATGGAAACATGCACTATACTGAGGTCCAAGTTGACTATTTGAGATAGGATGAGGCATGCTACATAAATGACTTTTATCATCATTGTAATAATACCGGACAACATCAAGTTAAGGATGGGAGAGTTCATTATCCTCACGTCGGAATATATTTCTTTATCTCAGCTCTTAGTAGATGGAGACAAGAAGTTCAAGGGCGTCTTCATCTACACACCAAGTTGAAGGAGATCAGACTATGTTATAAGAGCTTCTTCTCAAAACAAACCAACAAACAGAAACATTAAAAATAATCTATAAGAGATATTAAAATATCTTAGCATCATCTGATTTGTATTATTAATCCAATATCATTTTATAATCTATAAACTATTAGTTGGAGGAGTAAAGAGGCAACATTTACAATATATTTTATAGAAGTAAGACTCTTGGGCTGAAAGTACATTAGTTCAGTAAACAGTCACAAAGTAATATGCTGCTATATATTTTTCCTTTTTCATATTATGTAATTTCCTGTAAAATTGCCTTTTCTGTAAATACTTAAGCATTTACCAGTTAAAACTTCTACTTAAGGGGGTTGGGGATTTAGCTCAGTGGTAGAGCGCTTGCCTAGCAAGTGCAAGGCCCTGGGTTCGGTCCCCAGCTCCTAAAAAAAAGAAAAAAGAAAAAAAGAAAGAAAAAAAAACTTCTACTTAAGGATTTATTTAAAGCCATATATGTCATTCGTTTTCCTCTGTCTCCCAAGGTCTCTCTTGCTCCTGAAATATTGCTTGATAGCGAAAGGAGCTTGGGGGCTCTCGTTTAAACCAAGCAGGGCTCTCTTGGGAGATTAAACAAGGGGAGCAGAACAGGAAGGTCACTCAGCTATTATAGGAGTCTTACTAAAGTCCACGCTATCAAAGCAAAATAAATTTCCCTGGGGTCTGGACACATAGCCTCAACTTCATGGTAAATTACTAATGGTGGTTTAAAGTCAGGGAATTTAGCTTCCAACATAACACAGTCAGCAGAGGTGAAGGTACCTTAATATTTGCCAGTGTTTGCTGAAATATAGATGTTAGAACTCACATTGATTTTGGCCATCCAACAATAAAATTGTATAGAGATGAATCTATGGACATTCCTCATTTCTTTCCCTGTCAGGTCAGAGAGGATTGACATTGCAAGCCTAGTTACCTGTTATAGCAGTAAGGATGCAGGTGTCTCCTCACTAA
This sequence comes from Rattus norvegicus, assembly GCF_021556685.1. Taxonomy (NCBI): domain Eukaryota; kingdom Metazoa; phylum Chordata; class Mammalia; order Rodentia; family Muridae; genus Rattus; species Rattus norvegicus. The sequence continues at coordinate 33,403,923 of NC_141544.1, read as the reverse complement.
TGGATTTCAGGCAAAAACAGAAAGCTGCCATCACCACTGACCTTAGAAATATGCTCTAAAGCCACACCATTGGCTCCATTTGGGCTCTTAACAATTGGGAGGAAACCTGATACTCTGAGAGAGAATGCATAAAAACTCCCCAGTTGTAGTAGAGGAGTACAGTGGTTGTTAGACTAGAGGGTCCCTACTCTTTAGGATATGCATGTCCCATGCTCCACTGAGGTAGACAATGTGGTGACCTTGGGGAAGAAATGATATAGAAAATTCTTCCAATTCTGTTCTTATATTTATACAATTTGAGAAAACTATTACAAGGGCACTTGTCTTTTTTTTTTCTTTTCAAACAAGGCTTACAAATTCTAAACCTCATGGTAGTGATTTATAGTGATAACATAACTAGAACACAGGAAATGATGATATATTGTTTTATAGATATATTCTATTTAACATGTACTGTACGTATGTATAAATATTCAGACATGTGTGTATGTATTCATGAATATATACATAATGATATTATCTATTACAGACAAATATATCCTTTTGGGTATGGGTTACCTCACTTAGGATGATATTTTTCTGTTCCATCCATTTGCATGTGAGAGTCATGATGTCGTTATTTTTAATAGCTGTGATAAGAATTTAAAGTGAAAAAAATAAATTAATGAAACAAATAAAGCTTCTATACCTTGAAACAGTATGTCTCCCCATTCCAGGGAAGGTAGCTGTTTGGCTTGTTTTATGTTAATTTGTACAAATAAAAGTCATCAGAGAGAATGAAACCTAAATTGAAAAAAAAAAGTTTCCATAAAATCAGACTATTGGCAAGCCTGTTAGATATTTTCTTAATTAAGGATTGATGAGGAGGACTTAGTCAACTATGGGTAGTGTCATCTCTGTGCTGGTGGTCCTGTGTTCTATAAGAAAGTAGGCTGAATAAATCACAGGGGACTGGCCAGTAAGACCACCCTCCATGACCTCTGTCTTTGTTAGTGCCTTCATGTTCCTTCCCAGTGCAAATATATGTCCTCACTGCTTTTGATAATGAACTACTAATAAAACTGTGAACAAAATAAACCGTTTCCTCCCCATGTGGCTTTTGGTCACGTGTTTCATCACAGCAAATGGAATCCTAACTACAAGAAGCAACACTAGGAGCATGACTCTGCACACTAACTATTCTTTTACGTGAATAGGATGGATATGATGTATTTAATAGTGCTGTTTTTTTTTGAAAAAAATTAATTCATTTCACTAGAATGATTGCAAGTGGGTATCTAAATCAAGACAAGCTTTTCTATTATTTTCTGAAAACATTTTTGATTGTGTGTGCTGTGAGTAAGAGTATATGTGTATGTTACTGATCATTTTCTGGGGTTCTCTTTTGACCTTTACAAGATTTCTGGGGATAGCACTCAAATTGTTTGGATTGTGTAGAGAAGCTGGCTGCCCACAGAACCATCTTACTGTCCACAAAGCAATAAAATAATTCATTATGTTTTGTCTATAATGCTTTCTTTTCTAAACTCATAAAAGAATGACTAAAGCTAGGCATTCAAAGATAAGATTCTATCCTACGGAGAAATGAACTATGATGAGGTTTAAATTTTTATGCTCCCAGTATTTCTTGAGAACATAGAAGCAATAACCTTCTGATCAATAAATAGAAGGATTAGGAAGAATTTTCATTTTGGATACAATAAAGAAGTAACCATAAAATAGAGACAGAGGAAAAAAACAATCATGATATAATTAAAATGAACAGTAGAAAGGAAGTGCAGGTTTTATTCTGGCCATGTTCTACGACTGATGGAATTATATTGCAGATGACGTTTGCAGGGCTCATAATAAAAGAGGACACAAGGAAATTTAGCTGTGTGGAATGAATCATATGGAATAGTTTGTAATTATTGGCTTCAGAAATTATATTAATCATAATTCATATAGCCTTTGCTCTTACAGCTAGCTGCCAGAGGAAAATGAATAACCTTATCCTTGACTTGTCTTTAGATATGATTATGACAAGGTAATGGAGGACCATGGAGCTGAATATGTGAACTTGTTTCATTTGACATATGGTTTCTAATCTTTGCTAAACCTTGATGACAATCCTTTTTTTCTTTTTAATTTTTTTAAAATTTATTAAGCATTTTATTTGTTTACATTTCAAATATTATCAACCTTCCCAGTCTTTCTTTTAGTAAACCCGACCTCCTCCCCTTTTCCTCTAAGAGAGTATTTCCCCCAAAACTACTTCCTCCTCACCTATCTAGCGTCCCCTCCTCTCAGGCATTAAGCCTTCACAGGACCAAGCACCTCCCTCCCACTGATGTCAGATAAAGCCATCCTCTGTTACATCTGTAGCAGGAGCCTTGGACTAACCCCTGTATGATTAGTCCCTGAGAGCTTTGAAGGGTTGGTTAATTGATAATATTGTTCTTGCTATGCGGTGGCAATCCCCTTCAACTCCTTCAGCCCTTATCCTATCTCTTTCTTTGGGCTCCCTGGGCTCAGTACAACAGTAAAATGTGAGTATCTGCATCTGTCTTAGTCAGATGCTGGCAGAGTCTCTCAGAGGATAGCCATACCAGGCTCCTGTCGGCAACCACATCTTGGCATCAGCAATAGTGTTAGGTTTTGGTGTCTGCTGATAGAATGGATCCCCAGGTGCGGCAGTCTCTGGATCCCCTTGCCTTCAGTCTCTGCTCAATTTTTGTCCCTGCATTTCCTTTGGACAGGGAAAATTCCAGTCTAAAATTATTGACATGGGTGTGTGGCCCCATCCCTCCTCTAGAAGGCCATTTCTATCTACTGGAGGATGTCTTTGCAGGTTCTATCATTCTGCTCTTGGGTATTTCAGCTAATGTCATCCCCATTGGGTCCTGGGAGCATCTCGGATCCCTGGTATCTGAGACTTTCTAGTGGTTCCCCACACCCGACTACTGTTTACTTCTATTTTTTCTCCTGCCCCTCTGAACTGTCCTCCTGTCTCTCCCCATACCTAGTCCTGCTCCCATTTCATACCCGGGTCACTCCCTCCCTCTGCCTCCCATAATTATTTCATTTCTGCTTGTAAATGGGTTTAAAGCATACAGACTTTGGCCTTCCTTCTTGTTAAGCTTCATGTGGTGTGTGAATAGTATCATTGGTATTCTGAGCTTTTAGCCTAATATCTACTTATCAATGATTATATGCCATGTATATCCTTTTGGCTCGGGGGTTTTACTCAGGATGATATTTTCTAGTTCTATCCATTTGCGTAGAAAGTTTGTGAAGTCATCACTTTTAATAGATGAGTAGTATTACATTGTGTGAACAATGTATAAACATTGTGTAAATGTGGTAACATTGTCTGTATCTGTTCCACAGATATTCTCCATTTTACTCTTCCTTCTTCTCAGATGGGGGACAAATAAGGGCACCTCCTTGATATCCCACCTTGGACATTAAATCACATCAGTACTACTTACATCTCTCCTACTGAGGCCAGATGTAATGCCCCATTTAAGGGAACAGGATCTATACATAGGCAACTGATTCAGGAACTCTGCTCCAGTTGTTGGGCAGCCAACATAAAGACCAAGCTGCACATTTGCTACTTATTTTCAGAGTGCCTAAGTCCAGCTAAAGCTCTTTATTGGATTGGTGGTTCAGTCTCTGGTAGCCCACAAGGGTCCATGTTAGTTGACTCTGTTGGTCTCATGTGGAGTCCCTGTCTTCTTCAGGTCCCTCAATCCTTCCCCCAACTATTCCACAAGATCTAATGTTTGGCCATGGTTCACTGAATCTATGTCCATTGACTTATGAATGGGGTCTCACAGAGAACAGTTATGCTTGGCTCCTGTCTGCAAGCATAATAGAGTATCATTAATAGTGCATGGTGCTTGCCCATGGTATGGCTGTAAATTTGGGTCAGTTATTAGTTGGCCATTTACTCTGTCTCTGCTTTATCATTGTCCCTCCACATCTGTTGGCAGGACACATTTTGGTTGGAAGGTTTTCTGAGCGGATTTCTGTCCTTATCCCTCTACTGGGAGTCCTGACTGACTAAAGGAAGTGATCACTTCAGGATCACTCTTTCCCACTGCTAGAAGTCTCATCTAAGGTGTGGGTTTATTTCTTATCTTCAATTTGATATGATTTATCAACTTCTCAGTTTCTATACAAATACCATGCAGTTTTATTGATAACAATCTATAGCACAATTTGAAATCAGGGATAGTGATATCTTCCGAGACTGTTCATTTTCTTACATTGTTCCTTCAGTGATGTCCCATGCTCATCCCCATCCCCATCTCCCATCGCTTCCCCCATCATCCTACTTCTTCTTTCTTGTCACATGCACTCTACTACCCTCTATTCTTCCCTCACCCATCATCCATACTTCATTTACCATGCCTTCTGGTTTCCATTCTAGCATATATATATATATATATATATATATATATATATATATATATATGTATATATATATGTATATATATATATATATTATCATATATTACCTAACCAAACTACATGCCTACATATGCTTAACAGTTTAACTCTAGGAATTAATAAGAGAAAGAACACAGTGGGTTTGTCTTGCTGAGTCTGAGTACTACTTTTAATAGATCAAAGCATTTTTCTACTAGATTTCTGATCTACCATCTTCTTGATGAATAAAGTTTCACTAGGCATACTCATCCTATTTTCCCAATACATTCTTCCATTCATAGACACTGAAACTTGTTCTAGTTCCTTGGCTTTTGTGTACAGTACAGCAGCAAATTAGTGTGGTAGGACTTAGTGGTCAAATTATCTCTATTAACCAATTACATGTTTCTATATTTAAAAGACTCCACACATAGCACCCTCCCCAAATTTAAACCTGATAAATATCTTTTAAAAAATTTGCAGGGTGCTAAATCAACATGCTGAAACCAGTGGTTTGTCTATAGACCCATAAAAACTGACTGGGAAAAAAATCACAGCATAGTTGTTATTACCTGAGGATAGTTTTGTCAATATTCTTTGAATACTAAATGTTTAAATTGGAAACATGTAGAATGGGTGACAGAATCATGAAAGCTAGTCTAAATGACAAGAGGTTTCTCTTGCTATCCTTACACTTTGCCCTACGATAGCACAGTGGAGTCTGTGTAACAAAGCTATTGAATAATCTCAGGGTGCAGTCTTCATACAATTGTCTCAGGATCACCTCACCATATTTAATTACTTAAAAATTGGAATTTACAGATACTAATTCTGAAACTCTTATGATCTGGAGACAAACATAGTCAACTTATATGATTAATCCCAGGATAATAATTTTGTAGGTGACTGTATGTGTTAGAATAAGAATACTTTAAGAAATAATTTCTAATACTTTTATTTATATACACATGACTGTGATTATTGATTAATACATTCTAATTTTCCTGAAAATTTTTAAATGTTTAGGAATTGCACCAGGTTTATGATGGCTATTTTTTTCTGTCACTCTGTAATATTTGAAAAACTGTTATGTTTTAATAAAATAAAGGTATTTTGGTGGTTTCGATGAGAATGGTCACTGTAGGATCATATATTTGAATGCTTTGTTTCTATGTTTAGGAATATTTATCAAGTTGTTGGAGATGTGCTCTTTTTGGAAAAGGTATGCCAGTTCCAAAGGTTTCATGTTTCAAAGCTAGGCTGTCCTAGTCTTGCTCTCTTTCTACTTGAACACATGGATTAGATATAAGCTTCACTTAGTGTCCAAGTGCCATGCCTGCCTGCTACCATGAACCCTCTTGAACATGTTGATCATGGACTAAGCTTCTGAAACTATAAGCAAGCCTCTAATTAAATGCTTTCTTTTATAAACTGCCTTGGCTATTATGTCTCTTCAACGCAACAGAAAATTAATTCAGATAGAAGTATTATCTGAGGCATGCAATATCTACTTTGTAGAATGTTCTTTAATAGAATAATTCTATAATATACTATTATTTAGTGTCTATGTATCATATTGGAATAGACCAGAAATGTGAAATAAATGACCTAATTTAAATTATTTCCTTTACTGTGCTTGGCTTATTCCTTAGGGATTGTTTGTTATTGACCCAGATTTTATATAGCTGAGAAATTTAACATTATTGTTTCATTAGTAAAATCAAAAAGAAAAAGAAAATTAAGTCGATTTAATCATTGGAAACAAGCAACAGAAGACAAAATTAGTCCATATATTATATTTGCTAATGCAGTTCTGATATCTATATCTATATCTGTATCTGTCTCTGTGTCTGTGTCTGTGTCTGTGTCTGTGTCTGTGTCTGTGTCTGTGTCTGTGTCTGTGTCTGTGTCTGTGTCTGTGTCTGTGTCTGTGTCTGTGTCTGTGTCTGTGTCTGTATCTGTATCTGTATCTGTATCTGTATCATCTATCTCTCTATTGAGCTAGCTAGCTATCTCTCTATATATGTACATTTGTTTTCCTGCAACAATTTCTTTTTCAAGGCATAAGTGGTGGAAACCACCAGCAATACCACTATTCCACTGAGATCCTAATAATTCCTTTGTTCTTCACCCTTTTTATTCTGGGAGTTTATTGGCCACTTCTTCTGGGAAACTTGGTACATTTGTGAAACCAAGTAATCACAAAAATATCCTCAACTCCATCAATTATTTGTTTAAAAAGACAAGTTTATATTATCCCAGTTTACATTATCTACATTATGGGTTTATATAAGCAAGTCCCTTGTAGTTCAAGCTCAGCTTCTCATTGAAGACTGATCTCTACCAAAATAGTCATGGAGAGTGGTGCAAGCCAAGTCCCACAAGGACTTCTTTTTAAATTGTATGTTTAAACAACCAGAACAACTCTCATGAATACCACGGTTTTCTTCTACTACATTTTTTTCTCTTTAGATAATGGAGGATATGATTTTAAGACTAATCAATTTTATTCTATTTACAGATTTAAATAATAAATCAGGTGTGCTTTCATATTGAAGAAATATGGAGGCTACTAAATATTCATTGGGAATGAATGCAGTAGTATGTCTTTGTTAATGTAGACTTCTGGATTTGGTTTTGTGACTTATTTAGCTAAATTCAATTGAATTTAATTGATTTAGCAAAGCCAGACATAAAATATAGAGAACTGGAGTGCCTTTGAGAGAACAAAGCAGTTGTGAATTCATAAGTAGAGACCAATATAAGAATTATAAATTAGATCCAGGATGTAGAGCATAAAACTTAAAAGAGATAAGCAGAGAAAGTTTTATGATACATCAGCCTCAATCTATTAGCAGTGCTCTAAAACGTTTAATTTGTGCTTCTCAGATGCAGATTAACTTTAACTCTTCCCCCTGCATTCTTCTCATAAGTAAGCAATTTCACTCCTAAAAGCAAAGTTACTGATTCATCAAAATTAACTAGAAGAATGGTTTATCTCTGATATTGTTATTTTATCCCTATATGTAAAAATTTTAATTTATTTACTAAAATATATCTTAATATCTGTTCTTATAATAGACATATAATTTATCTACTAAAATACGGTTAAGAACAAAATGGAAAACAAAGTATGAGAATCATTTTTTAAATATCAGATTCTATAATAGAAGACATAAAGAGAAAGGATAGGGAATCATTTTGAGAGAAGTGTCAGAAATACTTAATTGTGCTTAAAAATGAGTTCAGACTATATATAGAATATATATATAAGAGAGGTGAATTGTACCGAGACAAGCTGACTCCATGGCAGGCTGCAAATTAGCAGTACAGAGGACCAGGCCTGAGTTCCTACTTCTCAGAACTGGGTAAGTCAGTTACTGGAACAACCACAGACTTATGAAAAAGGGATCCCTCCCCAGCTTGTAAAAGAACAGTTAGACAAGCTTGAGGCCAAGAGGTTCAGAGCTACCACTCCTTGACAAGAAACAGGAATAGTTAATCTGAATCATATCATTACCCAGAGCCCCAGAGGTAGAACCCACCAATTAAGATATAGGTCACCTACCTCTGCCTAATGAACCTCCATTTGGTTTTAAAGCACAATCTGTGAATTCACTTGGGGTCTTTCCATCCTCATGCAATTGGGTCCCTTTATGCTGTATTAAATACTCTTTACTTTTGTAATTCTTTGAGTCTGGATTATCATTCTTCAGTGACTCACGGAACCACATATGTGTGTGTGTGTGTGTGTGTGTGTGTGTGTGTGTGTGTGTGTGTGTGTGTATAGTAGTAGTAGTAGTAGTAATTAAAATTAAAAAAATTTATTAGAATACAATGTATTACACAATTTATAATATAAAACGGTATATTCTTTGGACTAAATAGTTTAATGGTGCTTACTTTTTATTCAGAACATCAAATGTCAAAAGAAATGAACAAATCAATCCAACCAAGTATATTTAGGCAAAACATGACTCATGGATCATGTGAAATATTAAACTGGTGAAGGAATAGAGAGCTCCACCAATCAACTTGTTTTAGAATGGTTCACCAGGGAGTTTTCATGGATTCCTCAAACACTAGAAGAGCTGTGGTCCTGTGTACTTTCTAGAATTTGAGGGTAAGACAACATTTCTAAAGATAGCACATAATTCAATCACATAGCATGATGATTATGCTGATGTTGACTGCAAGAAAGACATTTGCTAGGTATCTTTCAATCATGGTTAAAGTGCTATGAAAGCCACCAGGGGGAAATGTAATCACCAATGTTACACAGCAATGACCCTTTTGAGCTATAGTAATGACTGACTTAGTAAGACCTGCCTACTGATCTAATAATGATATATTTTGTCATGAAAGTTACCAATAACATTCTAATTGGATCAAAGCCCAACCCCACAAGTCTACCTGGCACTATTATTCATCTAACAATCTGTGGCTGGAAAGGTCACATGACCCAAAGGGAAGTCTACTACTATTATGATATAAAATGGGTATAGTATTAAGGTGACTCCAAATGACTTAGGATTACACCTACAGGTCAGCATATCTTTCAACACATTCAAAAACTCTATTTTGAATAGGTGTGATTAATGATGTTCAATCACATTGCAAAGAGTAAAAGACTGCAATTGGTCAATGTTAGAGGGAACATGTGTACAGTAGTGTCTGAAATCATTATAGAACAGGGACAAAACGGATGTAATGCATGCAGCTACAAAACATTCCTACACCTAAGGCTTAGAGAATATTCTTAAAGAGAAGTGATTGTAAGAGCAAAAAAAGAGCAAGTGGGAGTTTCTGTGAGAATGTGTGCACTAGTAACATCAGAAACTATAAAATTCAACTCTCCCTAACATGACTATCTAAATATCAACTGTACGTGAATGAGAACTGAGGAAAGCTGGAAATGAGATATATGGCCAGAAAAGAATTCATCAATGGGTTACCAAGTGACAAAAGCTCAGCCCTGAAAATATACATATGGGTACCATTATACAGACTTATCAGGTTGTAATTAATAAATATATGCATGCATACATATATATGATCATATGTAAAAGTTACTTTTATTTGTCAGACAAAGTGATGAGATAAAAGTGAGTCCTACACAGGCTAAGTGAATACATGACTTGGGAGAGCATAGACCTTTTCTCTCTGTTCTAACTATCCCTAGGGTTAGAACTGAAAGCTTCTAGCCTTTAAATCCAACTTTGTTCAGCTTCTGACTGAATCACTCTGCCTGGCCTCCTACTAACTTTGGCAATATGCTCTAATCTTCTGGCTCCTTCTCATTCTGTGGTTAGTTTTGTCTCCAGCTTTGTTTGGCTTGATCACTCTCTAACCTCTCCTTGTGAAATCATGCCATTAAAACAGCCATGCAGAAACACCACCTTTTCTCTCTGTTGTTGTTCTTTCACCGCTATTCTCATGTGGGTTGGGTGTATCCCATCTCTGGCTCATTCTGCCAAATCTTTCTGTGATTCATCACTTTGTCTGCCTCTCAATTAGATATCACTTTCAAATGTGGCCATTTTTTTATACACTTCCACTCTTTAGGAGTAAGTTGTATAGTAAAGGCATGTCTATATTTCAGCCAGATTATACTGAATAAAGGGTTGTAATAAACAGATGTATCTTATATGGTTCAAATTGCAATTTGACTAAATGTAACTTGTATAATTGTGAATGAATTTTTCAGTATTTCTTCTTTATTTTTCCATCAAATGCAAAGAAAATCAATAATACCTCAGTATGATATATTTTAGATTGAATAAGAGGCAGTGTGGATGATATTCACATTATCTGAAATATTTGTAAAAGGGTGGTTTTTTAGTTCCTATAATTATTGTACATATTAGGATTTAGTTATACATGAATTGAAATTTTTAGTAAGATTTCCTTCTGGTCTTAAAAAGTGAATTAGAAAAATATTTGAAATACTTACTGGAGGAAATATGGAGACAAAGTGTGAAGCAGAGGCTGAAGGAAAGGCCATACAGAGACTGCCACACGTTGGGATCCATACCATATAGAGACAGCAAACCCAGACACTACTGTGGAAGCCAAGAAGTTCTTGGTGACAGGAGCCTGATATGGATGTCTCCTGAGAGCTGACAAATACAGAGGAGGATGCTAACAGTCAACCGTTGGATTGAGCGTGGGATCTCCAATGGAGGAGTTAGAGAAAGGACTGAAGGAGCTGAAGGGGTTTGCAACCCATAGGAAGAACAACAATATCAACCAACCGGACCTCCCAGAGCTCCCAAGGACTAAATCACCAACCAAAGAGTACACAGGGAGTACCTATGGCTCCAGTTGCATTTGTAGCAGACGATGGCCTTGTTTTACCTCAATGGGAGGAGAGGCCCTTGATCCTGTGAAGGATTGATGCTGCAGTGTAGGGTAATGCCAGGGCAGCGAGGCAGGAGAGGGTAGGTGGGTGGGGGAACACCCCATAGAAACAGGGGCGGTTGTGGGATAGGGGGCTTCTTTATGGGAAGTGGGGAAAGGGGATAATATTTGAAATGTAAAATAATAAAATATCCAAAAAACAAAATGTTGAAAATTAATTCAATACAGAATAAATTATATTCCTAAATTTCTAAAAAGAAAGGTATTCAAAATAAAATATGTACCTGTAAAATTTTTGGAGTGCACTTTTTATTCACATAAAAAAGGTCCTTTGTTGGCGAGGATGTAGAGAAACAGGAATATTTGTCCATTGCTGGTGGGATTGCAACCTGGTACAACCATTCTGGAAATCAATTCGGAGGTTCCTCAGAAAATTAGAAGTAGACCTACCTAAAGACCCAGAAATACTACTCTTGGGAATATATCCAAAAGATGTCCCACCATGCCACAGAGGCACGTGTTCTAATATGTTCATAGCAGCCTTATTTGTAATAGTCAGAAGCTGGAAACAACCCAGATGTTCCACAACAGAAGAATGGATACAGAGAATATGGTTTGTTTAAACAGTAGAATACTACTCAGCTATGAAGAATGACGACATCCTGAGTTTTGGAGGTAAATGAATGGAACTAGAAAATATCATTGAAAGGGAGGTAACTCAGATCCAGAAGGACATACATGGTATGTTATCACTAATAAGTGAATATTACCCCCACCCACCCCTGCCAAATAAAGTACAGAAAACCCAAGATACAGTCCACAGAACTCAAAAAAGTCAACAAGCTGAAGGGGCCCAAGTGAGGATATCTCAGTCCCACAAGGGGTGAGGGAAGAAGGGACAGAAAAGGGAAGGGGGTTAGGGGAGAAGGGAACATGATCTGGTATTGTGTGGGAGGAAAAGGACTGAAGCTCTGAGGGCCAACAGAAAGAATGGAAACAGGCAACCTCAGGAGGAAGGATGTTGGGAGGACCTCAGGTTTCAAAGGGGTCGGGGGACACCTAGATGAAAGGTCCTACAGTGTGGAGAGGGAAGTTTTTGAGCCCACTTCCTTCAGAAAGACAGGTTATCAAATGAGAGATGGGGTTGCTATCCCACAGTCAAAACTCTGAGTCATAATCTTCCTATCTGAAAGAGATGCGGGGATGGAAATGGAGAAGAACCTGAGGAAAAGAAGGTCCAGCGACAGCCCAAAGTGGGATCCCGCTCAAGGGGAGGACCCAAGATCTGACACCATTACTGAGGCTATGGGAAGTTCACAAAAAGGGACCTATCATGACCGCCCTCCAAAAGACCCAACAAGCAGCTGATAGAGTCAGATGCAGATATGTGCACCCAACTAATGGACAGAAGTTGCTGACCCCTCTGCTTGTTTTAGGGAAAAACTGGAGGAAGCTGAGGAGGAGAAAGATCCTGTATGAGGACTACCAGTCTCAATTAACTTGGACCCTTGAGATCTCTCAGACACTGAATCACCAACCAGGCAACATACACCAGCTGAGATGAGGTCCTCAACACTTATACAGCAGAGGACTCCCTGGTCTGGGTTCAGTCAGAGAAGATGCACCTAGCTCTCAAGGGACTGGAGGCCCCAGGAAGTTTAGAGGTCTGGTTGAGTGGGTGGGTTTAGGACATCCTCATGAAAATGGTGGAGGGGAGTAGTTATGGGATGTAGAACAGTCGGAGGGTGAACCAGGAGGGGAATAAAATCTGGACTGTAAAAATAAATAAATTTAGAAAAATGTCATTTGTATTTTAACATTACCTTTGTACTACTAAGATAAAACATGCCTATTTTGTAGAAGAAAAGGTTAATTTGCATTTACCATTGCACTAAGTTTAAGTCTGTGATTGTGTAGTGGAGGTAGTAGGAGTCAGGCATGATAGCTGGAGCAAAATTTGAAGTCTCCCGTCTTCAACCAATAGCACAAAGGGAGAACTCTAAAACATCACAACGCTTTAAAGTCTCAAAGCCGATCTCCGTTGACAAACCCTTCCTAATAAGACCACACTTTCTATGCCCCCTCCAAACAGCACCGCCAACTGGTACCAATGCCCACACCTATGGGGGACATCTCATTCAAACCACTAACAGTTATTTGTGGAAAACAAACAAAATGTAAACTGGGGGTGGTTCTGCCATTTGATTTTTTTCTTTTTCTTTTTTTTTATTAACTTGAGTATTTCTTATATACATTTTGAGTGTTATTCCCTTTCCCATTTGATTTTAATCTGTTTAATTTACTTGCTTGTACGTTGTCCACAGCATGTTTCTTCCTCCATTTTTCTTCTTGTTCTAGTTTAAGAAATATAAAACATTTGTTTAGATAAAATTTAAATGAAGCGTTAGGGGTTTAAGTTATATTTTTTACTCCACCATATATATATATATATATATATATATATAACCAATCATTTATTAGTTTCCTCAAATCTCACTGTGCTTATCACTGAGGCGTTTTTACAAAAGCCAGACTCTATCCTCCAGCTGAAGTCATTTAAATACAAACCTCTTCAAGAGACCTAGAACAAGTGGTTCCAAACCTACTGTTAAATAAACACTGTAATGGACTGTGGCCTGCTAATTTTGAAACAAATAAAATCAGGAGAATGAAGCATATTGTAAACTAATTAAAACAGAGCGCAACAAAAAAAATTAACCTCTTTGTTAATGACAGTATGAGGCGTGAGTCAGGCAATGACGGAATCTGGAAGTGTATCAGATATTCCTAGTGAACAGACTATATAGATAAGGTGTGTCTTTACAAATACAACCAAAAGATGTGGCCTCAATGACGACCTCCACAAGACTAAACAATGACCTATACTCATTTTCAAAAGGTAAAATAATCCGAATGATAATTTTATGACACATAAATAACATAAAAGGAAGTCATCCAACTGGATGAATGGAAAAAATTCAGGGTGAAATTTATTTCTAGACCACCAAAATAATTGTCTTGTAAAAAATAATGCCTTTAACTTTTATAGTAATCCTAATTCAATAATTCAAATCCAAAATATTTCAATTTCAGAGAAATCCTGTAGTTTTAAAACCATTTGTTAAGTTTTAGCAGGTTAAACTTATCCCTAATTTTGATTTCTTTGTTCAATAAGAATAAGCCACTGCCTTAGCCATGCTTTGAAAAGATAAATCTATCGAGCGTGTATTATTTCAATACCATCCCACCCCTCACAGGAAGACAGATTACTCTAAGCATACACGTCCATGATAGACTTTGGTACATCAAGACACAGCTGACTAACATGGACCTTCCTTATCTAAAGTTTTCTTTCTGTAATTTCAGCTACTCAGAATCCACTGTAGTCTAAAAATCCATGAAAGTATATTTCAGACATTGACTGTTGATCAACTTCTATAATTTATAATCAAATTCTATAATTTTGAAGAGACAAAATGAGGGGGAACCAGATACTGCTTTGACAGCTACCTGACTAAGAGGCAGAACAGGGATTTAGCAACTGACTTTGGATCTTGACTGATAGCAATGTTTCCACTTGCCTTTCTTTATAGAGTAAGGATGATGGTCCAGCTATGGAAATGCAGAAAGTAGAATAAGAGAATAATAGCAACTTGTGTGAAATTTCCTAGAAAATGTATCTGATCCTGGAATATAATTGTCACAAAAAAGGTATGCAGAAATGAATGACTCACATTATGAACTGAAGAAAATACATGTTTTTCTATTTTCAGTAACCATTATTAAGTGGGAAATTTGGCTTTAGGCTAAATTACTAGATATTTGGTAGAGTAAATGAAAAAGTAGGGGTTAGGTTTGAGAAATAATGATAGATTTCATATGCCCTACTTTTGTATTATTATTTTGTTGTTGTAGGGTTTTGTTTTGATATATTTTAAAAAGATCTTTCTATATATCACTAATTCACTATGTAGAAGAGACTAACCTTGAACTCAGAAAGATATGTCTGTCTCTGCCTCCCAAATACTGGAATTAAAGGCTTGCCCCAGGACTGGAACCCTCTCTTAGCAGTACCTTGAAGGGCAGAAATTTTAAGTCCCATTTCAGATTTTAGTGTGTCCTTCCATGAATGAGAATCCTGCACACAGATAAAACCTTATGAAGACAAAATGTTAATGAAATGCTTTTCTTGCATCATGACTATCTCAGCCTTCCTACCCTGATATACTGGACTGAACCCTTTTGTCTTATGCCCTTCTGGATGGAAGGGAAGCAAGATTGGGATGTAAATAATAATTAAATTAAAACTCCCTCCTTGTATATATTATATATTTATATTTTCTAAAATAATGGATAAAATAGGTTATTGGGAATGAGAAATTATCTCCTTGCTTTGCCTTTGCATGTAGACCTAGAGTATTTTTCAATGTGTAATAATTAATAACTTTTTGTTTCACATTTTTCTTAGAAAAACAAATGTGCCTAAGAAATAACTATACCTTTGTATTAAATGTGATGACAAATGAAAATATTGGACAGGTATGTTGTGTGCTATGTGTGTGGGTGATATATGTGTGTATGTGGGTGCACATAACTGTGCACACACACGGAGGCTGAAGGAAGATCCTGGATATCTTGTTTTTATGCTGTGTGCTTTATTGCCTTCATGTACTCTCTCTTAAGACTCCAGTCATTTTGGGTAGGCTGGCCAGTCAAAGAGCTTCTAAGATCCACTTTTCTCCATTCCCCAACCCTGGAGTTATATTACGGTCATAGGTCAGCCTGGTTTGTTTGTTTGTTTTGTTTTTGGGGTGTGTGTGTGTGTGTGTGTGTGTGTGTGTGTGTGTGTGTGTGTGTGTGTGTAGTGCTGGGGACTTCAGCTCAGGTACTTCTCCTTTCACAACAAATGCTCTCACATACTGGTCCATCTATTAAGTGTTGGTATTTATACCATACAGAGTATATATTTACTTAATGACCCTTCCACCCAACACAGGGTGTTATGGGTTTCAGAATGGACAGAATATACACAAAGTGTGGTAATTACAGTTAATATTTGTACATTAGAGAGAGGCATCACTTCTTCTACATGAGTGACATCACATATCCTACACCAATATCCCTCATAAGACTGCTCATTTCCACAAAGCATCATCAAAATTGATTCTTATTTCTCAGCCTTTTCTCCTTACATTTTTTGTTTTTCTGCATTCCTTGCTTTCTGTGATTTATCAATTATATTCTCAATGATTGTAGTGTCTGCCAAAGTTCACTGGAGTTCATTTCAGCTTATATTCACCAAGATCTTTCAAGTGATAATATTATTTATTTATTCATCTAATCATCTACTAATCCATTTTAAAGCACTTTAGCTCTGTGTCAGGCACTGTAATAAATACTTGTCATCTGTTTCATGTAATTATACATAAAAGTAAGTAACTTGATTTTGTCCCTGTTGCTTCAATAGGACTTGATTTGTACATATATATTTACTAGCATTAATAATGACTTGTGATAATGATAAAAGAAATTTTGCTTAACCTACCATTTTTTCAGGTAGTCTGCCTACCATTTTTTGAAAACTACCTGATTTTCTGCTAATTTTACAATAATAACTATGTCTTTGAGCCAACTTTTCATTCATTATCTGAGCTTCTGACTTTCATCTGTGACATTTCTAAAGAAAGAGCCATTAGTGTGTTCTTATGAGGGAGGTGTTCTCCTGTCATGGTTGATGTTTTTGATGGGAAATGTGCTTGCATTGAACAGTGAGTGGTTACTGAAAGTCAATTAAAGGGCAAAGTATATAATCAAGTTTTCTTGGCAATAGCAAAATTACCAAGTGTCTTTACTGCTACATGTCACCTACTTTTTGACTCATTAAAAACATCTTTTCAGATATTGACAGTGCTTTTGTCTAAAAAGTTTTGAAACCACTAAAAATGAATTCAACACATATACCTGAAGCTAATGAATCTGAACAAGTCTTAAAATATTTCATTTGATATTACTTTGATGCAAATCATTTTTTAATTTTCTGTTCATGTTTGTGCATATACAAAGCACAAATAAACTTTTTAATAATTGACCTACATAGTTAAAGTCTATGATATATTTGCCTAAATCAAAATACATCCATCCTTTTTAGCCTTCTCAATAGTGACCTTTGCTGTATTCATGTGTGAGATATAACCTTACATTTATAGCATGATTTTTGTTAGGAGTCATCTGTATTTTACTGTCCGTCTATTCTACAAACCACAAAACAACATATCATACCTCCACCTAGTATTACATATTAAAACAAATTATGTTTCATATGCCATGGCTCCCTTGAAGCCCACATGGTGATCATTCATGCAGCTGAAGCATACCAGAACCTGTTATTGGTACTGATAAAGTCATGGTTCTTACAGTTCTGATACAGGTCTTGGCAATTTCTGTTAAATTTAAATTTTCCACATGATTTACCAATTACCACTTCTGCTTGGCAGTAGGCAGGTGTCACCCTTTCTTTCCCATTCCTGTATGTGTATCATATGTTCTTCTGCAATGTGAAACTTAAATGACCCCTCCTTTGCTCTCTTATGTACCTAACACGACTGAAGTAGGAACAGTGTGGTCTTAGTTTCTCTACATCCATCACAATACAGATTGACACCACAGTGGTCTCCGTGTATTGGGGGAGAGTGGCACAAGGTCAAGACCTTGATTTGAAACCAAGGTGATCAATTTTGAAGGAGAATGTGCTTACGAAAAGCATGAACAAGTGTAAATCATCAGAAGAGGGAAGAGGACTAATATGTCTGTGCCAAGAAGAAAACACATTTCTCAGATTTTAAGAAGTATCCTCATCCAAAATGAAAGTGGAAACAATATGTGACTGATAGGTGAAATCCCACCAGTCACTGTCTCATGGCACCAGAGTTCTGTAAAGCTTAACAAAAGGGTCTACTGGAACTGGAGACCAAGTGCATTTGCTGAAGTGCTTGCATTACATGTCTGATCGTGAAATGAACAGTTGTACATCACAGAAGTGAATTGTTCAAACTTTGCTTTAATAGCACATTCCCAGCAGAGTAGGCTAGCGGTACTTATTTCATGTTTTCTCCATAGTTATTAAAAATAAATGACAATAAGATCTGAGACTAGCCTGACAGAACAATTTCATCCTAAATATGATTTGTTCTACAAAGTTTTTATTTCCCCTGCCTCAACTCAAGAATACTATTTTTCACTTGTATTCAATATAAATATAAACTTTTCTTCCTTAGCTTTTTGTCTTAAATCAACCCATTATTTTTTAATAAAAATGTTAAGTAATTCAAAAAATATAGTGTGTATGTAGTTTCCTAATATTCCTATCCAAAGTTGTGTACATATGTAACCTGGGTGAGAGGGTCATACTCTCATAGATAAAGATCAAAGGAGACTGAAATTAACCACAGTCATGTAAGTTTGGCCTTTACAGACTATATCATTGTTCAAACCCACTAACCTCATTTTATATCAACCTCCAGTTCAGCTATGAAATTTATACTTTATTGAAGGTTACTCTTGACCATCAATAAAATGTAGACTTTTAATTCCATGGTTTTTTTCGGCCACTAAATTACAAAGATTGGGGAAATTTTCATTTAGTACAGATTTGATTGTTTACAGGTTACTGGACCTATGCACCAAACCTTCTGACACTAAGTCTGCAGATCAAGAAAACAAACAATAGAAGAGACAACTGATTACAAGCACCATTGAGATGATTGTTTCATTATTTTCTGGGCTGTTTCCTAATTAAAATTTCCACAGGTAGGAGCAAGGGGTGTGGATATTCCAAGAGCTCGTATGCACAGACTTTTCTGATTTAAGACACTTTGCATACTACATGTATTATGTGAATAATTCACTGAAATAGGAATTTTAGCTTCTTGAGAGAAGTGCTCAAATATTGTCTTGTTTCTTTTGACTCGGGTAGCTTGAGAAGAGGAGCATTGACTGGCCCACAGAGATGGGCTTCCATTAGCAAATTTACGTCAGCACCTGGATTACCAGATTGGCCACCACTGAAACTGGAATTTTCCATCTCAGGAGCAGAGCCTGTTGCTAAGGGACCTCAAGAGCTAGCTTCTATATGGATTATTGATAAGGCCTTTACATTTTTGGTGTTGTAAATCTAAAAGTTAGTTTAATCCATTTCAATCATGCTGTCCCAGAGAACAATAATAAGTGGAGGTACTGTCATAAAAATGTTTCTTATATATTCAGACAAAAATATTCACTGTTTGTGTTTGTATATGTACAGATTGTTAGCAGTTGAAATTAAAATTAGGAGGCATAGAATTTTTTTGTCGATATAAAAAACTTATTTAGACTTATGCAGGTTATACTTTTCTTCATTCATTTTTCATATCTTTTAACATATATATATATGTGTGTGTGTGTGTGTGTGTGTGTGTGTGTGTGTGTGTGTGTTTGTGTGTGTGTGTGTCTCCTAAATCTTATCTGGGTCTTCATATATTTGTGCTTAGCTGAAATCTGGAGACTGTCATGTGCTTCCATAGATCCTAGTACTTTCTTGGCTCCTGTTTTATTTTTTTATACTCAGAAGTCTTTGTAATAAACTGGATATAAAATAGAAGAGATAAAACAAAAAAATTAAAGGTTGTAGATTACAATTTTATGATTGTCCCTTACACAATCCTAGCTGAGCTTTTGCTTTATTGGTCTCTGTGGTTTGGGTCCCAGATAAGTAAGAGGTGACTGAGGCTGCGGATGGCTGCTGCATTAAAATGTTTGCCCATGTTAGTCTGTTGATTTTCTCTGCGTGGAGGTAGGCATCGACTGCTGATTTTTCCCTTAGTAGCAGATGCTACACTTGCTTTTCCTTGGGGCCTTCAGATAATTGCATGTAGTTCTTGAATAGTCCCATTTTCTCTCCGCGTTATTGCTCAATTTACTTTTTAACAGGCCCATATCATTGTTGCCAAAAAGATGTGCTCCACTGTGGTAATGAAATCTCCCTGACACAGACAGACAGAAAAAGAAGAAATAAGCAACAGAAATTTCCCTTTTAACTGCTATTAAGTGATTATAGGTTTACCTCACTGCTCTCTGTGAGCCTTATTCACCAGTATAGGATCCTCATCAAGGCTTCTCATAAAAATTAAAACTTCCCCAGGAACTAGTCGCATTGCTTCCTGACATAATCATTACAACCATTACTATACATTTTACTTGCAAGGCTGAGTTGTGACAGGGCTCCCTTTCCTTCCCCAAAGTGCTACAGATAGGAACCGTGTACAGAACCTACAAGTTATATTAAAATTATATGGCTGAACAAAAGGTGAATTTGAAACCTATTTATGATGTTTAAGTGCTTTTATTATTATGTGTTTAAAAAAACTCAAATATTTAAGAATGCTCATTTTCAGTTTTCAGAGGAATAATGGCCCAGTTAATAATGTGCTTGCTGAGGAAACTCTAGGGTATGACATGAAAATGGTTGCTCTTGAGGCTTCAATCCACGTGTTCTATTTTTTAATGCCAGCGGAAAATATATTCTATGAAGCTTAACTGTGCACACATGGACTTAGTTTGAATATTGCTATTTGAAATAAATGAGGGCTAGAAATAGAAATGTTTTGTGTGGTATATAAGGAGAAAAGAGCAAATCCAGTAAAGTCACTCATGTAATATATGCGAATTGTTGTTCAACCCACTCCTCCCAGTTCCTTATCACTTCTCTTCCAACCTGGGTCCACACTTTACTCTCTCTCATTAGAAAACAAACATCTTTGAAGCAGATAATAATGAAATGTAAAACAAGGTATAATGTCATAAGATAAAATGAAAACCAACACATTGGAAAAGCACAAAACAAACAGGAATAGGAAAGGAGCCCATGAAAAGGCACAGAAAACAAATATGGAAACAGAAGCCCACTTTCTTATTCTCACACTCAGAGATCCCATAAAAACAGTTAAACTGGAAGCCATACTATATAGGCAATGGACCTATAGGTAAACAAGGGAAAAGAAAAAAATAAATGACATAAGTTATAATAAAATACAATAAAATTTTTTAAAAGGGGAGGGATTCCAACAGACTCTTTGAGGAAGCTCAGTTTTCACTTGCAAATAGTTACCTGCTCTGGCTAGCCTCTGGGTCAGGGTAGCAAGAAGCATGAGTCCATGACTCTCAGCTCTTGGACCACATCTGGTTCAGAGCAGTGTTGACCCTGAGCATGCTCTCTCAGTCTCTGGGAGTCCATGTGTGCATCAGTTCTGTTCATTCAGATGGCCTTGTTTGCTTTATGTCCTCTATCTTCTCTGCCTCTTACAACCTCTCTGCTTCCTATTCTTTAGGGTTTCCTGAACCCTAAGCGGAAGGATTTGATGGACACATCCATTTTATGTCTAAATGTTCCAAGTCTATCACCCTTCATGTGTTGTCTGGATGTGGGTATCTGTATTTGTAATGATCTTTTACAGAAGGAAGCTTCTTGAATCATGGCTGAGCAAGTATATAATGTAGAATGAATATAGCAGGACTCATTTTATTGCTACTTTTCTGTCTGTTTGGTTTCAGAACTATAGTATTTGTTTTTACCCTAAATCCCTAGGAAATCTAGCATCAAGTTCTTGGTCATGCATATTGTTTCAGGTATGGGGTACAAATGGGAAAGTAGTCCTTTAGTCAAATCAGATATTGATGATCACCATTACCTTAGAACTATTACCTACATGTCCATGAATACATAGCATATTTTATTTTTTTTGTCTGAGATACCACTTAGGTGTCCTCACTCAGGATGAGTATTTTCTAATCCCATTCATTTACCTGTGAATTTTATGATTCCATTGAATAAATGAACCATGTGCTTTTTTCCATTTTAAATTATTCATCTGCTGAGTGTCATATTGTTTCCAGTTCCTGCTTTTATGAATAGAGCAGCAATGAACATGGTTGACCATGTGTCATTGTGGTAGAATGAAGCGTGTGTGTGTGTGTGTGTGTGTGTGTGTGTGTGTGTGTGTGTGTGTGTGTGTGTGTGTAAATGCCAGAGTGGCAAAGCTGGCTCTTGAGAAAGAATGAATCCCAACCTCCTGAGAAAACACCACTCTAATTTTCACAGTGGCCATTCAAGTTTGCATTCCCACCAACTGTAAGATGATTGGTCCACTTACCCCTCATCTTTGTCAGCATGAGCTTCCTTTGCTTTATTGATCTTAGCCATTCTATCTGATATAAGATGAAATCTTAAAATAGTTCTGATTTGCATTTCATTGATGACTGAAAATGTTGAAACTTCTTTAAGTAATTCTCAGCCACTTGAGTTTCACTTCTAAGAAAAAACTTAAGGGCTTTTGCTTTTCTTTTTTTCCCCATCTTCGTTATATTGGGTATTATTTACATTTCAATTGTTTTTCCCTTTCCTGGTTTCCAGATTAACATCCCCCTAATCCCTCCCTTCCCCTTCTATATGGGTGTTCCCCTCTCCATTCTCCCCCCATTACTGCCCTCCCCCCAACAATCACATTCACTGGGGTTCAGCCTTGGTAGGACCAAGGGCTTCCCCTTCCACTGGTGCCCCTACTAGTCTATTCATTGCTATCTATAAATTTGAAGCCTGGGGTCAGTCCATGTACAGTCTTTGGGCAGTGGCTTAGTCCCTGGAAGCTCTGGTTGTTTGTCATTGTTGTTCACATTGGGTTTTTCAATCACAGTATAATAATATAACAAGGAAAACCTGGGTTTTGGAGTAGCCATGTATAACTCTCATCTATGGCAGTGTGTAAATGAGGCTCTTTTTCCATAACTTGGCAGATTAGAAATAGA
Organism: Rattus norvegicus; assembly: GCF_021556685.1. NCBI lineage: Eukaryota > Metazoa > Chordata > Mammalia > Rodentia > Muridae > Rattus > Rattus norvegicus. The sequence continues at coordinate 33,381,312 of NC_141544.1, read as the reverse complement.
AAATAGGCAAGCCAGATTTCTTTTTATATACTTTCAATTCATATCAGATCACCAATCTGAGGGTGTCATACATATTCAAGGTTGTGTTTTCTTCTCTGTTAATTCTGTCCTATTGACAGATGTACCATATAATATACTCCTTACTATTCTTATTCTTTACTTTATAAATAAATGTTTTATTCCTGGTGTCTCTTATGATAAAATTTTGGTTTGAAAAATCAAGACAAGGAACAACAGCATACTTTGATTAGTAGTTTCCCTACTCTCTTCTCTTTTCGCAAATAAGTAACTGCTTGTTAACAACCCTTTGCATCTTTAGAACACTATGTTCTTACAGGAAACAATTTTCTTATATGCTAGTTAAATATTCCCGTCTCTCCTTTATCCTTGATCAATAGTTCTATAAAAGAAGAACTATTCTGTTTAACCGTTAAAATGCAAGTTATTCTCTCCATTGTAATGTCAAATGCCTTTTAAAATCCTTCCCTCTTGAAGTACTTTTATCGGTAGTGATGAAGAGATGAAGGACAAATGTAGATAGTATTTTCTTCCCTTTTTAGTTAGCATTAACTATCAACCCGACACAGTCTAGAGTCACCTCAAAGAGTCTCATTTGAGTGATTGGCTTTCTCAGGTTGTTCTATGGACATGTCTCACAGGGATTCTCATGGTTAACTGATGTTGGAGAGCCTTGACCACTGTGAATGATACCATTTCATGCACATGGGATTCTTTCTTTTATAAGGAAGCTTGCTGAGCATGAACGTGTGAAAAGGCCAACAATCAGCGTGCCTTCATGGTTCCTATCTTCCAGTTCTTGTCTGAGTTCCTGCTCAAGCTTTCTTCACTGTCTAACTATAATATGGAATTGTAAGGCAACATACATATTTTCTTCTCATAGTCTGCTTCAAAAGGTTCTATCTTAGAAAAAGAAATCATTCAAATATGCTTCTCAGTATTATATAATCCTTATTGAAAATTACATGAAGATAAAAAGCTAATGTCGTAGCTGACAATAAAAGGCACATGGTTAGGTTTCTCTTCATATTAAAAGTCACAGGTACTGCTAAGTCAGACTACAATGGTGAGTTCCCAGTCCATTCTAGACACTTCTCTCTTCTTCATATATAGCTAACAGTCCTATGGTTTCTAAGAGAAAACGGAACTCAGAATAAAGAATCATTTTAGTCAGACCTTTATGTTCTCAAAGATAAAATTGTATTTTCAATCTGTGATAGCATTATAGCAATCTTGTATCATTTGTGATGAGTAGCTGACAGGTGGTATTTATTTTCCTGAAAATCCACTTTTAAAAAGCATCATTATTTAAATAACAGCATTTCATTTTGACAGCATTTTTCATAGAAATTTGCGTTCAGATGTAGAGGTAAAAGTTATATAACAACATGCTCTGTGGAATTAGCGAACTTGGATTTTGCCATGGAATGATATTAATATTAACTTAGACAGTTTCATGGATTAACTAAAACAAAATCTAAGGGAAGGATTAGGAATGAGGTGAAGCGTGAGGAAGCCAACCATCTGAGGTTATGGTTTGAGACAAGCAGCAAAGGGTTTTTGCTAGGCACTGGAGAGGCCACCAGAGTTGGGAAGTAGAAGCTTTAAAGCTTTGAACTAAGTTAGATTCCCATAACCCTGTTTTGTGCTGGTCAGGCAAAACCAACTGCAGTAAAGGGAAGAAGAGCCTTTATACATATCCAGATACATATAGGCATTCCTATCTTTAAAAGCATGGGAGAATTCAACACAATACCTTCCTAGTGCTCACAATTCCACGGAAATTCTAACCAAGAAAGAGATCTCCTTACTCAGCTGGACCATTCCTGACTCTGGATGCTGCATACTGAATTGAGTAATGGATTTTTGATGGGGAAATCAGACACTGTGACTTTAGAAATTTTTTCAGTAATTCAAATACTTATCGCCCATTTTTAGCAGAGGATTCTGCTACAGGAACCACTATTTCTTTCCATATATAAATGGACAGATGTGTTATGATACAAGTGCAGAATTCATCCCTTATGGCCACAATCTGGGTGGATTGATTTATATATCACAGATTTCTCCATATTCTTTATATTTTCGTCCTAGTGCCCCTGCAGTTTAGATTTTTGATTCATAAGATTTTCCCATGTCTCTGATACTTTCTGTCGTACTTTGCAATTTCCTTCTCTGAGGAAAAAAAAAACTATTAAAATAACATGCTTATCTATTTTTCTTTTCAGAAATATCCATTTCACTATTTGACATGTATCTTTATGGCTTTTATGAAAACTTCAAAGATGTATTTTTACTTTATGGAGTCACTATATTTGTATGTTTAAAGCTATACTCTTTAAGCATCCAATCTTACCACATTGTCTCTGTTTAAATGCTTCCTCTCACTGAGCCTGCTGTTTCTGTGTTACACTGTCTGCTTTTCTCAGTCTTGCTTCATCAGTCTCCATATTGTTCGGTTGAGACTCCCTGCTGAGAACTGAAAGTATCAACATTCACAGAGCTTGCTGTGTACATGAGCATGCTTTGCTACTCCACTGACTGTAGCAGCTAAATTTTAGTGGCGCACGCGCACACACACACACACACACACACACACACACACACACACACACACACACACCTGCCAAAAACAATTACTAAAAAATATATTTGTCATCCTAGTAATGTATTTAACTTCCTAAGTCTTTGTCTCCTTATTCTATATGTCCAGTGTCCCAACATTGAAGTCATTTATTGTGACATTTGATCTTTTTAATTTTTATTATTTATTTATAAAGTGTGTAAAATAGTTGGTCTCATTACAACAATTCACCTCAACCTTATTTAGTCTGATAACTCTTTTCTTCGTTTTCCCAAACAACTGGTGTACCTTTTTTCTACTCCAATTAGTAACCTGTACTTTTATTTTATTTGTTTGTTTTCAAAGAGCCTTCATATTTATTTAGAGAGTGGATTAAATAACTCTTTATTTAAATACATGCTTACAACAAACCTTCAAACTATAGTGTTTCTTTTACCATGTGAAATAGAACTCTTTGTCCTACCAACAGCTAGTTTTGGTGGCTTGACAATGCATCTGCAGTTACTTGAAAGAACCATTTTGTGAGCAGGTAAAGTGTTTTGATACATGGTATTGTTATCATGGATAATAGAGGCAAGTAAGCCCTGTTCCTGGGTCAGATGGTTCAATGGCTATGTATGGGCATTGAGAGCATCTTGTCCAGTCTGGATAATTCCATATTTGTGGCTTGATTTCTGTCCTCCATTTTCCATATATACTCTTTCACCCTCATTAAGGACAGCAGCTTACTCTGATTACATTACCACCCATCAATAAGAAATTTTAAAGTTACAATTACATCATTGTAAGTATGATTCACTGTCATGTCTTATTGATTTCAAAGTTACAAATAATTGAATACCAAATATTATTATATGTGTGGGTGTATGTACAGAGAGAGAGTAAGACACACACACACACACACACACACACACACACACACACACACACAGAGAGAGAGAGAGAGAGAGAGAGAGAGAGAGAGAGAGAGAGAGAGAGAGAGAGAGAGAGAGAGTGGTGTAAGTAACAGAGCCCCAAGACAATACCTGCTACTGGGAAGGAAATGGAACTGTGGAGGAGACAACTTCTCTTGGTCTCTTTAGAGTAAAAGCTCCTAGGGACTTTCTATCTCAAAACAACTCAGAATGACAACTGTCTTGAATATGAGCATTATTTTCCTACTTAGAAAACGTTAAGTATGGGCAGCAATGGGAAGAGAAGCTTTTAGTTCTGCCTTGGCTGGACCCTCCAGTGTAGCAGAATGTTAGAGGAGGGAGACAGGAAGGGTAGGTGGTTGGGGAGGGGGAACACCCTCATAGAAGAAGCAGAAGGGTGTATGGGATAGGGGGTTTATGGACAGGAAACTGCTAACGGGGATGACATTTCAAATGTAAATAAAAAATATCCAAGAAAAAAAAGACATAAGTAGTCTTTACATTGACCTGTTTGGGGATAAAGACTTTCTTTTACTTACACAAATATATACATACATATACAGCACTTGTATGATAGTCATTGCATTTAAAGAATCGAGAGCTATATTATTAAAATAAACACAAAGCAACACTGGAAGCATTTTCTTTCCTTTTTAAAAGTTGTACATTTTCTGTGTCTTATAGTGTAGGTTGCTTTAGTGAAATGCCAGGTTCTGAGGGCTGCAGAAAGCATATACACCATTAGGAAAAAGATTTATGTCTACTTTTGGTGCTCTGAATCCTTTTTCTTTAAAGAAACAAATTCATAAGTGCCAAGATTAATGTAGCTAATAATCTACCTATTCACCCCATATAATATGGCTCAATCATAAGAAGTGGCAATTAAGTATGATGTCTTGAAAGCTGAAAGATTTGTGTGTTTATATCTGAGTCTGAGGTCAGGATAACCTGAAACCATCAGTGTTCATCATTAGTCATTCTTAAACTTAAAAGCAGTTTAATCTTGAACTTGAACTGCTACTCCAGCATTATAATCTACATAATGGTATCATTTAGGGCAGTTATGACTCTATAATGGAATATAAAGACAAGTTTAAGATATTTTATAGATTCTTCTTGTTTTTATTGAAAAGAGGTGTTTTCAAACAATGCGTTCTGATTATGGTTTCCGATCCCCAACTTATTCCAGATTCTTCCTATCATCCTTCCCATCTCTTTTATTTTTCTTTTATTGGATACTTTTTTATTTACATTTCAAATGTTATTTTCTTTGCCGGTTTCCTGGACAAAAGCCCCCTAACCCATCCTACTCCACTTTTTTTTTATAAGAGTGCTCCCTTTCCCTTCCACCACACCTTCCTCACCCCTGACATTCTCCTACACTGGGAGGTCCAGCCTTGGCAGGACCAAGGGCTTCTTCCATTGGTGCCCAACAAGGCCATCCTCTGCTACATATGCAACTGGAGCACTGGGTCAGTCCATGCATAGACTTTGAGTAGTAGTTAGTTCCTGGGAGCTCTGGTTGGTTGGAATTGTTGTTCTTATGGGGTTGCAAGCCCTTCCGTTCTTTCAGTCCATTCTCTAATTCCTCCAACAGGGATCTCATTCTAAGTTTAATGGTTTGTTTCTAACATTCGCCTCTGTATTTGACATGTTCAGGCTGTGCCTCTCAGGAGACAGCTATATCAGGCTCCTGTCAGAATGCACTTCTTAGCTTCATCAATCTTATCCAGTTTTAGTGGATAATATATATGTGAGGGGGGCTGCATATCCATGTGGGGCAGACTCTGAATGGCCATTCCTTTAGTCTCTGCTACAAACATTGTCTCCATATTCCTTATTTTTGTTCCCCTTTTTAAGAATGACTGCATCATCTGCATTTTGGTCATCCTTCTTGAGCTTCATGTGTTCTGTGGATTGTATCGGGTAATTTATGCTTTTAGTCTAATATCCACTTCTCAGTGAATGCATACCATGTGTATTTTTTTGTGATTGGGTTACCTCATTCAGGATATTTTCTAGTTCCATCAATTTACCTATGAATTTTACGAAGTCATTGTTTTTAATAGCTGAGGAGTACTTCATTGTGTAAATGGATCACATTTTCTGTATCCATTCCTCTGTTGAAGGGCATATGGGTTCGTTCCAGCTTCTGTCTGTTATAAAGAGGGCTGCTATGAAGATAGTGGAGCACGTGTCTTTGTTATATGTTGGAGCATCTTTTGGGTATATGCTGATGAGTGGTATAGCTGGTCCTCGGGTAGTTCAATGTCTAATTTTCTGAGAAACCTCCAGACTGATTTCCAGAGTGGTTGTACCAGTTTGCAATCCCACCAACAATGGAAGAGTGTTCCTCTTTCTCCACATCCTCGTAAGCATCTGCTGTCACCTGAGTTTTTGATCTTAGCCATTTTGACTGGTGTGAGGTGGAATCTCAGGGTTGTTTTGATTTGCATTTCCCTGATGACTACGAATGTTGAGCATTTCTTTGGTACTTCTCAGCTGTTCAATATTCTTCAGCTGAGAATTCTTTAGGGCTGTACCCCATTTTTAATAGGGTTATTTGTCTCTCTGGAGTCTAAGTTCTTGAGCTCTTTGTATATTTTGGATATTAGCCCTCTATCAGATGTAAGATTGGTAAAGATTTTTTCCCAATCTATTGGTTTCCATTTTGTCTTAATGACAGTGTCTTTTGCATTATAGAAGCTTTGCAGTTTTCTGAGGTCCCATTAGTCTATTCTTGATCTTAGAGGATGAACCATTGGTGTTTTATTCAGGAAATTTTCCCCAGTGCCCATGTATTCAATACTCTTCCCCACTTTTTCTTCTACTAGTTTGAGTGTATCTAGTTTGAGGTGGAGGTCCTTGATCCACTTAGACTTAAGCTTTGTACAGGGCAATAAGAATGGATCAATTTGCATTCTTCTACATGCTGACCTCCAGTTACACCAGCACCATCTGTTGAAAATGCTATCTTTTTTTCCATTGAATGGTTTTAGCTCCTTTGTCAAAGATCAAGTGACCATAGGTGTGTGAGTTCATTTCTGGGTCTTCAATTCTATTCCACTGGTCTATCTGTCTGTCTCTGTACCAATACCATGCAATTTTTATCACTATTGCTTTGTAATACCACTTGAGGTCAGGGATGGTAATTCCCCCAGAAGTTCTTTTATTGTTGAATTTCAACTATCCTGGGTTTTTTGTTATTCCAAATGAATTTGCAAATTGTTCTTTCTAACTCTACCAAGAATTGAGTTGGGATTTTGATTAGGATTGCATTGAATCTGTACCTTCCCATCTCTAATTTTAATTTTCTGCCCTAAATAAATACCATGTGTGTCTATTGTTTTTTTTATTATTTTTCTTTTTAGTGATTCTTAAAAATAAGCATTAATTGTGACAAATTGAAATATGCACATTATAGCAGTAACCATTCAACTCAACCTAGGGAAAGACAATTTATATTTGCATATCTCTATAGCACATATTAAGCATAGTACCTTTCTCTCACACAAACATCCATTAAGAAAAGGTAGAATAAATATTATTATACATAATTTTCAGATGAACCCACTAACACTTTATAGCTGAATACAATTCTTTTAAAAATGTATTGGTCCCTTTAGGAGACACTGTATATTTTCGGTTAATTTTTCAATTACTATAGTTGCTTACATATTAATATGTGTAGAAATAAACAGAAGTCACACATGTTTGCCTGTTTCATGAAAGTAACTATTGTGTTAATTTTCATACAGAGTGTCCAGTGCATTCAGTCAGTTTTCAGTGTTTCCCAAGGAAATCAATTCATATTGGATTTTAAAATATTCTCTCATACTTACTTTGATTTCTCAAACATTGTTGTATTTAGAAATATACAAACTGTAATTTATGCTGTTGATTCAATCATCACATGATGGATTTTTTTCCCATGGAAAAGAAACATGTCTGTGGTTTTCCGTTTTCTGTGTGAACACTGTGCTTGAAGAATGGTCCTCAAATGATACTACTTTGTCCAAAGCATTACAGAGATATCCTTGGGGGAGGGGAATGCATCTGCTGAGACAGTACCATGAAGTGCACTAATGTGCACGATTCTTTGAAATTTCTTCTCTATGGTTAAGATGACACAGGAAACCCCCATTTCCAGAGCAAAGTATCCTATGCAGTGGCAGGTTACAGTGTCCTATAAGATGACTTCATGAAATATCTAAGACAAGCTTCTTTCCAGACTCTAGGGCAAGTGGGCAACTTAGAGGAATTTCTCCTTGAAGTTTCTACCATCAGTCAGGATGCCAGCAGAGGTAGTGCCTGAGATTTAAATATTAACCTGTGCTTCCCATCTTTGCCAATAGCCAATGTCTTCTTATAAGTAAGGCAGTTCTGCTGGTTTTCCAGTTCATGCCACAAACAAAAAGTACCAATATATTTATTAAAATGTTATTTTAGTAAGGTGGATTTGTATACTAATAGATCCAAGTCTGTCTGAACTTCCTATACAAACTGCCTCAATATGATTAGTGATTGTGTGTTTTCAGTAACAGTTTTTGTGATGATAGATTTTGATACTCACCCTTGTACCCCGATTTAGTCTCAGTTGACAGTATATACATGTTTTGTCTCCACTTTTGCCTATCTGCCAGTAGTTCGTACGTTTCCACACTATCATTATTACTTCTTTGTGTTTTTTCGTAGCCACCCTACTTATACCCACTATCATCATTTGCCCAGTGCATTCAGTTTCTACACACAAAGTTATAAGATAATATGTATATCAACCAAAAATCTCTTAATGTGAAAGGGATTTATTGACTAAGGCAATAATAGAACAGTGACAGAGAAGTATTAGTCTGAAACCCTGAGAAACCAGGTCATGGTGAACATAAGCCATTCAGCATCTTCTTCTTGTCTCATTTTCTAAGAGGATCTGGACACCACATTTTCTGACATCACCTTGAATTTTTCTAACTTGTAGATAGGTAGATGACACAATATTAGATAAGTTAGAGAATTCTATATTTATATATACATATGTATAAATATTTGTACAAACATGTTATATATGCTATGTGTATATAATATAAATATAATATGATAACGGTAATTTATTAGATATATAGATGCTTTTAATATAGTGTTTCCTCCAAAATCTGAAGTGAAACATTAACTACCAAGGTGATAATATTGGAAGTTAAGGTCCTAGGAGATGATTCTGTTTTTTTTTCACATAATTCTAATAATACCTTCATAAAGTTTCTTACAAGAAAGAATCTCTTCCAGTTCATCTCTTTTCTGCCTGCATATTTTTCACCAGAAAATCATGCACAAAAATGCCTTCTCCAGGAATTATACACACTTTTTCTTGCATTCTCTGGGCATTAAATACACAAAAAACTACATTAATGTATATAGAGCATAACCATGCCATTTAGTTATAGCAGAAGTGGATTTAGAAATATTGATTTTTCTATATACATTTGTATACATGCATAGATATACATATATAAAGACAAAGACCCACACACATAGGTCGTCCTACAGTAACCCGGTGTTCCTTATCCATGGGTTTCACATCCATATTTTAAACTAATCCTAGACTGTGGAAGACACTGAGGTTTTATGCTCACAAAAATTACAAATAAGAGAATCAAGAGTGCTAAACATACAGAGTTTCTCCTTCAAAGGGGGTAATAACTAACCTGTTATTTACCTAGAAGGCTGAGCACATGTGGTAAATAGCCTGCTGATTTTTGTTCTTCCTTGTGGTGAGACAACACTAGAGCCTCCCCCACACCTTTATGGGTTTTTTTTTTCTTTCAGGTTATCTATGTAACCTATTCTTAATGAAAGTGTCACATGTATTTTACAAAGACTTTCAATGCAGTCATGTCTAAAGATTTATTTTGCACACTAAATTGAGTTAGTTATTATCAAGAAAGTTTTAAACAATTTTACTGTGTTTAAATATGCCTAAAATAAAATACTTGGGCTCAGACTCCTAAACTTTCTACTAACACTAGCTATTGATGTGGACTGATCCAAAATACCTTCTTTTTCAGATCATTACTTGGGTAGACATTGTTGTTGCAGAGACCCTTACAGCAAAATATTCAGACAAAAAATTTGCATCTCCTCTAAATAGGTCTTTTCTCTTGTCAATACTTTTCCAATAGCATAATATACTAACAATTCAATACGCATTTGCATTATCTTGATGATAACATATCATCTAGAGATGATTTAAGCATATGTGAAAACATGCATAGTTTATATGACAATACCATAGTTCTATTTATATAATTGATTATTATATTAGCGCTTACAAAGATATTATATAGCAAATTGCAAGTGTGTGTGTGAATAAATGTGTGTGTGTGTGTTTTCTGGAATCAGTTTCCCATGGATACTAAGAATGGCAAAAACTATCTAGTTTATTCATTATATTTGCTAACTGTAGCAGAAACATAATGTTTTACTGTATTCTGAGATTAATGTAAACCACACCATTCCTAGAATATGTGTGTTGCATTTTAAGGATATGACTGGTAACAAGAAAAAATATCTCTGAATGCAAACTGACACTGTGATGAACTAGTGGCTTGTCACATAGCTTCAACAGATAATGTTTTTGGTAGAAAATGGGAGTGAAAAATTTTGTAAACAGGAAACCCAAGATTGTGAGTCCCACTTCTTATATTGATTGCAGTGTGCTTCCCAACCAAATTGAATCTTTAACTATATAATGTACTTTCTGCTGTGCAAAAAGTGGGTTTTAATGTTGATGGTTATGCATAGTCACTCAGTTTAAGAATTTGATTCTATGACTCAAATAATTGTGTCATTTTCTACATTCTGGTGAACACATATTTCAAAGATAGATCAACTCCTGTTAAAATCATATTTATCCTATTCATTTTGGATACATTATACCTTAAGAACTTCTCTTTCATTTTGATATCTTGGTCTATCAGTTGAATGAGCTTTTGACAGCTTAGTCAGCCTGTGAAATAGACTATGAAGATTTCTGAAGGTTCAAAGATCAGGAAGTTGACAATTCAGCCTCAACAAAGGGAACTGTCACTTCTGTTTGCCCGCGTCTTGACAAATGAAGGGTTCAAACTGTATACTACAGAAAAAGGCAACTGGGTCTTTTGTAGTTTCTTATTTTATAACTGATTAATTTGTTTAGTGTCTTTATGAAGAGGACAGAGAAAATATTAATTCATGAATACATTCCATACACTCTTACACACACAGAGAGAGAGAGAAAGAAAGAGAAAGAGAGAGAGAGAGAGAAAGAGAGAGAGAGAGACAGAGACAGAGACAGAGACAGAGACAGGGACACAGAGAGAGAGAGACATGCAAACGCACATACCTATGGAACCCTATATATGAGCTTTCTTTTTATTATATTCAGCAAACACTAGACCTCTAAACAGAAAATAAAGTCTTTGTCATGAAAGATTTATAACCCAATGGTCACTTTCCTGGACATCATTTGGAGAAAAATAGTCCTGGTCATAACTGATTATCTCATGTTCTTACCTTTGTAGATTCAGATGCAATAATATTATACTAGTAGAACCTAGAAAATAAACTTTCTATTTTAGAGGCTATGACATCACTATTTTTGGCAAAGACTAGAAAATAGAGTGAAATTTTAATTCTATGAGTTAAAATTGAAAAAATTATGTAATTGGATGATAATTATAGTAACAATATATTGCAATTATTTGTAAAGCTTTAACCATAAACGTTGAGTTTTCAGCATAAGAAAAATTACTTTCAGCAAAAAAAAAACAGTGTTTTTGTACTTTTCTAAGAAAATACTTTATGAGGATTCCATCAGAAACAGACAATAATTCTTAAATGTTCAATATTTCATCTGTGATTTAAAAGATCAATCATAATTTGTTGAATACTTTAAGCTGAACTTTTTCTATTAACAAAATAGTTGCCAAATTTTATTATCTGTATCAATCTAACATCTAAGTATGTCATTGTGGTATTAAAAATTATTTGATTCATTCAAAGTCAGTTATTTTCAGAAAAACATGAATTTAGAAAGTGAGGCATAATGGTTAAAAAAGTTTGAAGTTCGTACAGACACAGTTTGAGTAATAATACATCTACAGTAACTACTGTCTCGATTCTTGCTTACTGATTTTGCTGTATATATCTGCCTTTGTTTGGATGTTTTCAAATATGTCACCTTTTCAACAAAGAGACAGGGTTGAACTCCCTTCTTCGGTTTAGGAGTTTTCTGTGGCTGCTTTATCTGAGAGAATATGTCAGGAATAAGGCTGTGATCATTTCCAGGCTCACACTTGGCATATGATGGCAATCCCCACTTCTAATCTTTTGGAACTATCTCTTCAAGCTCAGCCAAATGTTGAGAAAAGCCCCAAGCAGTATTTCAGAGATTCTCATTAGGAAAGAAGCTGATAACTAGGACTGGCAGCTTCAGTTCAGCTTCCCCCAATACGAGTGAGAGGTTGAAGGCATTTTCAAGCCTCAGCCAGCAAAATCATCAGAGACTATGTGGACTAGAAGCAAGCTATCCAATTCAAGGCCCGTTGGAATTGCATATCTATGATCAAATTCAGTATTGTTTTAAGACATTGTTATTGATGAGTCTGACTATACCAGTACAGAAATATGGTAGATCAAACGCCCAACTTCATCCCATTTGCTTAGTTCAACTCAGAGATGCCCAACATTCCCCTCGTTAGTTTGTGGTAATACGTTATGCTTGCTGTTTTTAAAGTGTTGTATATTTTTACATATATTTTTGAAGTTCAGAGAGATGATTCCATTTAAGTGATTTTGATAAATGGTTGACAATGTAAGAAACACAGTTTAGTTTTTCTTGTGCCCACATAAATATTAGGTAGGTATGCTGATACATGTCTAATCTCTATGCTCTGAAATTAGAGGAATTGCAAGAGCAAGTTGGTTGCTTGACTAGCTGAGTTATTGAATTTTGGGTACAAGACAGTCATATTTGCAGAGTAAAGTGAGGGAACAACGGAAGGAATTGATGTTACCATCTATTTCTTCACAAGTACACATATATGCACTTGTACCCTACCATTGTGATCCCATATATGTTCTAGCACATAGTATGTACACTTCTTAGTGCCCACAGATACACATAAAGAAATTAAATAAAATAATAAATATAAATATAAAATGAATAATGACAAAATTAATATAATTGGCATTCCCATTCCTTACACATTTATCATTTTTTGTGCTGGGTGCATTTGAGTTTTTCTTTTCTATTTATAATGCAATTTATACATGTGCAGAGAACTGTAGTCACTCTGCTGTGCTGTAGAATATTAGACCTTAATCCACTTATGTAGCTATCATTGGGTACCTTTTCATGACCTTGTATCACACTTCTATGACTCATAACCTCTAGAAACTATTCTAAAATCAATTTGGCTTTACTATGAATAAAGTCATGTGAGAAAAATATGTATAATATTTTACCAAATCTAATTGCATCCTATTCCATATAAGCTGTTACAAATGATACTGCATTCTTTTTGCTACTAAAATGTGTGTGTGTGTGTGTGTGTGTGTGTGTGTGTGTGTGTGTGCCCAGTTTGGGATTCCGGGATCATTCGGTACTTCTAATTTTAGATTGAAAAGAAACTTCTCATTATTTTCATTGATGGTTACACTAACAGCATTGTATAGACAAATCTTCTCTAGAGGTATAGTCCAGGCTGCTAGTTTTATAATCTATATTGTATTGTGGCATCCGTTGTGTGGTGCAGTGTAGGGTAGCATCCATACAGTTCTCCTCTAGTTGGTAAAGATGCATACCAACATCTCACTGTTCCAAGATGTTGTTTTTAAGGGAACTCTCTGTCACACGGGATATAGCTCTCTTAAATTATGGCAGTATTTTTTCCAGTGGCTGTGAGTGGGTGCTTCTTGTTGAAGGTTCTTAGGTCTGCCAATTTCTGTAGGTCACATGAGCTAGGGGCCATCTCTCTGCAAACTTCTTATTACAGTGGAACTAGTGTAGAACACTCAGGTTCTAGCAAAGTGAGAACTGGGGCTTGGTACTTGAGGAAGATTTAGTGCTACGTTTTTTGATATTGTAAATTTAAATGCTTGTTTTTCTGTGGTTCAGGTCAAGGATGGTCTGCATGTTATAAAAAAAGATCCTGTTAGTTTCATGTGTATATACATGGGTGCTTTGAGGGGTCCAAGTAACTCAGAGAGGATTGTCTTTTTTTTTCCCTCAAGCAAAGACCAGGTGAGGGTGAATACCTTTCATGTTCCTCAGTGTAAATAATATTTCCTCCTGAAGTTTTGGGAGGTGCATAAGGCCATTTAAACTCACAGTGTCTTGAGGTTTTAGTTGTCCTGGCTTCTCTATAAGACTTAGTGATGTGATCAAAGAAGTCCATATGTTTCACTGCAATACTGATTACATAAAAACTCTAAGAAACTTTCCTGGTTGTTTTTCAAATCTATTTGAGGGTGAGTTAGACCCACAAGCTTTTCGATGAGTCAAGTCTGCCGGAACAGCTGGCTTCTCTATTGGACCCTATCTTGGATAGAGTTTCAAGATGGCACTATTTACGACACTCTCAGAGCTTCCAAGCTGCAGGGTTCTTCAGCAACAAACAGAGCAGGCATCTATGATGGTAGCAAGATTATCCATGGGTCTCCTTTCCACATTGAACTAATCCTTTCTGAGTGTGAAGAAGAAGAAGAAGAAGAAGAAAAAAACACATGTACCTTAGCATCTGTCTCGGAGCAGAGCCTGCTAATATTTTCTTGTTTTGATTTCTTTCCGTGGAGTGCTGGGCAGACATTTTTGTTGAAGATGTCTTGAATATTCTTTTAGTCTCTGTTTGTTGTAAATATAATGAAGCATAGCTAAGATGTTTTGAGCATAATTTACATAGTTATACTCGTTCATTAGTGAGATTAAGTTGTTAGATGTTTGCCAGATTATGAATGTTATCAAGACTTTCTAGGAACAGAACTATTACAAACTGCCAATTATCAGATATTATGCAACACTGTAGTAAAAGTACTAGGCTGTCTGGGGGAAATGTGACCTTTCCTGTTTTCATTCAATTCAACAAATTCCAATTGAAGCTGTTTCTTTCGCCTATGTAAAGGATTGGAGTATTTGCCACTAATAAGTTATTCTGAGAAGCTTTTCTTCTTTTCTCCTTCTTTTAAAAAATTTATTCTTCAATCTTTTTCACAGTACAGACTTAATTCCCCTCCTGGTCCACCCTCTGATTTTCCACATCCCACACTTCCTTCCCCCCGACCCCCCAACTCTAAGAAGATGCCCCCCACCCCCACCCCTACCTCACCAGACTTCCCCACTCCCTGGGGCCCAAAACCTCTTGATGGTTAGGTTCATCTTCTCTGAATCCAGGCCAGGTGTATATGTTGTATATATGTTGTGTATATGTTGTGTATCTGTTGTGTATATGTTCGGGGCCTCATATCAGCCTGTATATGCTGCCTGGTTGGTAATTCATTGTCCGAGAGATCCCAGGGAACATGTTACCTGAGACTGCTGGTCTTCCTATAGGGTCTCCCTACTCCTCATTTTCTTCCAGCTTTTCCCTAATTCATCCACAGGAATCACCATCTTCTGTCCATTGTTTGGGTGTAAATATCTACATCTGACTCTTTCAGCTGCTAGTTTGGCAGTCATGATAGGCCTCTGTTTGTAAGCACACTAAAATATCAGTAATAGTGTTAGACCTTGGGGCCTCCCCTCAGGTGGTTTGGCTAAGATCAAAAACTCAGGTGACAATACATGTTGGCAAGGAAGTGAGGAAAGACGAACACTCCCCCATTGCTGGTGCGATTGCAAACTGATAAAACTGCTCAGGAAATCAATCTGGAGGTTCCTTAGAATATTGGAAGTAAATCTACCTGAAGGCCCATCTATACCACTCTTGGGCATATACCTAAAAAGATGCCCACAACGGCACAGGGACACATGTTCCACTATGTTCATAGTAGCCTTATTTGTGATAACCAGAATCTATAAACAACCCAGATGTTCCAAAACAGAAGAATGGATACAGAAAATGTGGTTCATTTACACAATGGAATACTTTTCAGCTAATAAAAATAAGGACATCCTGAGATTTGCAGGAAAATAGATGGAACTAGAAAATATGATCCTGAGTGAGGTAACTCAGACCCAAAAATATATGCATTGTATGTACTCACTAATAAGTGGATATTAGCCCAAAAAGTCCAGAATTCACAGGATACAATCCACAGAACTCATTAAGGCTAGCAACCCAAAGGGCACAAGCAAGGATTCCTTAATCCCACTTGGGAAGGAGAAGAAATCAATCACAGGCTCCGGGAGGGAGGGATCTGAGTTGGAAAGGCAACAGGGAGTGGAAGAGGGGAACAGGACTGAAGCCTGAGGGTGAGCAGAAATAATCAAAACAGGCAACCTGTTAAATGGGAGAGTGGGGGAGACACTTCAGAATATACCAGAGACCTGGGAGATGAAAAACTCTCAGAACTCGAAAGGAGGGAACTTAGATTAAATGTCCTATAGCGGGGAGAGAAAACTTATAGATTCTAACTCCAGTAGAAAGACAGGTCCCCTGTTGAAGGAATCAGAGAAAGAACTGGAAGAGCTTGAAGGGGCTCGAGACCCCAAAAGTACAACAATGCCAAGCAACCAGAGCTTCCAGGGACTAAGCCACTACCTAAAGACTATACATGGACTGACCCTGGACTCTGACCCCATAGGTAGCAATGAATATCCTAGTAAGAGCACCAGTGGAAGGGGAAGCCCTGGGTCCTGCTAAGACTGAACCCCCAGTGAACTAGTCTATGGGGGGAGGGCGGCAATGGGGGGAGGGTTGGGAGGGGAACACCCATAAGGAAGGGGAGGGGGGAGGGGGATGTTTGCCCGGAAACCGGGAAAGGGAATAACACTCGAAATGTATATAAGAAATACTCAAGTTAATAAAAAATAAAAAAAAGAAAAAAGAAAGACAGGGCATCAAATGAGGGATGGGTTGCCATCCCATAGTCAAAACTCTAACCCAGTGTTCTTCCGGTCTGAAAGAACTACAGGAAAAAATGGAGAAAATCCTGAGGAACAAGACATCAAGTGACAGCACCAAATTGAGAAGCTTTTCTTATTACTCAACTGAGAAGAGTAATATCTTGACAGTAATAAGATACAATCCCTTCAATACACATGTTAGAAGGAAGGAATGGCTTTCTGCTTGTTGTTTTATGACCTCATAAAGTATGCCACGGCACATGCCTACACACACACACACACACACACACACACACACACACACACACACACACATACAAACAATACAGGTAAAATATTTAAAATTCTGTGTGTTAGTATTAGGTGTAGCTTTATTGGAGCACTAAAATGTGAAATACGATAAAATCCCTTGTTTTTCAAAGCTATCCTTATTTGTTGAGAACCAACAAATATGAGCCCATAAATATTTTTCTCCAAGAAAATATTGTGCCAACAGAACTATAAAGGACCCACAATTGTCCTCACTATGCTTGTTTTGAAGCACAGGGTGAACATTTTTTAGTAACTTGGAGGAGACATATCATAAGTGTTCACAAATAATGTGCATTGAACACGTTCACAATGTGTTCGTATTTACTACTTGAGGAGTTCATAACTTATGTAATGTATTTTGATCATATCTACTCTCCTTTATTCCAGCTCCTCCCATATTCTCTTCTACCATTTCTCTTTCCTGACTTCTTTGCCTTTTTTTTTTATAACCCACGACATCTAATTAAAGTTGCCCCAAAGGAGCAATGTGTGGAGTCATTCACTGGAGCATGGACCACCTACTCCAAATTGTGAATTTACTCATCATTTGAACGCCTTTTTAATTTTTTCCATCTTGTTTCTATCTCTTTTTTGTTTTCCATTACAAAAGTGTAGACCTAGACAATAATCTTCTGTTTTCTTTTCACTTGCTTTTAAAGATTTTTTTTAAAAGCAATAGAAAATAAATGAGAGCCCCATTTTCCTTGTGCAGCTGGGATTTTGCACAGCGTATATTACTGACTGCATCTGTGCCAAAAGACCAGCATACGGGTGGGTGGGGCATCATTTAATTTACTTCATATGCATGAAGTAAATGAAGAGTTGACTATACTTTAAATCTTGCCAAAGCTAAACAACCACAGAACTATGAGCTTAATCCAGCAACTTTCAAAGTCAATCCTGTGTTCGTTCTAGTAAATTACAGCATCTTTCAGGGCTGTTCACTTGCATACGATAAACTGTCTATCTTTTGAATTTGAAACCATATTATGCCAATTTATTTTTTAAATGTTTACGTTAGAGGTACTTTTCATTTTTGTTACTGTCTTTTAATGTTTGTTTTGTTTTATTGGATATGTTTTATTTACATTTCAAATGTTATCTTTTAATTTTTATATTTTTGTGTTCTCCCAGGTGTTTTAAATGTGTTATTTTAGAGGAAATTGAAATTATGGCCATTATTCAAAATTTAAAATGACACAACTCTATGTGGAAATAAATAAATATTCAATGAGCAAGGAAACATTGTGTGTGTGTGTGTGTGTGTGTGTGTGTGTGTGTGTGTGTGTGTGTGTGTGTGAAAGAGAGAGAGATACCTTAGGCATTGTGATGTGATTTGTCTTGTATCAAGTCTGTTAAGAGGAAAAGATGTTTATAAGAGTTGATCTTGACAGATGAAGTATCGGAACGACTTACAAAGTTATTTTTCAGAGTAAAGGCACTTCATGATTAAAACACGATACCAGGAAAAAATTAATATCTATTACATTTCACCATAAAGCCATTGGAAATATTCTCCATCTGCTGTAAAGCTAATATTCACACATTTTTTTTCAGATGACCATTGAACTTTTAATTTTTTCATCTCTGTTAATAGAAGTTCATTAAGTAAGATTCATGCCTCTGAAAGCTTAGCTCTGTGTTCTACATGTTTTTTGAAATGAACAATTTTTAAGAAAAATACTAACCCACTTTCTACTATAAAATTGTTCGTTTTTAAATTATATACAAAAATGGCAGCTATGAACTCAACTATGTATTATTGGTAGGAAGAAGACAGTGGAAATTCAATTCTAACTTGAAATATTGTTTTAAAAAACTGCCCAATGTTGATATTAAACATGGTGGTGTCTTCATACTCATTGCTTACTTAAACCTTCCACCATGGCACAGCTAGGAGAATTACAGAGATTTTTTCCTTGTCATATTGGCTTGAAAAGAGTGAGTAAGCAACCCCAATGCTATTAAAAATTAATACTCATAAATCCTCAACAAAATAGCAACAGGGAAGTTTAGTAAGATGAGATTTCTAAAGACCACTGCATTATTGGCCTTTTCTTTTCTTTGTTTTCTCTTGTTCAACATGTTATCCAATATAGAACAGGTACAAGATGGGGCAAAAACAGAGTGGATGAATACTATCAGAGGAAGCTACATTTTGATCTCCAACATGATAGTATAAACAAGCTGTACAGACTAGTGTCTGTAATCTATGACAGCACTGGAAAAATGGATATATCAGGATACCCCCCTGAGCTTTCTGGCCTGCCAGACAAATGATGAGCTGCAGGTTGATGACAAATTCATTCTCATGCAGTAACATGAATAATGATTGACAAAAACACCAAGCATCTATTTCTGTGTGTCATATTCCTATCTGTGTATGTGTACATGCACCTGCACATAAATATATTAGTATTAATTTTTAATAAGCACATACATATGTAGTCATCAAATTATTCCATATATACACATATCACATATATGACTAAAATTGATTTCATTAACCTTAGAAATTTCAGAATTATTACACAATATTTTTAAATAAAAACTTAAGTTTGTCATACTTTTTATGATACCTACTTTAATAAATAATTATAAGCCACAATTTTGTATGGTAAGAGCATAAGAAATGATCCAAGTATATTATATTATACGTGACTCTGCCTTTTATGGTTCAAACAAAGAACTTTTGAATTTTAAAGAATAAAAAGAAGTATTATGAAAATGTATCCTAGTTTTGTGTCATTTCTCATACATAGATATAATCAAGCCCTGCTTTTATAGACTACTTCAATAAGAGGAAATAATTTTAGTTTTTTCCACTGAGTCATTGTAATGGAAGATAAATGTTTTTTCTAGCTCACTAGGATGTTCTAGGCCAATTACAAAAGGATACCAGAGCTGAGAATGTGCAATAATGAATGCACATTCATGCAGGCATTGGGAGAAGGGAGGAAGACCTTTGTCATCTAAAACTAATGAATCATTTGGAAAAAGAAAAAAGAAAAAACAACCTGATCTGGGTGGTTATAAGCAACTTCTCTAAGTTCACACAACTGAACTTCTTTTTCCCAGATTGAGCATTTTATGTATTGAATAGGACTAAATATTTTGCTCAGATCTGCATAGAGAACAACAATATCAACCAACCAGATTCCCTAGAGCACCCAGGACTAAACCAACAACCAAATAATATACATGGACAGACCCATGGCTCTAGTCTCATATGTAGCAGAGGATGGCCTTTTCGAACATCAATGGGAAGAGAGCCTTGGTCCTGGGAAGGGTCGATGTCCCAGTGTAGGGAAATGCCAGGGCAGGAAGGTGGGAGTGGATGGGTGGGTGGAGGAGCACCCTCATAGAAGCAGGGAGCGGAAGGAGGACGATGGAATAGGGAGTTTCCAGAGGGAACACAAGGAAAGGGGTAACGTTTGAAATGTAAATAAATAAAATATCCAAAAAAATGGGATTGTGGGCTCGAGAGATGGCTCAGCCATTAAAGGCTAGGCTCACAACCAAAAAGTGGGCCTAGGATATTTTTCAAGGCTTTTTTTCCCTCTAATCAATCTCTGAAAACACTGCACTTACCTTGAAAACAGCTCTCCACAGTCCCTCTGCTCTCCCTCCATTACCCCACCCTGGGAATTTTTTGATAATTCTGTCTTAGTTAATGTCTATTGCTGTGAAGAGATACCAAGAGCATGACAATTCTTATGAAGGAAAGTATTTAATTTGGGCTTTCTTACAATTTAGAGGTTTAGTGTATGTCATAAAGGTGGGAAACATGGTTGCATACAGTCAGTCATGGTGCTGGAGAGGTAGTTGTGAGATTTACATCTATATGATAGATAACATGAAGAGAAAGTGCCATTGGGCCTATCTTGGCCCTTGAAACTTCAAACCCCACCCCTAGTAACACACTTCCTCCAATAAGGCCACATCTTCTAAAACCTATCAAGTAGTGTCACTCCCTAAGGACTAAGGATTTAAATATGTGAGTCTATGGGACCCCTTCCTATTCAAACCACCATATTCCACTGCCTGCCTCCCGTAAACTTGTAGCCATATCACATAAAAAAATGCAATGAGATCAATTTCAAAAGGCCACATACATAGTCTATCACAGTTTGAACACTCTAAAAGTCTGGTTGGAATAGGGAGCTCATTTGGGATCAAGTGTGGGAACCCAGTATAGTGGAAAAGCTCTGGTTTGTGTGAAGGTGACCCTAGTGAGGACACCCAGTAATAGTTGAAATGGAGTCTGAAGTAGACATCTTCTGTAGCCAGGCAAGGCTTCTAGTAGTGGGACTAAGTTGGATTGAGTTGGGTTGTTGGCCAAGGATGTCCTGTGGAGAACTGTAAATTAGCCAGGCTGATACTAGCACAGAGGAACACTTTCTAAAAACTGACAGTCCCATGACTGACGACAACAATCACACAGTTTATTGATCACTGAGAGGTTAAGCTTTTGCCTACATGGAACCCTCAACCCTACATTCTATTCTCTTTGCTCTGGGAAGGTACTCTACAGGCTACCAAAAGAGAAACATGGACATTGATGTGGCCACAGACCCTTGGTAATATAATCTGCCTGCCTGCAAGACGTGCTGGAGAAGATGTACTAGGGCAATAGTCACCCAGAACTTGTGGGAGCTGCCAAGAAATATCAACTTCAATATGAGGCTGATGCCACAAGATGGAGCCATGTTTTGGATGCCTAGGAACTGGAAACAGGAAAGCTTAGAGCTAAAAGCAAATAGCCAAAATAAAATTAATTAATTAAAAGAGAAACAAAATGGTTCCTAATGATATTCTGTTACATTCGTACAATGGTGCTATGTCCATTTGTAATCAGAAAGGCTTCCTCCTGTAGGAAAAGGGAATGAGCACAGAGACACATACCCTGATATTCTACAGTGACAGAGTCTAAATAAGTGATCTCCATCAATTTCCACCTCTCAGAGCTCAAGAAACCTTGCTGAAGAGGAGGGAGGCAGATTACAGGATCAGAGGGTATGGAGGACACCACGAGAACATGTATTTTCACTCATTCTTCCACTTAGCATTTAGATTTAAGGAAAAAAAGAACTAAATTTGAATCCATTACCTTTCCTAATGCACCTTTTCTCCTCAAACTATACATTTCGTATTTCTCCATGCTCAGCTTATTACTTTTTATTGCAGATCTGAGTATGTATCACCACTAATAACCAAGCAACACAGTAAATATCAGGCTGTCTAGAAATCTCTCACAAAGTTGTTCATATACTTCCTCAATTTAGCCTCAGGCAGATTTTTTCCACAAGGGAAGAAAGTTGCCATATTCTTCACCAAAATATTACAAGAATTGTCTCTAGGCCTCATACTAATATTCTTCTCCTTGGAAACCTCTTGAACTATGGCTCTACAGTTCAATTCACCCTCAGTATCATTGTTTTCCTTGCACAAATATTGTGGCCCTGCTACAGCATTCAACTGCTTTCCTAATGCAAAGTCTCAGAGTCTACATTACTCTATAAAATAGTAGGGCTCAGGTCTATCATAGTCTATTAGTCAAGATTCTCTACAAATTATACAATGTATCTCTATATTTTCTATAACTAACAAATATCATCTATGTATATCTATCTATATCACCTATAACTATCTATATCATTTATTTTCCATATATGTGTATGTGTATTTACACATAAATTCATATACACACACATACACACACATATATTCTTGTATGTTTGTATGTACATATAGCATATATACATACTGCTTACACATACACACACACTCACACACACACACATATTTGTTTATATGTGCTATGGTTTCATTGCTATGAAGAGACACATGACAAAGGCAACTCTTATAAAGGACAACATTTAATTGTGGCTGGGTCACAGTTTCACAAGATTCAGTGTATTACTACTAGGGCAGGAAGTATAGCAGTATATAGACAAACATGGTGCTGGGGAAGGAGCTGAGACTTACACATCTTGATGCGAAGGCTGCTAGGAAAGAACTATCTCTTCTGCTTTGGGCAGAGCTTGAGTTTATGAGCTTCAAAGCCTACTCCCATCATGACACACTTCCTGAAACAAGTCTACACCTCCTGGAATAATGTCATACCTCCTAATATTCCTTATAGTGTCACTTCCTATGGGCCAAGCACATTCAGAATCCAGAAGTGGCTCAGTACATGAGGCTGGGTGTTCTAACTGGTCTTGTAGAAGCAAGAATCCCAAAGAAGTACATAATGCCATTGAAGGGGTGGATCAGCTAGCAAGGTGAAATCAACCAGACAAATAGCAAAACTTTCCTCCTTCCATGTCCTTAGATAGTCTTACTGCAGAAGGTATGAGTGATTGGTTTAAAAATGTGTCTTCCTGTCGCAAGATCCAGGTTAAAGGCATGTGCTTTATTATGTCAAAAATATAGACTGGAAGTTGATTCACCCACTAGAGACCAAGCAAAGATAACTCACAAATGTGCCCTCTATTTCTGGATTCTAGTTTATTCTAGATGTAGTCCAGTAGACAACGAAGAATATCCATCAAAAATCCACCTCCTATCACCTTGACACACATCCTTATATCCTTATGTCATGATTAAGTTCCAAAGGAAAACAATAATAGTATCATAAAGATGCCTAAACATAACCATTCCTCATATACAAATGCATTATAAATTTATAATATGTAGCAATGTCCTTGGGGTCCATTCTTTTAGTATCTCAAACTTAATTATACCATTTATACCATATACCAATGGTAACTATATCAATTACCATTGATATTCTCTTAATTCATGTTGCAATATATACTAAAATTGAAATGAAACACAAATACCTTTACAGTACATTATTAACCAAATATGCCAGAAATACTCATGTTAACTAGAATTTTAGTTTTGAGAACTAATTATGTGGCCTTGGCTGGTGTTTAAAACTCCCTTTGTCTACGACTCATTCTTTACTTCCTTCACTCTTTGCAAGAGCCTCAAGTAGATCGTGACTCTTTTCCTAGAGGAGTGACTTCTTACCTTAACACCTGATGGGTCTGGACCTTGGACAATTAGTGTGGATTAGGTCATTATAGTTGCTCATTGCCTTTAACACATAAATGGTAGCATGAAGACACACTCTAAAGGATTTTCTGCACTCCAGACATGATCTTTCTTACCTCCATTTTGGAGAAATAATCCAATTTCTAGATGGTAGTCTAGATTAATGACCCCTACTAATACTATTATTCTTTTCTTATCCTTTTAATTTAAGGGTATTAGTGACCCTTAAATGCATTAGAAACCCAAAGACAAATCTGAGCTTCCAGTTTAAATGGATTCTTTTTCATGGCCTCTGACAGGAGTGCTCACCACATTAGAACCAAAGCATCTAGGCCAAAAGAGCTTAAGGTCTTGGAGAAAGGAAGGAATTTTTTCTAGTGTGCCACTAGAAGTGATAGTGAGTGAAACTATTCCCCTTTCCACCTCCTGATTTTTGGACTTGTGGATCCTGGCTAAGGGAGAAAGCATAACAATTATTGTACTCTGACTCAAAGCATACACTGCTTTCTGAAAAGTCCTCTTCCAGGCCTCTAGGCTTCTACTATCTACTAGGGGCTGTAACTTTGTACATCTCATCTTTACATCAGGCCAGATACTTCAGAATAGTGGGAAACATTGTGAGACCAGTGGATTGCCTTGGGCCCACTGTCATACATAGTTCTCTGGCTATAAAGTGAGTTTCCTGGACAGAAGCAATGCCATTATGGTGCATAAGTTTTTCTATCAATCCACAGAAGGAAGTTTTACTAGAAGCATTGCATTCAGGAAAGGCAAATCCATGATCAAAATAAGTATCTACGCCAGTAAGAACAAAGCATAAACCTTTGATGGAGCAAGTGTTTCAATGTAATCAACCTTCTACCAGATCACTGGCTAGTCATCCTTGGAAATGGTCCCATATTTGTGGCTCAATATTTTCTCTATTGTTGGTATGTCTGGAATTCAGCATGAGCTATGGTCAGGTCAGCCTTTGTGAGGGGAAGTCAATTTTGTCAATCCCATATGTAACCTCCATTTCTGCACTATGGACCCCATTGAGCAATGTCAGGAATGGCTAGGTAAAGAGGCTAGTTCATCCCAGAATGGGTCAACCTGTCTACTTAATTATTCAACTTCTCTTTGCCTGAAACCACCTTTGATGAAAATTTACATGGGACCTAATATCTTCACATCTTTTAGCTACTGGAGCAATCTACCCACATACTTTCTCCCCAGATATCCTTTCACCAATTTTTCAATAATGGTCTTTCAAAATACTTGACTATGCAGTCAATTCATACCCTCTAGCCTGTGAATCAGTGATCAATCACATATCTGGACATTTCTCCAAATAAATTGTATGATGACATTTACTGCCCAAAGTTCTGCTCACCCACTGTGAACATTTCCCTTCATTGGTGTCTTTCAGAGTTGTTGCAGACTGGGCTTGTAATGCTATAGTTGTCCATTTTTAGATGTTGCCTGTATAACCTGAAGAAAGATTAGTAAAGCAGCGTGTAGTCTTCTCTTCTTCAACCAAAAGATCGTAAGGAACAGCCTACGAGGGTGTAGGTACATGCAGACAGAAGACTGCTGTCTTAGTCAGAATTTCTATTCCTACACAAACATCATGACCAAGAAACAAGTTGGGGAGGAAAGGGTTTATTCAGCTTACACTTCCACACTGCTGTTCATCACCAAAAGAAGTCAGGACTGGAACTCAAGCAGGTCAGGAAGCAGGAGCTGATGCAGACGACATGGAGGGATATTTCTTACTGTCTTGCTTCCCCTAGTTTGCTCAGCTTGCTTTCTTATAGAACCCAAGACCACCAGCCCAGGGACAGCACCACCTGCAATGGGCTGAATCTTTCCACCTTGACCACTAGTTGAGAAAATGCCTTACAGCTGGGTTTCATGAAGGTGTTTCCACAACTGAGGCTCCTTTTCTGTGATAACTCCAACTTACGTCAAGTTGAAACACAAAACCAGCCAGTACAACAGTATTTTAAGAGGAGCAGAAGCCATAGACATTTGGGCAACTTCTTCACATAACTTGCTTGTTTCTTTAGGCTCAGGCCTGATGGAAGATATACAACTTTCACAGGAAAATGAACTGATATTGTTCAAGTGATAATTTATGACTTACTAGATTCAGATAACATTGAGCTCCATGATGGACAGCTTAGGTAGCATGGTACTTTGATGGCCCATTATAAACATTCAATTTAACAAAGGCCCAATATGAAGCCAGGAGCTATTTTTCAGTGGGAGACTAGATGTCTGCACATGATGGTAAAAAATTGCTCCAAGCTGAAGGGGTTTGCAACCCAACAGGAAGAACAACAATATCAACCGACCAGAACTCCCAGAGCTCCCAGGGACTAAACCACCAACCAAAGAGTACACATGGAGGGCCCATGGCACCAGCCACATATATAACAGAGGATAGCCTTAACAGGCATCAATAGGAGGAGAATCCCTCAGTCATGTGAGGCTCATTTCCCCATGTAGGGGATTTCCAGGATGTTGAGGTGGGTGGGAGTGGGTTGGCGGGAGGTGGAGCATCCTTATGAGGGGTTCATCCCTATGAAGGAGGGGGAGGGGAAATGGGAGAAGGGGGAACCAGAAAAGGGGATAACATTTGAAATGTAAAGGCATAAAATATCCAATTAAAAACAAAAACACAAGGTATTAAAAACTTTCCAGTCCCCCAAAAACCTTGCTCCCAAGTCCCTAAAGCACCTTCTGTGATTCACTTATGGGGGCCTGTAAAACTACAGCCCGCATCTCTGTCTGTCATTGCCACATCAAGTACCTTTGTGTCTGCTGAATCATATGGTCCAAGTGGTAGAGCAGCTAACACAGTAGGTTGGATATGTTGAAGAGACTTCTGTTGTTCCAAGCCCCACACAAAGTTAGCAGCTTTTGGAGTCACCTGGTATATGGACTGGAGACATATCCAAGTGAGGAACATGATGTTACAGAATCCAAACTGGCCCACAAAACTCTGTGCTTCTTTCATGATCATAGGAGGATACAGGTACAAAAACTTATTGTTCACCTTAGAGGGACTATCTATCTCTATACCACTGGGCTCCCAAGAACCTCACTGAGATAGAAAGCTCTTCAATTTGGTTGGAGACTTTTTCCCTTTATTCTTATGTGCAAAAGTGTTACCAATGAGTTCAACGTGGTTCCTTCCTCCTGCTCACTTGCTCCTACAAGTATATTGTTATCAGTATATTGCACCAAAGTGATATTTTATAGAAAGGAAATATGATGATGATGCCTTCTAAGTTATGATTCAGTGCGAGAAATTACTTAATGGTCTATTACTAT
This sequence comes from Rattus norvegicus, assembly GCF_021556685.1. NCBI lineage: Eukaryota > Metazoa > Chordata > Mammalia > Rodentia > Muridae > Rattus > Rattus norvegicus. The sequence continues at coordinate 33,354,068 of NC_141544.1, read as the reverse complement.
GAAAGACACTACGACAATGGCAACTCTTATAAAGGTAAACATTTAATTGCGGCATGATTATCATTCAAAGGTTTCATTCTTTACATATTGGCAGGAAGCACAGTGGTTCACAAGGAAGCATGGTGTTAGAGAGGTAGCTGAGAATTCTACTTTCTAGTTGCCAGACAACAGAGAGAAAGAATACCATGGTACCTTGCTTGGGGCCATAATACCTCAAACCCCACCCCTAGTGACGTATATCCTCCAACAAGGCCTTACCTCCTAATCTCTGTCCAGTACAGCAACGTCCTAATGGCCAAGCATTCAAATATATGAGATTATGGGAGCATCCCAGATCAAACCAGTAAACAAAATGTTCCATTTGTATGGTTTATCTTCCATAAGCAGATTTGAAAATCATGTTTTGGTTCTCTGATTGTAATCACAAGTCAGTACCAGTGAGAAGAAAGATAGAATTTGTCTATGAATGGCTTCAAACTGCCCTTCAGTCCAAAGACAGCTTTAGCAACTCTGTGGACATCTCTGTAATAAAGTTTGCCGGGCCCAAGACCAAATCTTTATGTATTCCTTTATGCATGCTACACTCTAGGTCACAAGATGGATAGTGCCAGAAACCTGTGATAACCTTTTAGAGGTAGCTTTCTGACAAACAGGCAAGGTCTTGAAGGGAAAGTGATGGACCAACTTAGCACAACATTTCTGTCTATCATCACTTTCATAATAACAGTGAACTTATTTCTTTTACAATTATTTAAAAGATTCTAGAATTTTCTAATAGTTTTATTAATTCCATTATATTTTTGATTCCTTCAGTGTCTTTGAAGAATCAGTAAAAAAAGAGGTAAGGCAAGTTTTCCTAAGATTTTTCTGTAACCCAGTCTTTTAAAATCTCACAACACATATAAGCAATGAAGACACTTGAGCAGGAAAAGCATCTTGCCCTTGCAGGACCCCAGAACAGTATCTTTGATTTTGTAAATTCATGCTTCAAAAGTGACTTAAACTTCTTCAGACACATATCTGTTTTTCCATTAGCTGTAGAAATACAAGTTCTTACTCACAGAGGTTCTCAAAGGAATTGTGCCTTGAAGCATCACTGAAGGAGTCCCAGATGGTCCATTTTAACCTTAGCTGAACTCTCAGGCAATCCTGCTTGCTGAGTCACAATTTAGTCAAGACTAAATATTTCATAGAGACCTCCGCAATCTAATGTTTTACACACTAGCCCCAGTGATTTCAACTGCAGTCAAATAATCACTTCTTAAATGACAAATCCTGCAACCTTCTTCACCTCCTTGATGCAGAAATTGGAAGAGGAAAGAGTCAAGGAATAAAACAAGACAAAATTATAAGTTATATTCAAAATAGTTAAACTTCTTAAATTTTTTTGATGTTATTTACTTGAGAGGAATAAGTATAATTAAATAAAAAAGTTACATGTAGTGGCACACTTTTAAGTCTAGGACTTATGTAAACTCTTTAACACTTTGATTACATTTACAATCCACTTAGTTTCTATATATTTTTTCTATGTCCCTGTAATTCTAAATGTTTTTGATATGGCAGCTTCTTATTCACAGTCTTCCAGTAATTTTAACAGGGACTATTAATCATACTCACTGAAACACTGGTCTCACCCTCAGTCTCCGCTTAGGGATTTTCTTCTTTTACTACACAGGTTCGTCATTGCTTCAGAGAATATTCCCTGTGGGAAAGGCGGACTAGCAACACTCTTTTTGTTTAACAATCCAAAGTGCTTTTTCTTCATGTTTCCCATCACTCATACAGCTCCTCCTCCACACCGCTATGATTTTTTTCTTACACTGATCACTAAAAGGATGGTGAAACAAAAGATTGAAATAATGGTGATTATTAAAGGAAATTTGTCATTTTAAAAGTATAAACCATTACCCACTCCTTATTTTTCATGATTTTCACAATGGCCAAGTAGCCAGGAAGAAATACAGTTACTTTCCTTCTCTTGATAACCCAGGTCCTAGGTGTTTGTTTATCTAGATAGATGAACAGGAATAAAATGAAGGAGTACAGATATGATAAAAATCAGGACATTGCATTTTCACTCCCATCTGCAGAATCCATCTCTAAGGATTAAGCAGGTGATGAGAGAAGTAGGCAACAGCAACCATGAAGATAGTACATGAAAGCCAACAATTAAACAAAAGTCACTTTTCCAGAGTGGCCTTTGTCCCTTATGCTATTCAATAAAGGTCAAATAAAAACTTTGAATAAAATATTAATAAAATATTGCATGCATCCATTAATTCATGCCTTGACATAAATCTATGAGAATGTGAAGACATTTTAAGAATTTTGAGATATTGTCTTGGGGTATTTAGTTTTTACTATCAGTCATATACTGCTAGGTTCATATATTAATGAAATAGAAAAGAACCAAATTTTTGAAAACTATTTGTATTAGTAAATTCTACACAATATTTTAATGAATAAAGTTCTAGTATATACTGGTTTTGATAATTTCTGGGAATTATATCCAGTCTTCATATAATTTAACATGAGTTATGATCAGAGAAATGCACATTGTTTGGAATATAATTATATAACAGCTAAATCATTAAAATTTTCCAAAGAGCATGCGTGTTTCAGGTATTCTTGGACATAAATGTTTTAGCCTTAGAAGTAAAAGTGTAGCTTTAAAAATAAATTTTCGGGGTTGGGGATTTAGCTCAGTGGTAGAGCGCTTGCCTAGGAAACGCAAGGCCCTGGGTTCGGTCCCCAGCTCCAAAAAAAAAAGAACCAAAAAAAAATAAAAATAAATTTTCAATTATTCTTAATATGATACTTGATTTTTCTGATGAAAGGTAATAAGCATACATCATCTGTTGTACTTTTCGGTTCTTACACAGATAGGATTAAAAAGCGAAAGAAGATTCAGAGGAGATTTAACTTAATAAAGAATTACCTTATACAGGTTTCATTGCTCTCTCTCTCTCTCTCTCTCTCTCTCTCTCTCTCTCTCTCTCTCCCTCCCTCCCCTCTCTCTCCCCCCCCCGTGTGTGTGTGTGTGTGTGTGTGTGTGTTTGCTCAGTTTTCGTTGTTTGTTTTGCAAAAAGGGCTATTATAAAACCACTGAACACAGGGAAAGAAGGCTTCAAAAGTTTTAGACAGTCACAGATTATCAGTGTGCCAAAAAGTCCATGTAGCACAACATGCAAATAAGATTTTTAAATGAATTGTCTAACAATTGTGGTAAAACATACAGAGGACAGTTTATTACTTTGGAATTTCTAGGAGGGATGCGTATTTTAAGAACGTTCACTGTGTTCTACAACCAGGACTGTGATCCATCTACAGAACATTTTATTTCCCTATTGAGGACCCCAATTTGTTAAATACTAACTCTCCATCCTCCTAGCAACTATGCTCTACTTTTGTCTATAGAAATTTCCCCAAAGACTCCTTTGTAATGGGGCGGCAGATGATTTGCCTATCCATGAGTAGCTTTCTTTTCTGGAGCAATGTCATAGCTTGCATTAAAATCTCCTCTGATATTAAGGCTAAATAATATTCAACTGCATTTTTGTTTTCAAATCCCTTCTTTATGTGTTCTATATTTTTGGCTCCTACAATTACTTATGAATTTATGTAGTTTGGTAATTATGCATTTGTTGTGCTACATTTTGCAATGTACTCAGAAATGGTTTCTTTTCTTTTCTTTTCTCTTACATTGATGGGCCAAATAACATAGTTTTACTTACAGATGGTAGATGATAGGACGTATCATTAGCCCAACCCTACATTCCTCATCTGTTTCTTTATGGTAGGTGCCACTAAGTAAGTGGTACTATGAAATTAGAGGGTATTTTGAAATAGAATCCAAATTGAGGTCAATATGGAAAGCATAGCAACAAATTAATGTCAGTTTCACTAACATTGTCATTTTCATGACTCGGTTATAATTCTAATATTTCTAAATTTATTATGAGCTATAAAATTAATTCTTAACATGCATTATTCAATAAACTATTATGTTTCCTGGTGTTGAAAGACCACTGTAATGGGGAGACATGGCAGAAAGAAGGGAATATAGAAGGATCAAAAATATAAAATTATTTTATGCCAAATAGATTTTCACATTACATAATTGTGCATGATGTTAGAGAAGAGAAAACACACTTTAGCATTAGATTTGAGGTGAGAAAAAATTAATTCTTTAATTTTGAGCTTATAATATAATTACATAATTTCTCTTTTCCATTTCAGATTCATGACTTTTTTGTTAATTTTTATTATATATATATATATATATATATATATATATATTCATGCAATCTACTTAGTCTCTATAATGCTATTGGCATGTATGTTCTCAGGGATGACCATTTGATATTGGATAATCAATTGGTGTGCACCTTCTTGGAGAAGATTATTTCTTCCACTCCCAGCATTCCTTAGTTGTCTGTAACTCCCTTTGGTAAGTGATATCTTTTGGGATTTCCCAAGATGACTTGGCCATGTCTTCTGTTGTCCTTGCTCAGGTCCTGTTTAGGCTATCATGCTGGTGAGACTTCATGCACACTATTAGGAAATGCATTCTTACAGCAAACTTCCTGATCTTCTGGCTTTTAATAATCTTTCTTCTCCTTCTTTCACAATATGCCCTGAACTTCAGGTGCTGGACCTTTTTTTTTTTTCAAATATATCTATTGGGACTGGATTCTGTAACTTTCAATTGATTGATTTTTGTTTTATATATGGACTCTGTTGCAAAGAAAGGTTATTTATGAAAGGCTTTTATGCACATTTGTGTGCTCAGGTTCTGAGACATTCCCACTAGTTGACAAATGGATCCAACTAATTAGCGTCCTTAGTTTAGATTATTTGTTTTAATGAGAAAAAGATTCTTCTAGAGTAAAATTACTTTTAAAGCAATGAGTAAAATGATTTTCATGGTACTTTTAGTTGGTTCTGGTACATTTCTGCTACAGAATTAACATTTCCTGAAACAGGATAAAATGAGAAGAAAAATACAAAAACTTCTAGAAGAAATGTTCCAAGGTAATCTATTTGAAAAAAATGGATTATTTATTAAATCTGCTAAATAGTGGCATGTGGTTTGGAGTTGTGCTTCATGAATATGTTATGTAGATTAATTATTATTAATAATTTTAGCCTTGAATTTTTTTCAGTTATATATTATTTTTCTCTCCGGGTAGAAGCTTGTTTTTGCTTCTTGGGAATATATCCTCCTGTCTTTCTTTTTTCTTCTGATTTCCTTGGGGAATCCTTGTTTGTATTATTCTTTGCTTAGTACCTTCCTTTTTCTCCTTTTTGCTCGGTTTCCTCTATAGTTTCTTGCTTCCAAGTAAAAGCATTTCCAAGCAGAGCTGGAATCCAAAACAGAAGTCATCGAGGAAAAATACAGTCTTTTCTCATAAAAGTCACTTGGTAATTTTCACCTATAACATTCAAAACATTAAGAGTTAAAAATCTAGCTTACATTGTATACGTACATGTATATCTTATTAATAAATGTCATAAGCTCTTGCTAAGTTTAAAACAAGGGAGATATGTTTAAATATTTTCAAGAATAAATTCAAATTGTCTAATGGAAGTTATCCTGATATGAAGGCAGTGCAAGTCATTCAATCTCTAAATACAATGGCAGTGTCTTGAGGATAAAACTGTTAGTATGCACCAATGTTTTCTGAAAAAAAATGTATGTTTCATTGGTTTCAGTTAGAAAAATAAATGGTATCACACACAGTAAATGCAAAATGTAGCCATCAGCTCACAGGGATGTGATCGATGACAGCTGACTTTGGAAGTATGAGTCCAAAAGAAAAAAGAAACTTCAGCAAAGAAAATGAGAAACTCAAAACAACTTCAATTTCTTTCATTTGGATTCTCATCTTTTGAGATGTTTAAATTGAAGCAGAGGCTAACATAATCCACTAGTAAAAATTTGAAGATACCAAACATGACTAAATATTAAAATATTTATAATTTGAGAAAATATGTTGTTCATATTTCAATACAAGCATATTTGTGATAGAGGCCATGTAGAAAACATGAAATTGTATTGAAGGATCACAACATGAACTGTATGATCTTGGGCATCAGAAATGGAAGCCCATTTCACTTCTGGGTGTATAAGACAGAGGGGAAAGCAGGACAGAAGTTAAAAGAAATGAAGATGAAATTATGTCAAAGACTGAAAAAGCACAAAAGTGAGTTAAAAGGCTGGAAATTTAATGGGAATCTGGGCCAAAATAATAGTAAAATGTCTATGAGATGGTAAAGGAAATAAGGGAAAGAAACTAGTAAAGGGCCAAAATTAAAACAAACGGGAAAAAGAATAGGAAAAGCAAGTTGAAAGCTTTGCAAATGATCCAGGGACTTGCGATTTAACATTTATTCAGGAGGCTATGGCCGAGCTTCTACAGTCAGACTTAGATCTTCTCAGCTCCTTTAAGAATATCAGTCTCATGATTGATCCCATTTCACAAACAAGCACTTTCCACTGACTGGTGAGTTGTGATACTTTCTGGTGATATTTTGGTGGGGGTTCTCCCAGGAGTAGGGCAAAAGATTGACTTTCAATTAACCTAAGTGTTTTCTTATTAAATTTGAGCAACTGTGTTTGAAGTGAAGTAGGGAGGGGACATAGCCCACATTCCCTGATAGGATGAAATCTAGACTGAATTTCTCAAATATGGTCAGAATTTAAGTAGTTAAGACAATTTCTTCAGAAAATATAATGGGTAATGGGTGAGAAATGGGGTGAAATGTGGGCTTGTTTCAAAATTCTTTGATAAGGGGTTTGAAGAACAAAAAGGTCTGGACTCCATCAGTGCACTGTCAGGTCTTCCTTCTGCTGTAAAGCAGAGAGCTGTTCCACTCACTTTGAGTAAGACTACTAACTTCTGAATTCTTTTCTGTGTCACCAGAGTCCTCAAATTCTGCTGACTACATAAGTGGATGATCCTTATAGTCAGAATTCACTGTCCTACTCAGTGATCATAGCATTAAGACTTCTAGTACACAAAAGGATCAGTACCTACCTAATATAGCATCTACTTAAAATAGCTATGTTTTATCCTTGTGCTATTTGTTCAAAGGTATTGTAGGTTTATATACCAAAGAGGACTTGACTTAAAGGTTCACACAATTTCTGATCTAAAATTGTAACTTTACCACATGTTGTCTATGTGTCTTCTCCTTTGGACAGACTTGCTGGTAGATTAATCATGGAAAATAATTATGCTGTGTGTGACCTTCTGTTTGTATAGTTGGAATACCTTACACCAGCTCTCATTTTGGGGTTTAATATAGACATCTGTGTCCAGGTCTTTATTCTCTTTTCTTGAAATTGTTTTGTTCATCTTGATTCTTCATTAATTAACACGCTTGTCTTTGTTTTAATCCTGTGTGTGTGTTTTCTTTACTATTGTTCTTAAACTTCTCATTACCAGAGTAAAAGTAATCCAGATTTTTTTCCTTCCATCTTCAAATGCAGGAAATTATGTCATTATTTTGCCGGAATAAGTCACAGTAAATAAACTATCCAAGTATTTTCTTTTGTCTTTACCATGATATTCTTATCTGATACATAAATGGAACTCTTAAAATTGTGCCTTCAATGAGATACTATACTTTTGAGTTATATGAAAGTTGACAAGTATGTTAGCATGTCATTAATAAAGTGACATTAGAATATTTTTTAACAAAGCTACAATATGAGGCCATGAACTATCAAATTGACTTGCATGCATGAATATTTCCAAATAAAATCAGGAATTACTTAAAAACATAAATGTATTTAGATTAGGACATTGAAAAATGGGAATGCATGGGTGGTGTTTTAAATACGTTCGGCCCCCATACATTCATGTGTTTCAATGCTTGGGCATAGGGAGTGGCAATGTGAGGAAGTGTGACCTCATAATGTGGAATTCTAGTGTGGAATCTGGTTTCTGCAGAAAAATCTCTTATAAGCATCACCTGTCAATAAAAAAGCCAATGGCCGATGATCTGAGGCAAGAGATAGGAGATCAGACACTGGCAGGAAGAGAGAGAATTCTGGAAAATACTGAGAGTGACAGCAAATGCTGTTGAGGATGTGGAGAAAGAGGAACACTCCTCCATTTTTGATGGGATTGTAGACGGGTACAACCATTCTGGAAATCAGTCTGGAGGTTCCTCAGAAAATTGGACATTGAACTACCTGAGGACACAGCTATACCACTCTTGGGCATATACCCAAAAATTGCACCAACATATAAGAAAGACACATGCTCCACTAAATTCATAGCAGCCTTATTTATAATAGCCAGAAGCTGGAAAGAACCCAGATGTTCTTCAACAGAGGAATGGATACAGAAAATGTGGTACATCTACACAATGGAATATTTCTCAGCTATCAAAAACAATGACTTGAGTTCTCTGCACCCAAATCCCGTGGAAGGGAGAGCTAAACCTTCAGAGAGGCAGACACACCTGGGAAACCAGAAGAGACTGCACTCTGCACACACATCTCGGGCACCAGAGGAAAACACCAAATGCCATCTGGAACCCTGGTGCACGGAAGCTCCCGGAAACGGTAGCGCAGATCTTCCTGGTTGCTGCCGCCGCAGAGAGCTCCTGGGCAGCACCCCGCGAGCAAACTTGAGCCTCGGGATCACAGGTAAGACCAACTTTTCTGCTGCAAGAGACCTGCCTGGTGAACTCAAGACACAGGCCCACAGGAACAGCTGAAGACCTGTAGAGAGGAAAAACTACAGGCCCGAAAGCAGAACACTCTGTCCCCATAACAGGCTGAAAGAAAACAGGAAAACAGGTCTACAGCACTCCTGACACACAGGCTTAAAGGGCAGTCTAGCTACTGTCAGAAATAGCAGAACAAAGTAACACTAGAGATAATCTGATGGCGAGAGACAAGCACAGGAACCCAAGCAACAGAAACCAAGACTACATGGCACCATCGGAGCCCAATTCTCCCATCAAAACAAACGTGGAATATCCAAACACACCAGAAAAGCAAGATCTAGTTTCAAAATCATATTTGATCATGATGCTGGAGGACTTCAAGAAAGACGTGAAGAACTCCCTTAGAGAACAAGTAGAAGCCTACAGAGAGGAATCACAAAAATGCCTGACAGAATTCCAGGAAAACATAAATAAACAAGTAGAAGCCCATAGAGAGGAGACACAAAAATCCCTGAAAGAATTCCAGGAAAACATGAATAAACAAGTAGAAGCCCATAGAGAGAAGACACAAAAATCCCTGAAAGAATTCCAGGAAAACACAATCAAACAGTTGACGGAATTAAAAATGGAAATAGAAGCAATCAAGAAAGAACACATGGAAACAACCCTGGATATAGAAAACCAAAAGAAGAGACAAGGAGCTGTAGATACAAGCTTCACCAACAGAATACAAGAGATGGAAGAGAAAATCTCAGGAGCAGAAGATTCCATAGAAATCATTGACTCAACTGTCAAAGATAATGTAAAGCGGAAAAAGCTACTGGTCCAAAACATACAGGAAATCCAGAACTCAATGAGAAGATCAAACGTAAAGATAATAGGTATAGAAGAGAGTGAAGACTCCCAGCTCAAAGGACCAGTAAATATCTTCAACAAAATCATAGAAGAAAACTTCCCTAACCTAAAAAAAGAGATACCCATAGGCATACAAGAAGCCTACAGAACTCCAAATAGATTGGACCAGAAAAGAAACACCTCCCATCACATAATAGTCAAAATACCAAATGCACAAAATAAAGAAAGAATATTAAAAGCAGTAAGGGAAAAAGGTCAAGTAACATATAAAGGCAGACCTATCAGAATCACACCAGACTTCTCGCCAGAAACTATGAAGGCCAGAAGATCCTGGACAGATGTCATACAGACCCTAAGAGAACACAAATGCCAGCCCAGGTTACTGTATCCTGCAAAATTCTCAATTAACATAGATGGAGAAACCAAGATATTCCATGACAAAACCAAATTTACACAATATCTTTCTACAAATCCAGCACTACAAAGGATAATAAATGGTAAAGCCCAACATAAGGAGGCAAGCTATACTCTAGAAGAAGCAAGAAACTAATCGTCTTGGCAACAAAACAAAGAGAAGAAAAGCACACAAACATAACCTCATATCCAAATATAAATATAACAGGAAGCAATAATCACTATTCCTTAATATCTCTCAACATCAATGGCCTCAACTCCCCAATAAAAAGACATAGATTAACAAACTGGATACGCAACGAGGACCCTGCATTCTGCTGCCTAGAGGAAACATACCTCAGAGACAAAGACAGACACTACCTCAGAGTGAAAGGCTGGAAAACAACTTTCCAAGCAAATGGTCGGAAGAAGCAAGCTGGAGTAGCAATTCTAATATCAGATAAAATCAATTTTCAACTAAAAGTCATCAAAAAAGTTAAGGAAGGACACTTCATATTCATCAAAGGAAAAATCCACCAAGATGAACTCTCAATCCTAAATATCTATCCCCCAAATACAAGGGCACCTACATACGTAAAAGAAACCTTACTAAAGCTCAAAACACACATTGCACCTCACACAATAATAGTAGGAGATTTCAACACCCCACTCTCATCAATGGAAAGATCATGGAAACAGAAATTAAAGAGAGACGTAGACAGACTAAGAGAAGTCATGAGCCAAATAGACTTAACGGATATTTATAGAACATTCTATCCTAAAGCAAAAGGATATACCTTCTTCTCAGCTCCTCATGGTACTTTCTCCAAAATTGACCATATAATTGGTCAAAAAACGGGCCTCAACAGGTACAGAAAGATAGAAATAATCCCATCCGTGCTATCAGACCACCACGGCCTAAAACTGGTCTTCAATAACAATAAGGGAAGAATGCCCACATATACGTGGAAATTGAACAATGCTCTACTCAATGATAACCTGGTCAAGGAAGAAATAAAGAAAGAAATTAAAGACTTTTTAGAATTTAATGAAAATGAAGGTACAACATACCCAAACTTATGGGACACAATGAAAGCTGTGCTAAGAGGAAAACTCATAGCGCTGAGTGCCTGCAGAAAGAAACAGGAAAGAGCATATGTCAGCAGCTTGACAGCACACCTAAAATCTCTAGAACAAAAAGAAGCAAATACACCCAGGAGGAGTAGAAGGCAGGAAATAATCAAACTCAGAGCTGAAATCAACCAAGTAGAAACAAAAAGGACCATAGAAAGAATCAACAGAACCAAAAGTGGGTTCTTTGAGAAAATCAACAAGATAGATAAACCCTTAGCCAGACTAACGAGAGGACACAGAGAGTGCGTCCAAATTAACAAAATCAGAAATGAAAAGGGAGACATAACTACAGATTCTGAGGAAATTCAAAAAATCATCAGATCTTACTATAAAAGCCTATATTCAACAAAACTTGAAAATCTACAGGAAATGGTCAATTTCCTAGACAGATACCAGGTACTGAAGTTAAATCATGAACAGATAAACCAGTTAAACAACCCCATAACTCCTAAGGAAATAGAAGCAGTCATTAAAGGTCTCCCAAGCAAAAAGAGCCCAGATCCAGACGGGTTTAGTGCAGAATCCTATCAAACCTTCATAGAAGACCTCATACCAATATTATCCAAACTATTCCACAAAATTGAAACAGATGGATCACTACCGAATTCCTTCTATGAAGCCACAATTATTCTTATACCTAAACTACACAAAGACCCAACAAAGAAAGAGAACTTCAGACAAATTTCCCTTATGAATATCGACGCAAAAATACTCAATAAAATTCTGGCAAACCGAATCCAAGAGCACATCAAAAAAATCATCCACCATGATCAAGTAGGCTTCATCCCAGGCATGCAAGGATGGCTTAATATACGGAAAACCATCAACGTGATCCATTATATAAACAAACTGAAAGAACAAAACCACATGATCATTTCATTAGATGCTGAGAAAGCATTTGACAAAATTCAACACCCCTTCATGATAAAAGTCCTGGAAAGAATAGGAATTCAAGGCCCATACCTAAACATAGTAAAAGCCATATACAGCAAACCAGTTGCTAACATTAAACTAAATGGAGAGAAACTTGAAGCAATCCCACTAAAATCAGGGACTAGACAAGGCTGCCCACTCTCTCCCTACTTATTCAATATAGTTCTTGAAGTTCTAGCCAGAGCAATCAGACAACAAAAGGAGGTCAAGGGGATACAGATCAGAAAAGAAGAAGTCAAATTATCACTATTTGCAGATGATATGATAGTATATTTAAGTGATCACAAAAGTTCTACCAGAGAACTACTAAAGCTGATAAACAACTTCAGCAAAGTGGCTGGGTATAAAATTAACTCAAATAAATCAGTAGCCTTCCTCTAAACAAAAGAGAAACAAGCCGAGAAAGAAATTAGGGAAACGACACCATTCATAATAGACCCAAATAATATAAAGTACATCGTTGTGACTTTAATCAAGCAAGTAAAAGATCTGTACAATAAGAACTTCAAGACACTGAAGAAAGAAATTGAAGAAGACCTCAGAAGATGGAAAGATCTCCCATGCTCATGGATTGGCAGGATTGATATAGTAAAAATGGCCATTTTACCAAAAGCGATCTACTGATTCAATGCAATCCCCATCAAAATACCAATCCAATTCTTCAAAGAGTTAGACAGAACAATTTGCAAATTCATCTGGAATAACAAAAAACCCAGGATAGCTAAAACTATCCTCAACAATAAAAGGACTTCAGGGGGAATCACTATCCCTGAACTCAAGCAGTATTACAGAGCAATAGTGATAAAACTGCATGGTATTGGTACAGAGACAGACAGATAGACCACTGGAATAGAAGACCGAGAAGTGAACTGACACACCTATGGTCACTTGATTTTTGACAAAGGAGCCAAAGCTATCGAATGGAAAAAAGATAGCATTTTCAGCAAATGGTGCTGGTTCAACTGGAGGTCAACATGTAGAAGAATGCAGATCGATCCATGCTTATCACCCTGTACAAAGCTTCCCGGAAACCGGGAAAGGGAATAACACTCGAAATGTATATAAGAAATACTCAAGTTATTTAAAAAAAGAAAGAAAGAAAAAAAAACAATGACTTTATGAAATTCATAGGCAAATGGATGGAACGGGAAAATATCATCCTGAGTGAGGTAACCCAATCACAGAAAAACACACATGGTATACACTCATTGATAAGTGGCTATTAGCCCAAATGCTTGTATTACCCTAGATGCACAGAACACAAGAAACTCAAGAAGGGTGACCAAAATGCGAATGCTTCACTCCTTTAAATGGGGAACAAGAATACCCTTGGGAGGGAATAGCGAGGCAAAGTTTAGGACAGAGGTAGAAGGAACACCCATTCAGAGCCTGCCCCACATGTGGCCCATACATATACAGCCACCCAATTAGATAAGATGGATGAAGTAAAGAAGAGCAGGCTGACAGGAACCAGATGTAGATCTCTCCTGAGAGACACAGCCAGAATGGAGCAAGTACATAGAGAACGCCAGCAGCAAACCACTGAACTGAGAACGGGACCCCCGTTGAAGGATTCGGAGTAAGGGCAGGAAGAGCTTGAAAGGCTCGAGACCCCATATGAACAACAATGCCAAGCAACCAGAGCTTCCAGGGACTAAGCCAGTACCCAAAGACTATACATGGACTGACCCTGGACTCTGACCTCATAGGTAGCAATGAATAGCCTAGTAAGAGCACCAGTGGAAAGAGAAGCCCTTGGTCCTGCCAAGAATGAACCCCCAGTGAACGGTGATTGTTAGGGGGAGGGTGGTAATGGGGGAAGGATGGGGAGGGGAACACTCCTATAGAAGGGGAGGGGGAAGGGTTAGGGGGATGTTGGCCTGGAAACCAGCAAAGGGAATAAGAATCAAAATGTAAATAAGAAATACCCAAGTTAATAAAGATGAGAGAGAGAGAGAGAGAGAGAGAGAGAGAGAGAGAGAGAGAGAGAGAGAGAGAGAGAGGCACAGGGAGAGATTGGAGAGTGCCACAGAGAGACAGATGTAAGTCAGTAGGTACATGTACTCAGGAAGATGCTTAGAGAGACTGAGGAATATGCTAAGGAAGAAGAACTGGGAATAAAGGAGAGGTAACTAACCAAATGGTAGACATAGAATAGTTTGAATAGATTAAATAAGTTAAGAAGTAGTCAGGGAATGAGCCAATTATGGCCAAGGCATTTATTATAAATAGTATGAGAGTCATCATTCTGAGAACCAGGAATGGGAAAGTAAAACAGAATTTAATATTTTCAACAGGTCATCTCCTGACCACCTTCAGGTCAAGATGTAGAACTCTTGGCTCCTCTAGCACCATGCCTGCCTGCACGCTGCCATGTTTACTGACATGATGACAACAGATTATAAACTTCTGAAACTGTAAGCCAGCACCAATTAAATATTTGCATTTATAAAAGTTGCCTTGGTCATGATGTCTCTTCACAGCAGTAAAATCCTGAGACATCATGCATGTTTTAGAAAAATGGGTAATTTGACACTGCTATTTAATAAGTGAAATTGTGAGGATATCCCGAGTGACGTGATAAAAATTGCCCAAATTATTATTTCCTATTTCTTTAGTTTTTATTTGCTTAGGAATTGTTCCATTTAAATTTATTTGTTCATTTGTTAATTTATGTACTTACTTAGTGTGTGAATGGTGTGTGTGTGTGTGTGTGTGTGTGTGTGAGAGAGAGAGAGAGAGAGAGAGAGAGAAAGAGAGAGAAAGAGAAAGTCTGTTGTATGAACATACAGATAACCCAATATTTGTGAATGTCAGAGAATGACTTACAGAAGTTAGTTTTGAAGCAGTGTATTTACCTATCAATTCATCTAATTGATTATTCCACATCATTTCTGTGCATAGGAGTAATTATTATTTCTATCGTGTAAAACTGAGAAAAATAAAAGTGAAATATATTTTTCTAAAGACATACAAGTTCTTTAAGGATAAAGTAAATATATTAAAGAACTCGTGTTCTGATCTCACTGTTTTTGTCTTTTTCCCTTCTTTCAGACAAAAGACAATCAGTATTTTTCCACAATATTTTACTGTGTAAAAAATGTAAATTATGGTTAGTCTCAGGAATGCTTCATTTTAACATGGTAAAATATCCTAATGCACATGAGTAAACATTATTTAATTATAGTTTCCCTCATTTATATATTTAGAATTTATTTCTACTCACTAATAATAAAAACTACTCATAATAACGGCATGAATAAAATAATTAAGCAATATTTTAGTAACTCTATATCATGCTAGAATACATCTCGTTCCCTTGCTTCTGTAGCTATGATTTTACGTTTTGGAAATCAGTCACTTAATCATCTCTCTCTAAGCTAAAAGCCCATCATGTGTCTGCAGTGGCATCATTCTGTGACCATTGATGTTCTCATTTCTCTTGATCTCCTGCAGCAGTGATGTCATGGGTCCTTTTCTGCGCCTCCCTTTGTCTACATCTTTTAGAGTTTCTTCTCTAAGTTGTTCAATCTATGTTTTGAAAATATAACATAATAATATTAATTTTTGCTTCCCTCTCCTTTCTCCAATCCCTTCCTTGTCCTCTTTAAAATCTATAGCCTTTTTCTTTTTTTATTGTGTTTACATCCATATATGTTTATATTCCTAAATACAATGGCTCAGTCTACATTATGTTCCCTTTTCAAGTATTTGATAACTGCTAACTGGTGAGCTTTTCCCTGGTAAAGACGAATACTCCTTCTCTCAGAACTCTTTATTTGCCTATATATCTATATGTGCGGTTGAAGACTTCTGGTCTTCTGTCTGTACTAGCATAAAATTATTTTTCTACAACTCTCTGAAACTAGGTCTAATTCATTAATTATTTTTGCCATCTGTTCCTTCATTTCTGTGCTGTCTTTGATGACTTGTCTACTCTCGCTGCTATGGGATTATGTCACATCTTTGCCCATATCTGCATTTCACTTAATATCTGTGCCCAAATTTCAACTGATATGATTGAAGGTTTAAAGTATTACTATTTTTCAAATATAAGTGCTTGAAATAATCAGGTGAAATCAGTGTTTCAAATTTTCTGTTTCCTTGCATCTTATTAAATTTCAGAGAAAAAGTTTTAGTACATATTTTTGTCTTCATAGCTACACTATTGATTTTTCCTGATATGTCTATTTCAGACTAATAATGATTTTTTTATTTTACACTAACTCATATGTTACAATAAATGTTAAGTTTAAGTGGCATAATATATCTGCTGGAATTTATCTTCAGGTCAAGAGGAAAGTTTTTTTCTCATTAATCCTTGAAATATTTTCTTCAGTTTTTAATGATTGAGGCTCCTATTATTGATTTCCTATTAAATCTTTGTTGAAATTTTCTAATTAACTTGGAAAGTGAGCTATGTGTAACTTATATTCACTATATCATGATATGATAATTTTTCTTTTATTATATGAATTCCAGTGTTAGTACAGATTCTCAGTAATGAAATGTGAATAAATCCATTGTTTTCATTATGTAATCAGAGACAGTTAATGATGGGATTGCTATTGCAAAATTGCATCTTGAAATAAGTTTTGTTTTATTATATCAATAATAATTGTGAGAACATAATTATTTTTATATGAACCAAAGGAGATATGGTATTCTCAGATTATATACATGTATGGGGAAACCATCACTACATGATTTTATTTAATATAGAAAATGTTAAACCCTACAATATTATCATTATTATTTAATAATATTAATGAATTTAACATGTCATCCTCCATAAATATGAATATAGAAAATATGGTTAATAATTTAGTTGGAAATTATATGATGAAACCATATCACCATATTTTTCCTGAATAAAAGAGGACTCATTAAAATTACACTTCCTTTCTGTTAATGTAAAGTAGTCGCACCAGAATTTTAAAATGCTTTAGAGAAATAAATTGTTTTTATTGTTAAGCCCATGTAATGATGTATTGGCTCCATATAGTTTTTGTAACTTTAAAAAGTGATACCTTTATTAATCTAAGAACTAATGTGTATCCTGAGACACCTACTTACCGCTAGTTAGGAAAAAAGCTAAAAATTAAGTTCTCTGTGGTCTGGATTAACTGAATGATCATCTGTCTCATTCACAGGGAATATTTCTAACATTATTGATGGGAAAAATAAATTTTAGGATGTAGACTGGTCTCCATCTCATCTCTTCCTTTGGTATAGTCATACTGTAGGCCATATATTATTACAGTCATTCTTTATACAACTTTTATGTCACCATGAATATTACTGCACACATACCGCACGTGTGTGTGTGTATGTGTGTGTATGTATGTGTGTGTATGTGTATGTGTATGTATGTGTGTGAATGTGTGTGTGTATGTGTATGTGTATGTGTGTGTGTTTGTGTTTCATTTATCTCTTCTCGTCCTATCACATAGCATGAATGTTGTGCTCTAATGTCTCACAAAACAATCTCTTGTATGTTTGTTCACTTTATAAATTACGAAAACAATAATATTTTGTCTCCCTGGAGATTAACTGCAAAATTACTCTGAGTTTATATTTAACTAGTTTAACTTAAGCTTAAAATTAATTCAATAATAAAAGTTTCAAAATTATATTATACAGTGTAATTTCTGAATTTTGACTTACCAGTTTTCTTCTTGTAATGTAAAATTCTGTATTATAAAACACTAAAGAGTAATTTTGTAGAATATAGCAATATTCTAGAGAAAGTAAATCTCGTTTAACAATACTTCTTAACACAATTTGTTTTATCTAAACCTTTTTTAATTTTTTTCAAACATAAAAGACTGAAATAAAACAATGAATTCCTTTCTGGTTTGCTTTGGGTACCTAAATGAAAGAGAGCATATATCAATGTTTAGGAGAGTGAAACATGAGCATCAGAAGATTAGACATAAAGTAACCATATAATGTATATTACCATCAGTTCTAAACTGGATATATTTGTTTATAAAACTGATTATGATAAGTGATTTTGGTAAAAATACGGTGAAATAAATCTGCTTACGGATAATTTACATAAAAGAATCTCGTGGCTGCAGAACTTCACAGCATTTTTTAAATTCTGGCATCTTTTTTTTTAATTTATTTTGGAAAATTTTATACCTGAGTACATACAAGTACATACACGCATGTATATACATGATATATATGTGCATCATTCCCAACTCTCTTGCTTCTTACTCTAGGAACCCTCAAGTCTTCTTTATATCTGTTCTAATTCATGTATTTATTTTCTTTAATGCCATATTATTGTTATATACATCTATCTATATCTGTCTTTTTCTCTGTCTCTATGTTTCTATCACTTTATCTCTACCTCTAGTGCTATCTCTCTATATATAGACATAATATATATACACATATATTTATATATCTATGTATATGTCCGTATCACTATATCATCTCTATCTCTCTATATACAATTATAAATATCTATATCAAATTTATATATAAATTTGTATCTACATACATAATCTATATGAACTGTACATATAAATATATAAACAATGTCAGAAAAACAGAGAAAAAGTTTCAATCCATTTAGTGTTATTTGAATATATATATGTTTTACTGCTTGGAGTGGATACCTGATTAATGGTTTTATTCCCGGAGGAGACAGATCTCCCTCTTGTAGCAGACATCAATTCTAAGTAGCACTTTATCTTCAATTAGATATTTTGACATTTTATCCCCATATTTTTTTGAGTATCAACTAATGTGATCATTGTGAAAGTCTTGTTTAGGGAATCATATTTTTCAGATTCCATAGGTGACATTTTGTACCAACTGCTAAATTGACTAAAAACAGGTATGTTCATCCGCTGGACTTTTACAATATTCTTGTTGTCCAAGATGTCTTGAGTGATGTTATCTTAGCCTTTGCTATAGGGCTTGCGTTGTAGACATATTACTTTGGAAATGGACACCATGCATACTTACATTAAAGAAGTGCCAAGAACTTGGTGTTTTAAAAATGCTTTCATTGAAAATAGTATATAAAAATATTCTATATTTCCGCATAAAGATAAATAGGGGCTTGGTGTCCATGCCTCTATTCTCATCACTCAGTATATCTTTGTGAGTTCCGGGTCAGCCAAATCGACATACTGAGTTCTAGAATATCACCTCCCCTACATGTAAAAATGCTGTTTAAATTTAATTAAATTTAATTTTCTGTTTGAAAAATAAAAAGACAGAAAAAAGAAAATAAATTTGCAAAGTAATAATGCTTTGCCTGGAACCATGCTAAGCATAAATGAGGCTCTTCTTAGTTTTACAATTCAGGACAGCTTTTGCTCTCTGCTATGCATTCAAGACTAAGTTAGACTTAAATGTATAATCTTTAATGATATTCAAGGACTGAAAGAACTCTATAATTACTTTTCTCTAATGATCTATTTTAATTATATTTTTAGCTATGTGTGAAAAGGAAGCAATCTAAATGATTTGTGCCTAAAAAAATCAAATGGAATCAGAGACTTCCTTCATCCAGGGCATATCTCAAAAGGTGGTTAATTAGTCATTGCCACAAATTCAACAATCCTGTCTCCAAAAAAAAAAAAAAACATTTTTAATCTTTTTAATAGGAAAGTATAATTTTCACAAATGTATCTGTATCTATTTCAAAAATGTAGAATGATACAATTCTTCTAGGTTCTTAAATATTAAACATTATTTCTCAAAACTTTTTTTTCTATAGCATGATTCTTTACTTGATTTGACAAAGAAGGCCATAACTTGTGTTTCACGGTCAGGTGGATTATATTCCAGTTAATTATCTTAATAATTATCTTAAATATTTGCAGCCATAAAATGATTCAATTTATGAATTAATTCCTCATAAATTACCAAGCAAAATTATAAGACATTTTAGAATAAATTGCAATGTTTATCAATGCCTTTAAATAAATATAGGAGAATATATTTTACTGAGAAACAATTATGTTGAATTGTAAGACATTTAAGTTTTGTCATTCTTTTTTTTTATTTTATTTTTATTTTTTTTTTATTAACTTGAGTATTTCTTATATACATTTCGAGTGTTATTCCCTTTCCCGGTTTCCGGGCAAACATCCCCCTCCCCCCTCCCCTTCCTTATGGGTGTCCCTTCCCAACCCTCCCCCCATTGCCGCCCTCCCCCCATAGACTAGTTCACTGGGGGTTCAGTCTTAGCAGGACCCAGGGCTTCCCCTTCCACTGGTGCTCTTACTAGGATATTCATTGCTACCTATGGGGTCAGAGTCCAGGGTCAGTCCATGTATAGTCTTTAGGTAGTGGCTTAGTCCCTGGAAGCTCTGGTTGCTTGGCATTGTTGTACTTTTGGGGTCTCGAGCCCCTTCAAGCTCTGCCAGTTCTTTCTCTGATTCCTTCAATAGGGGACCTATTCTCAGTTCAGTGGTTTGCTGCTGGCATTCGCCTCTATATTTGCTGTATTCTGGCTGTGTCTCTCAGGAGCGATCTACATCCGGCTCCTGTCGGTCTGCACTTCTTTGCTTCATCCATCTTGTCTAATTGGGTGGCTGTATATGTATGGGCCACATGTGGGGCAGGCTCTGAATGGGTGTTCCTTCAGTCTCTGTTTTAATCTTTGCCTCTCTCTTCCCTGCCAAGGGTATTCTTTTTCCTCATTTAAAGAAGGAGTGAAGCATTCACATTTTGATCATCCGTCTTGAGTTTCGTTTGTTCTAGGGATCTAGGGTAATTCAAGCATTTGGGCTAATAGCCACTTATCAATGAGTGCATACCATGTATGTCTTTCTGTGATTGGGTTAGCTCACTCAGGATGATATTTTCCAGTTCCAACCATTTGCCTACGAATTTCATAAACTCGTTGTTTTTGATAGCTGAGTAATATTCCATTGTGTAGATGTACCACATTTTCTGTATCCATTCCTCTGTTGAAGGGCATCTGGGTTCTTTCCATTTTCTGGCTATTATAAATAAGGCTGCGATGAACATAGTGGAGCACGTGTCTCTTTTATATGTTGAGGCATCTTTTAGGTATATGCCCAAGAGAGGTATAGCTGGATCCTCAGGCAGTTCAATGTCCAATTTTCTGAGGAACCTCCAGACTGATTTCCAGAATGGTTTTACCAGTCTGCAATCCCACCAACAATGGAGGAGTGTTCCTCTTTCTCCACATCCTCGCCAGCATCTGCTGTCACCTGAGTTTTTGATCTTAGCCAATCGCACTGGTGTGAGGTGAAATCTCAGGGTTGTTTTGATTTGCATTTCCCTTATGACTAAAGATGTTGAACATTTCTTTAGGTGTTTCTCAGCCATTCGGCATTCCTCAGCTGTGAATTCTTTGTTTAGCTCTGAACCCCATTTTTTAATAGGGTTATTTGTTTCCCTGTGGTCTAACTTCTTGAGTTCTTTGTATATTTTGGATATAAGGCCTCTATCTGTTGTAGGATTGGTAAAGATCTTTTCCCAATCTGTTGGTTGCCGTTTTGTCCTAACCACCGTGTCCTTTGCCTTACAGAAGCTTTGCAGTTTTATGAGATCCTATTTGTCGATTCTTGATCTTAGAGCATAAGCCATTGGTGTTTTGTTCAGGAAATTTTTTCCAGTGCCCATGTGTTCCAGATGCTTCCCTAGTTTTTCTTCTATTAGTTTGAGTGTGTCTGGTTTGATGTGGAGGTCCTTGATCCACTTGGACTTAAGCTTTGTACAGGGTGATAAGCATGGATCGATCTGCATTCTTCTACATGTTGCCCTCCAGTTGAACCAGCACAATTTGCTGAAAATGCTATCTTTTTTCCATTGGATGGTTTTGGCTCCTTTGTCAAAAATCAAGTGACCATAGGTGTGTGGGTTCATTTCTGGGTCTTCAATTCTATTCCATTCGTCTATCTGTCTGTCTCTGTACCAATACCATGCAGTTTTTATCACTATTGCTCTGTAATACTGCTTGAGTTCAGGGATAGTGATTCCCCCTGAAGTCCTTTTATTGTTGAGGATAGCTTTAGCTATCCTGGGTTTTTTGTTATTCCAGATGAATTTGCAAATTGTTCTGTCTAACTCTTTGAAGAATTGGATTGGTATTTTGATGGGGATTGCATTGAATCTGTAGGTTGCTTTTGGTAAAATGGCCATTTTTACTATATTAATCCTGCCAATCCATGAGCATGGGAGATCTTTCCATCTTCTGAGGTCTTCTTCAATTTCTTTCCTCAGTGTCTTGAAGTTCTTATTGTACAGATCTTTTACTTGCTAGGTTTTGTCATTCTTAATACAAGTTTCTCTGCTTCTCAAAATAGTCCAGAGCAACTAAGCTATAAAAAGTTTACATTGACTCTAATTAAATATCTTGTGAAGCCGTATGTAAATATATTCATCAATAATAATGATGTCCCTAACAAAAATTACAACATAAGCTTGTCTTAACATTCCATTGAATGTTTCAAAAATTCCTTTGATAGACATTGTAGTTTTCAGTAGTATTTTTTCAATTTGAGGAAAATAAAATTTGGAAATAGAGGTTGCTTTTTGGAAAAAGTTACAGATGTCAGAAATGAAATTCAAATTAAGATAATTCTTTTTCCAAGCCAACATTTTTTCTCAATTTTATTTCAATATGAATTTACTTTTAATTTTGTCTTATAAACAAAAGGGATTTATTTGACACAGAGTGTTTAACAAATTCCTAACCATCATTAAGAAAAGGAAAAAAATCAAATATCTAAGTCCTTTGGCATAAACCATAATGACTCTGAAAACTTTGTTTTTACAAGTGTTAAAGTTCTGTTTCTGTGTTACTCAAAAATATAAAAGGATATTTTGCAATAGTTCCATGAAATTAAGAACCAAACCAAAAATTGAAGTAATGTGCTTCATAATTGGGTTTCTATGATACATGCTATTCTAGTCTTCTAAGGTATTTCTACCTTCATTAAGACTGCTTAGCAGTAAGTTGTGTGTAGATTGGAATGTCTCTTGCCAAAAAAAAAAACCTATAAGCTACAAACTTGTTTAGAAATTGGGTAAATATCTGTTACATTGCCTGAAAGATAAAATTCAATTTATTAATGACAATTGGTTAGATCAATATTTAAAGGCACATGTGATTCATTATTCAGTCTGAAAAAAACTTGCCATGTACTTTTTCAATTTTAGAATGAAAGCTCAAATTTTCCCTTCATATTTTGTACAGTTTTTGAACAGACATTGTTGTTTTGATTGATCATAACAAAAAATAAGCAAAGTGATTTTATTGCACAAATATGTCATCGGAAAAACATCAAATTCATTTGTAGTTTGTATAATTAGCAAATAAATATTAACTCTTTCCAAAATTCAAGAATTTTCTGATATAGAAACACATCTGGACTTCTTGCTTGTGATCAATCATAAGTGAGTCTTCCAACATCTGTCTTTGCTTTTAATTAAGATGTGCAAGTTATACCCTGCCAAGTTTCTTGGCTTGTGAATGAGTTGTTGAGAGACTGACCAGGCCTGAAGGAAATGGCCTTATTCAAACATAGATACTGTGTACCATAAACTCACCACATAAGCATTTGGAGTCATTGTTTAACTTCCTACAATTGGTCATGCTTTCTGTTGCTTGCCTTTAAAAGACACTGAGAAAATAGCCTCATGACTGTCATGGTATTGACCATCAACCCTCCCATGTCTGTCTCTTGAATTTTCTTTCTGACTTCGCTGGTATAATCCTTCTCACTCCCCCAGTCAAGATTTACTTAGTGACTCTCCTAGCAGGCTCAGGCAGAAGGGTGCCTGAAGTGAGGCTCAGGAGACAAAGCTAAGGACATTCAGAAAAAGTGAGTGCTCCATAAGGGAGAAGGGGCTGGGTAAAAGGGAACTCAGCTTGGTGAATATTTCTCAGGAGTAAAAGACATAGGAAAACATAGATAAGGAAACTAATAATAAGTAAGGGACCTCGATAAAAGTAATAGAACTCAGAAAAAGCAAAAGATATTAAAAAAGGAGGAGAGATGGATGCTTTTGTTTAAATGCTTAAAACAGGACAACAGCAATTATGTAGCGTTTTAGATTTTGTATTGATAGTTTGTCCTTGGTTTTCTGAGGAAGATACAATGCTTTTAGCAACTTGGAAGATGGCTACAGAAAGATATCAAGAGTATTATGATGTGCATGGACCTTGATTAGGGCTGGGAGAGAGAAGGGAAGGAAAATGAAACTAAGCCATTCCCACTGCAGAAACAATGGAAGCAGGGTGGGGGGGTGGGAGGGGTGGATGATGCATGTGAATGAAGGAGGAGCAGCCAGCAGATGGAGCTCACTCCTGCCTCCCCTGAGGGCAGTAGTAGAGGAGGCAGCAAGGAACAAGAAGTAATGCGATCTACAGATTCAGTGCAATCCCCATCAAAATACCAATCCAATTCTTCAAAGAGTTAGACAGAACAATTTGCAAATTCATCTGGAATAACAAAAAACCCAGGATAGCTAAAACTATCCTCAACAATAAAAGGACTTCAGGGGGAATCACTATCCCTGAACTCAAGCAGAATTACAGAGCAATAGTGATAAAAACTGCATGGTATTGGTACAGAGACAGACAGATAGACCACTGGAATAGAAGACCCAGAAGTGAACTGATACACCTATGGTCACTTGATTTTTGACAAAGGAGCCAAAGCTATCGAATGGAAAAAAAGATAGCATTTTCAGCAAATGGTGCTGGTTCAGCTGGAGGTCAACATGTAGAAGAATGCAGATTGATCCATGGTTATCACCCTGTACAAAGCTTAAGTCCAAGTGGATCAAGGACCTCCATATCAAACCAGATACACTCAAACTAATAGAAGAAAAAGTGGGGAAGCATCTTGAACACATGGGAACTGGAAAAAATTTCCTGAACAAAACACCAATGGCTTACGCTCTAAGATCAAGAATCGACAAATGGGATCTCATAAAACTACAAAGCTTCTGTAAGGCAAAGGACACTGTGGTTAGGACAAAACGGCAACCAACAGATTGGGAAAAGATCTTTACCAATCCTACAACAGATAGAGGCCTTATATCCAAAATATACAAAGAACTCAAGAAGTTAGACCGCAGGGAAACAAATAACCCTATTAAAAAATGGGGCTCAGAGCTAAACAAAGAATTCACAGCTGAGGAATGCCGAATGGCTGAGAAACACCTAAAGAAATGTTCAACATCTTTAGTCATAAGGGAAATGCAAATCAAAACAACCCTGAGATTTCACCTCACACCAGTGAGAATGGCTAAGATCAAAAACTCAGGGGACAACAGATCCTGGCGAGGATGTGGAGAAAGAGGAACACTCCTCCATTGTTGGTGGGATTGCAAACTGGTACAACCATTCTGGAAATCAGTCTGGAGGATCCTCAGAAAATTGGACATTGAACTGCCTGAGGATCCAGCTATACCTCTCTTGGGCATATACCCAAAAGATGCCCCAACATATAAAAAAGACACGTGCTCCACTATGTTCATTGCAGCCTTATTTATAATAGCCAGAAGCTGGAAAGAACCCAGATGCCCTTCAACAGAGGAATGGATACAGAAAATGTGGTACATCTACACAATGAAATATTACTCAGCTATCAAAAACAACGAGTTTATGAAATTCGTAGGCAAATGGTTGTAACTGGAAAACATCATCCTGAGTGAGCTAACCCAATCACAGAAAGACATACATGGTATGCACTCATTGATAAGTGGCTATTAGCCCAAATGCTTGAATTGCCCTAGATGCCTAGAAAAAATGAAACTCAAGACGGATGATCAAAATGTGAATGCTTCACTCCTTCTTTAAAAGGGGAACAAGAATACCCTTGGCAGGGAAGAGAGAGGCAAAGATTAAAACAGAGACTGAAGGAACACCCATTCAGAGCCTGCCCCACATGTGGCCCATACATATACAGCCACCCAATTAAACAAGATGGATGAAGCAAAGAAGTGCAGACCGACAGGAGCCGGATGTAGATCGCTCCTGAGAGACACAGCCAGAATACAGCAAATACAGAGGCGAATACCAGCAGCAAACCACTGAACTGAGACTAGAACCCCCGTTGAAGGAATCAGAGAAAGAACTGGAAGAGCTTGAAGGGGCTCGAGACCCCATATGTACAACAATGCCAAGCAACCAGAGCTTCCAGAGACTAAGCCACTAAGTAAAGACTATACATGGACTGACCCTGGACTATGACCTCATAGGTAGCAATGAATATCCTAGTAAAAGCACCAGTGGAAGGGGAAGCCCTGGGTCCTGCTAAGACTGAACCCCCAGTGAACTAGACTGGTGGGGGGAGGGCGGAAATGGGGGGAGGGTTGGGAGGGGAACACCCATAAGGAAGGGGAGGGGGGAGGGGGATGTTTGCCCGGATACCGGGAAAGGGAATAAAAAAAAAAAGAGAAAAAAAAAAAGAAGTAAAGCAATGTGTCATGGTGGACACCACCACAGACTCACAAGTTCTGGCACAGGTGAGTGATGATCCAATACAACAGGTTCAGGTCTGAGAAACATGTTTATGGAAAATGTTTGAGATTGATAAATGCAAGTGATGAAGTTTAGAGGATGTAAAAGAACTTCAGTGATAATAATTTAAAAATAAAATATGCTTCAGATGATCAATGATTAAAGTTGATAAATGCAAGTTATAAATGTAAGAGGTCCTAAGAAGATGCATGTTATAAGGATGTAATAAATTATTTAAGGTATGAAAATAACAAACTAAAAAAGCGGGAAATATTTCATATCTCCCACATGATATTATTTCATAATTCAAAATATTGATCCATAAAGTTCTGATAAGCTAATGAAACATTGGCAGTTTACAATTCAGTCAGAAGCTTAAGAGTTTAATTTCCACTTGATTGCCTTCTGATAAACTTTAAGATGCTTCTCATCATGCTCAAAATATCTTTGATCAATCTGTGTATCTAACTCTCTGTATTGAATAAAAAATGTTCTGTGCATTTTAGACCAAATGTATAGCTTTTACTAGGCACCAAAGGCATGAGTCTACTCCTGTTGTCTAATAGGCACTTGTTAACTATATTTCTAAAATATGGATTTCAGTATAATGATAAATAGTAACATGCATCCTTTGTAAACTTAAGTTCACATAAACTTTAGGGAATCAAGAGTCCTAAGACTTAGCTGTGTCTCCCACATAGCAAATGAACTACAGATAAGTACATCTTCCTGTTTTTGAAAATGAAATCCTCCCTTAGTTTTAGGATTTCTTACCTTCCCCAAATGCTAGGCAACTTTAATTTCTGTTCCTAGTCTATATTTATCTCAGATGATTTTCACCTTGCTGACTGACTCCATGCTGGGATTACCATTGGAGCTGATAAACTCTTAACTGGCTCAAAGCTATTTTTTTTTTCAAGTCCATCTTTACAAAAAAAATTTTCTTTTGAAAAATTCCTGGTCTTACAGAACTCAACTGAAATGTATTAATAATCCACTCATATTTCTATGACCAAAATTCATGAGCCAAAAACCAAAAAATGGAGGAGGAGCTTATAAAACTAAATATGATCTCTCACCATAACTGCTGAACAGAGAGATGCGTTAAAAGACTTTAATTAGGGGCTCGAGACACCATATGAACAACAATGCCAACCAACCAGAGCTTCCAGGGACTAAGCCACTACCCAAAGACTATACATGGTCTGACACTGGGCTCCAACCTCATAGGTAGCAATGAATAGCCTAGTAAGAGCACCAGTGGAAGGGGAAGCCCTTGGTCCTGCCAAGACTGAGCCCCCAGTGAACGTGATTGTTGGGGGGAGGGCAAAATGGGGGGAGGATGGGGAGGGGAACACCCATATAGAAGGGGGAGGTTAGGGTATGTTTGCCTGGAAACCGAAACAGGGAATAAAAATTGAAATGTGAATAAGAAATATCCAATTTAATAAAGATGGAGAAAAAAAGACTTTAATTTAAAAAGTCATGAGTGCATAATAAAGCGTGTAGAAACTGAAGATTTACAAACTATTTAAAACCTGAAATCGCTGACTGTTTAGAAACTACACAGATGGATCAAGTGTGGTAGTGAACAGCAGCAAGGGATTATGGATAAATCTGCTCTGTTCTAGCTGCTCCCCATGTCACCTCCAAGGAACGCCTGATATTGATTAGATACTGAGCCAGGCTAATGCTGGCAGCAGATCCAGAGATGGTAACCCGCCCGTCATTAGATGCTTCCACTCGGTTTGTGAAAATGATCTGCCTCCCAGTCATCTGACGGATCTCATTGATTGTTGAGCCCTGACTCCCGACTATGCAGCCAATCAAATCATTTGGTGAGTTTCTGAGAAGTAGTTGAGCAGATGCATCCAAACTCCAATAGCCTTTCATCTCAGGACAGCTGGATTCAATGCCACTGAATCCGGTTGTTGCAGTGGGTCATGGGACAATGAGACTGTTGCTTTACCAACTGGTGAAACTTGCTCAAACCTGGCTGTGGGATTGTATGGGTAACTAGAAGTGGTCCCTTTAGGTCAGGGTTGAGGCATATGGACAGGGTGGTGTGGGAAAAGTTTGCACTGTGGCTGCCTCTGCTGTACCTGTCCTGATCACCTGCAAAGATGACTGGAGAACTGTAGGGCTTGGACCAGTACGGGATGCTCATGCCCTTTGGGGGGGGCGTTGGGGGGGGATTCCAGTATGACCATACGATCGGTTTGACATTCTCAATGATGGATTGTGGGATTCCAGCAATAGTGATGGCCCGCTCAGTTGAGTTGGGGAATATATTCCTTGCCACCTGGACCTGAGTCCCTGTATTCTCCCTCATTTCCTTGATCTTACAACCACCTTTTCTGATAAGAAAGCCACACTGACTAGCAGGAACCACCAACGTTAAGGTAACTGGGGGTTTAGTGTAGGCTGTGCTATCGGTCATAGATCTCCTCCTGTCCTCTTCCAGTTTGTCAATGTTCATAGTGAAGGTCCAACCAAAGTGACAATTCTCTCAAGACAGTTCCCTTCTGAGATGATGATGCGTGGACCACCCTCCTTGCACATCTTCTTAACAGATTCTCCTTTCTTTCTGATGATACTTCCAACGTCCTTTCCATGCATAAGTAGCCTGAGGGTGAGAATAACATTTAATCCATGTTCATGTCTAGCAGTTACAGGGTGCTGGACTTTGAATGGTCAAGTCTTTGGTCACTGGTGAGAGTGAAAGCCAAAAACTGGAGGCACAAGTCGACTGCGGCGAAAAGGGGAACAAGCAGGAGGATGGGGAGGAACAATAGGGGTGAGCAGGAAGGTGAGTCCACCTACCCCTGCTAGTGGACAGACAAGGAAGAGAGGGGAAAGAGACCCTGGGGTGGCAGAGGGTGGCAGATGGCAGGTGGGCTGGAGACAGGCTCTGTCTGTTCAGGTTGTGCCTATGCTGGTCTTGAAAGTTGATGGTAACGAGTCTGGTTTATGCAATTACCCCTGTCTTTCATCTGGATGAACTAATTAAATGCTTTTGATAGAGGTTCAGATGCCCAGCCATTGACTAGCATTTCAACCTTCCTGGACCACTTTGCAACATTCTAAGGTCAGTAAAAAGCAGATACAGAAGAGAGATACATTCATTGTCCCATTCTACAGGCTGAAAGGCTAAGTCAAAAAAGGCCCCTGGAGACTCACTGAGAGCAACCCCATGTCCTTGTCAGGTTTTATGATGGCTTGGGTATCCTTGCCTCATGTGTTGATAATTGGATCAAAAAATGTTTCTATGTCTGGAGAATTGTTTAGTGTAACTTGTGACAATTGCACTCTTAGTAATTGTATGGATGGAGATCCAAAGTAATTTGCTATGATTGTAATTTGACTAATTGTGTCTGCCATTGTGCAAGGAATCTATGTAATGCTACTTCATCAACCTTGATTTGTTATGTTTCCAGTTAATATTTCAGAACCCTGTTATTCTCAAAAAGACTTTCAAATACAGGAAGAATTGGATCAAGCTCTGGCAAGGAGCAAATGTATGGTTGGGCTGATGATTGCTGGTACTGGCGCTCTTGTAACACTTACAGCCAGTGCTACTGCTTCTGCATTAGCTTTAGCAAAAGAGGTACAAATGGCTAGTTTTATTAATCATCTTGCCGAAAATGTAACCTATGTCCTGGGCATACAAAAGAGCATCTGGATAGTTGACTAGAACAAAAAATATATAAATAAATAAAAATCGATGCATTATGAGATACAGTGCAGATCATGGGAGATGAGGTCAAAGGAATGACAGACAGAAGCCAATTATAATATCATGCACGATATCTATGGATTCACATTACTCCAAAAATGTGTAATGAGAGTCAGCATAACTGGAACACAGTAAAAGGGCACCTTCCTGGTATTCAGCATAATACTAATAATTGGTTAGGTCTGTTAGCTATGTATAAAGAGGTAGTGAATTGAAGAAACGCAAAGCCTTTGTCTTTTGATACTGCTAGCATTATAAATTATATTCTCAAAAAGTTACAGGCATTTTTTCTTCATTTCCTTGTTTATATCTCTTTTATTGGGCATATCAGGATTTGACTTTATGATCCTTTTAATGGCATGTCTATTATATTTTCTTTTGTGAGGAGTCATTTGAGCTTTTACAGATGTCAGAGCAGAGTTACATAAATTCAAGCTGCAATGCCTTCCCTAGCAGAAGTGATGGGTAAGATCATCCTGAAAACCTTCTCAACCTAAGACAGGCCATGAATTCAATATTCTTTGCATGTCAATGGTGGGTAAAAGCTGTGTTTTCAGATGGCAACCTAAGACAGGCACAGCTTTCTGCTCTGTGCCTGATAAAGTATATTGCTCTTGTAGAAAAAAAGGACCGGTAAGATTTTTTTTTAGAGGTAGATCAACTTAAGACAGGGAATTAATACTAGGATTCATGTACCAATTATCGGTAAGGACCACACTTCTTCATGAGAAGCCTAAGACCCACACAGACTTTCCACATCCAATAGCTGAGATAGCTTTGGCTTATATAGATTAAAAAAGCAAGACAAGTTGAGAGCAAATCTGGAGTTAACTTTAGCTGACTTCTTGCTTGTGAATAATCATGAATGAATATGCTAACATCTGTCTTTGCTTTTAATTAAGACATGGACTGTATCTGACCAAGTTACTCTGCTTATGCATAAGTCCTTGAGAGATTGTCCAAGCCTGAAGGAAATGGCCTTAGTCATTGATAGATATTGTGGACCATAAATCCACCACATAAACATGTGTGGTCATTGTTTTATTTCCTAGAGTTGGTCATGTTTTCTGTTGTTTGCCTTTAAAAGACACTGAGAAAACAAACTCATGATTGACATGGTATTGACCATGAACTGTCCAATGTCTGCCTCTCGCATCCTCTTTCTAGTTTTCCTATAATCATCTTTACACCCCAAGACATAGTTTTTCTATAGACTGCATCAGCAGCCTCCTGCATTCTGACACAGAAGGATGACAAAGCTCTTCTGTTCTTACTTTGCTTTTATTTTTCTCTAATTTAGTAACATTCATGTTAACACTTCACTAATTGTATCTGAATTATTTTTTCATCTACTGGACTGGAAAACAATTCTAAAAAAAATATATGAAAGATTCATGAAGTAAAATCCAGTGTCCATTTTTTGGGGTAGGAATTTCCCCCTAATTTTCATCTCTTCAGAAGTGTACAAATTCTTGTTTATCAGATTTGGAGTTCTCTTCAAATAAAAAGCAGTTTCCAAAATGATAGCTGAAAAATTTGTTACTGTGATTTTGCTTTTCTTTCCTCCTGGTAAAATACATAGCGTTATCTAAAACGGGCATTCAGAAAAACAAAGAGGATTGCATAAGGGAATAATTTGACATTCTCTGTTGTTGTTGTTTCTATCTGATGAGGAATTTAGTACATTTGAATGTGCTTTACACTGTTAAACTAGTTTATCTCTTTGGGATTTTGATCATTAAAATAACATTTCAGTCTAAAAATCATTGATCATTTCAAACTTGATTTCTGAAAAGTGATAGGTAACAAATTGAAGGGTCTATAATAGATGTGAATTAACTAACATGATGACAGAAATAAACATCAAACAAATCACCCTTTCATTTATTAATATAAATTTAATGTTTAAACATGAAACAATAAGACTATAAAATCTGGTGATTAAAGAAGGGAATGATGGCTGTATGTCATATACTTTCAGTGGCTTAAATAGTGATTTAGAAATGTAAATAGTACCTTTTAAAATTAAAAGAAGGAATCAATAGTATAAAACATATCATAATTTGAAAAATAGTCTGGGCCTATAGCTCATAAAGGTACTATATGGGGTGCTATAAAATGAGGAGGAGGGATAATTATTATTAAATCACATCATATAGAATTCTTAAGGAACTTTTAAAAAAATTCACTTTTTTCTTCTCATATTAAGGAAGAAATACATTGGTTTCAGGTGGTACTGAACTCTATTCTCTGGGAAAAAATAAAGGACAAGGGAAAGCAAGCTGAGGACCAACTTTCTTTTTTTTTTTTTTTTAACTGTCCTTTTTTTATTGGATTTTTTTTTTATTAACTTGAGTATTTCTTATATACATTTCGAGTGTTATTCCCTTTCCCGGTTTCCGGGCAAACATCCCCCTCCCCCCTCCCCTTCCTTATGGGTGTTCCCCTCCCAACCCTCCCCCCATTGCCGCCCTCCCCCCATAGACTAGTTCACTGGGGGTTCAGTCTTAGCAGGACCCAGGGCTTCCCCTTCCACTGGTGCTCTTACTAGGATATTCATTGCTACCTATGGGGTCAGAGTCCAGGGTCAGTCCATGTATAGTCTTTAGGTAGTGGCTTAGTCCCTGGAAGCTCTGGTTGCTTGGCATTGTTGTACTTTTGGGGTCTCGAGCCCCTTCAAGCTCTTCCAGTTCTTTCTCTGATTCCTTCAATAGGGGACCTATTCTCAGTTCAGTGGTTTGCTGCTGGCATTCGCCTCTATATTTGCTGTATTCTGGCTGTGTCTCTCAGGAGCGATCTACATCCAGCTCCTGTCGGTCTGCACTTCTTTGCTTCATTCATCTTGTCTAATTGGGTGGCTGTATATGTATGGGCCACATGTGGGGCAGGCTCTGAATGGGTGTTCCTTCAGTCTCTGTTTTAATCTTTGCCTCTCCCTTCCCTGCCAAGGGTATTCTTTTTCCTCATTTAAAGAAGGAGTGAAGCATTCACATTTTGATCATCCGTCTTGAGTTTCGTTTGTTCTAGGGATCTAGGGTAATTCAAGCATTTGGGCTAATAGCCACTTATCAATGAGTGCATACCATGTATGTCTTTCTGTGATTGGGTTAGCTCACTCAGGATGATATTTTCCAGTTCCAACCATTTGCCTACGAATTTCATAAACTCGTTGTTTTTGATAGCTGAGTAATATTCCATTGTGTAGATGTACCACATTTTCTGTATCCATTCCTCTGTTGAAGGGCATCTGAGTTCTTTCCATTTTCTGGCTATTATAAATAAGGCTGCGATGAACATAGTGGAGCACGTGTCTCTTTTATATGTTGAGGCATCTTTTAGGTATATGCCCAAGAGAGGTATAGCTGGATCCTCAGGCAGTTCAATGTCCAATTTTCTGAGGAACCTCCAGACTGATTTCCAGAATGGTTTTACCAGTCTGCAATCCCACCAACAATGGAGGAGTGTTCCTCTTTCTCCACATCCTCGCCAGCATCTGCTGTCACCTGAGTTTTTGATCTTAGCCAATCGCACTGGTGTGAGGTGAAATCTCAGGGTTGTTTTGATTTGCATTTCCCTTATGACTAAAGATGTTGAACATTTCTTTAGGTGTTTCTCAGCCATTCGGCATTCCTCAGCTGTGAATTCTTTGTTTAGCTCTGAACCCCATTTTTTAATAGGGTTATTTGTTTCCCTGTGGTCTAACTTCTTGAGTTCTTTGTATATTTTGGATATAAGGCCTCTATCTGTTGTAGGATTGGTAAAGATCTTTTCCCAATCTGTTGGTTGCCGTTTTGTCCTAACCACCGTGTCCTTTGCCTTACAGAAGCTTTGCAGTTTTATGAGATCCTATTTGTCGATTCTTGATCTTAGAGCATAAGCCATTGGTGTTTTGTTCAGGAAATTTTTTCCAGTGCCCATGTGTTCCAGATGCTTCCCTAGTTTTTCTTCTATTAGTTTGAGTGTGTCTGGTTTGATGTGGAGGTCCTTGATCCACTTGGACTTAAGCTTTGTACAGGGTGATAAGCATGGATCGATCTGCATTCTTCTACATGTTGCCCTCCAGTTGAACCAGCACAATTTGCTGAAAATGCTATCTTTTTTCCATTGGATGGTTTTGGCTCCTTTGTCAAAAATCAAGTGACCATAGGTGTGTGGGTTCATTTCTGGGTCTTCAATTCTATTCCATTCGTCTATCTGTCTGTCTCTGTACCAATACCATGCAGTTTTTATCACTATTGCTCTGTAATACTGCTTGAGTTCAGGGATAGTGATTCCCCCTGAAGTCCTTTTATTGTTGAGGATAGCTTTAGCTATCCTGGGTTTTTTGTTATTCCAGATGAATTTGCAAATTGTTCTGTCTAACTCTTTGAAGAATTGGATTGGTATTTTGATGGGGATTGCATTGAATCTGTAGGTTGCTTTTGGTAAAATGGCCATTTTTACTATATTAATCCTGCCAACCCATGAGCATGGGAGATCTTTCCATCTTCTGAGGTCTTCTTCAATTTCTTTCCTCAGTGTCTTGAAGTTCTTATTGTACAGATCTTTTACTTGCTTGGTTAAAGTCACACTGAGGTACTTTATATTATTTGGGTCTATTATGAAGGGTGTCGTTTCCCTAACTTCTTTCTCGGCTTGTTTCTCTTTTGTATAGAGGAAGGCAACTGATTTATTTGAGTTAATTTTATACCCAGCCACTTTGCTGAAGTTGTTTATCAGCTTTAGTATTTCTCTGGTGGAACTTTTGGGGTCACTTAAATATACTATCATATCATCTGCAAATAGTGATATTTTGACCTCTTCTTTTCCGATTTGTATCCCTTTGATCTCCTTTTGTTGTCTGATTACTCTGGCTAGAACTTCAAGAACTATATTGAATAAGTAGGGAGAGAGTGGGCAGCCTTGTCTAGTCCCTGATTTTAGTGGGATTGCTTCAAGTTTCTCTCCATTTAGATTAATGTTAGCAACTGGTTTGCTGTATATGGCTTTTACTATGTTTAGGTATGGGCCTTGAATTCCTATTCTTTCCAGGACTTTGATCATGAAGGGGTGTTGAATTTTGTCAAATGCTTTCTCAGCATCTAATGAAATGATCATGTGGTTCTGTTCTTTCAGTTTGTTTATATAATGGATCACGTTGATGGTTTTCCGTATATTAAACCATCCCTGCATGCCTGGGATGAAGCCTACTTGATCATGGTGGATGATTGTTTTGATGTGCTCTTGAATTCGGTTTGCCAGAATTTTATTGAGTATTTTTGCGTCGATATTCATAAGGGAAATTGGTCTGAAGTTCTCTTTCTTTGTTGTGTCTTTGTGTGGTTTAGGTATAAGAGTAATTGTGGCTTCGTAGAAGGAATTCGGTAGGGCTCCATCTGTTTCAATTTTGTGGAATAGTTTGGATAATATTGGTATGAGGTCTTCTATGAAGGTTTGATAGAATTCTGCACTAAACCCGTCTGGACCTGGGCTCTTTTTGGTTGGGAGACCTTTAATGACTGCTTCTATTTCCTTAGGAGTTATGGGGTTGTTTAACTGGTTTATCTGTTCCTGATTTAACTTCGATACCTGGTATCTGTCTAGGAAATTGTCCATTTCCTGAAGATTTTCAAATTTTGTTGAATATAGGTTTTTATAGTAAGATCTGATGGTTTTTTGAATTTCCTCTGAATCTGTAGTTATGTCTCCCTTTTCATTTCTGATTTTGTTAATTTGGACACACTCTCTGTGTCCTCTCGTTAGTCTGGCTAAGGGTTTATCTATCTTGTTTATTTTCTCAAAGAACCAACTTTTGGTTCTGTTGATTCTTTCTATGGTCCTTTTTGTTTCTACTTGGTTGATTTCAGCTCTGAGTTTGATTATTTCCTGCCTTCTACTCCTCCTGGGTGTATTTGCTTCTTTTTGTTCTAGAGCTTTTAGGTGTGCTGTCAAGCTGCTGACATATGCTCTTTCCTGTTTCTTTCTGCAGGCACTCAGCGCTATGAGTTTTCCTCTTAGCACAGCTTTCATTGTGTCCCATAAGTTTGAGTATGTTGTATCTTCATTTTCATTAAATTCTAAAAAGTTTTTAATTTCTTTCTTTATCTCTTCCTTGACCAGGTTATCATTGAGTAGAGCATTGTTCAATTTCCACGTATATGTGGGCATTCTTCCCTTATTGTTATTGAAGACCAGTTTTAGGCCGTGGTGGTCCGATAGCACGGATGGGATTATTTCTATCTTTCTGTACCTGTTGAGGCCCGTTTTTTGACCAATTATATGGTCAATTTTGGAGACAGTACCATGAGGAGCTGAGAAGAAGGTATATCCTTTTGCTTTAAGATAGAATGTTCTATAAATATCCGTTAAGTCCATTTGGCTCATGACTTCTCTTAGTCTGTCTACATCACTGTTTAATTTCTGTTTCCATGATCTGTCCATTGATGAGAGTGGGGTGTTGAAATCTCCCACTATTATTGTGTGAGGTGCAATGTGTGTTTTGAGCTTTAGTAAGGTTTCTTTTACGTATGTAGGTGCCCTTGTATTTGGGGCATAGATATTTAGGATTGAGAGTTCATCTTGGTTGATTTTTCCTTTGATGAATATGAAGTGTCCTTCCTTATCTTTTTTGATGACTTTTAGTTGGAAATTGATTTTATTTGATATTAGAATGGCTACTCCAGCTTGCTTCTTCTGACCATTTGCTTGGAAAGTTGTTTTCCAGCCTTTCACTCTGAGGTAGTGTCTGTCTTTGTCTCTGAGGTGTGTTTCCTTTAGGCAGCAGAATGCAGGGTCCTCGTTGCGTATCCAGTTTGTTAATCTATGTCTTTTTATTGGGGAGTTGAGGCCATTGATATTGAGAGATATTAAGGAATAGTGATTATTGCTTCCCGTTATATTCATATTTGGATGTGAGGTTATGTTTGTGTGCTTTCATTCTCTTTGTTTTGTTGCCAAGGCGATTAGTTTCTTGCTTCTTCTAGGGTATAGCTTGCCTCCTTATGTTGGGCTTTACCATTTATTATCCTTTGTAGTGCTGGATTTGTAGAAAGATATTGTGTAAATTTGGTTTTGTCATGGAATATCTTGGTTTCTCCATCAATGTTAATTGAGAGTTTTGCTGGATACAGTAACCTGGGCTGGCATTTGTGTTCTCTTAGGGTCTGTATGACATCAGTCCAGGATCTTCTGGCCTTCATAGTTTCTGGCGAGAAGTCTGGTGTGATTCTGATAGGTCTCCCTTTATATGTTACTTGACCTTTTTCCCTTACTGCTTTTAATATTCTTTCTTTATTTTGTGCGTTTGGTGTTTTGACAATTATGTGATGGGAGGTGTTTCTTTTCTGGTCCAATCTATTTGGAGTTCTGTAGGCTTCTTGTATGTCTATGGGTATCTCTTTTTTTAGGTTAGGGAAGTTTTCTTCTATGATTTTGTTGAAGATATTTACTGGTCCTTTGAGCTGGGAGTCTTCACTCTCTTCTATACCTATTATCCTTAGGTTTGATCTTCTCATTGAGTCCTGGATTTCCTGTATGTTTTGGACCAGTAGCTTTTTCCGCTTTACATTATCTTTGACAGTTGAGTCAATGATTTCTATGGAATCTTCTGCTCCTGAGATTCTCTCTTCCATCTCTTGTATTCTGTTGGTGAAGCTTGTATCTACAGCTCCTTGTCTCTTCTTTTGGTTTTCTATATCCAGGGTTGTTTCCATGTGTTCTTTCTTGATTGCTTCTATTTCCATTTTTAATTCCTTCAACTGTTTGATTGTGTTTTCCTGGAATTCTTTCAGGGATTTTTGCGATTCCTCTCTGTAGGCTTTTACTTGTTCATTAATGTTTTCCTGTGCTTCCCTAAGTGTGTTCATGTCTTTCTTGAAGTCCTCCAGCATCATGATCAAATATGATTTTGAAACTAGATCTTGCTTTTCTGGTGTGTTTGGATATTCCATGTTTGTTTTGGTGGGAGAATTGGGCTCCGATGATGGTATGTAGTCTTGGTTTCTGTTGCTTGGGTTCCTGTGCTTGCCTCTCGCCATCAGATTATCTCTAGTGTTACTTTGTTCTGCTATTTCTGACAGTGGCTAGACTGTCCTATAAGCCTGTGTGTCAGGAGTGCTGTAGACCTGTTTTCCTCTCTTTCAGTCAGTTATGGGGACAGAGTGTTCTGCTTTCGGGCGTGTAGTTTTTCCTCTCTACAGGTCTTCAGCTGTTCCTGTGGGCCTGTGTCTTGAGTTCACCAGGCAGCTTTCTTGCAGCAGAAAATTTGGTCTTACCTGTGGTCCCGAGGCTCAGGTTTGCTCGTTGTGTGCTGCCCAGGGGCTCTCTGCAGAGGCAGCAACCAGGAAGACCTGTGCTGCCCCTTCCGGGAGCTTCAGTGCACCAGGGTTCCAGATGGTCTTTGGCTTTTTCCTCTGGCGTCTGAGATGTGTGTGCAGGGAGCAGTCTCTTCTGGTTTCCCAGGCTTGTCTGCCTCTCTGAAGGTTTAGCTCTCCCTCCCACGGGATTTGGGTGCAGAGAACTGTTTATCCGGTCTGTTTCCTTCAGGGTGCGGTGGTGTCTCTGGCAGGGTTCCTGCCGCTCCCCCACGGGAGCCCAGAGGCCTTATACAGTTTCCTCTTGGGCCAGGGATGTGGGCAGGGGTGAGCAGTGTTGGTGGTCTCTTCCGCTCTGCAGCCTCAGGAGTGCCCACCTGACCAGGCGGTTGGGTCTCTCTCTCACCGGGTCTGGGAGCAGAGAGCTGCTGCGGGCCGGGATCCGCGGGTGAGGACCAACTTTCTAATGAGCTGTCACGTCACACTACTGCCACCATGATGTACCTGCTGTATTATTTGTTTACCATGTTTACCATGCTGTATTACCATGTTCATTCACATGGTAAGGCAGTTTCAAACCCTGTTGCTTCTGTTAGCATACTGTCATAGCAATAAGGAAATTAATAAAATGTCTCCCTTTCTCATTGTTACTCAAGCTGAATTTATACATGAAGTTTACCATCTTTGAGGTATTAGATTTCACATATTTATACTCTGTCAAACAGTATACCTAACCACTGGGTTACCACCTACTGCACTGGGACTCCCTTCCTTGATGGTCACCAAATACCATTTAAATCTTGCATTAATTATACTTTCCACATAGGCAATTTAATTTTAAGAATTAGTTGAGGGATTTAGCTCAGTGGTAGAGCGCTTGCCTAG
Organism: Rattus norvegicus; assembly: GCF_021556685.1. Taxonomy (NCBI): domain Eukaryota; kingdom Metazoa; phylum Chordata; class Mammalia; order Rodentia; family Muridae; genus Rattus; species Rattus norvegicus. The sequence goes on along the minus strand of NC_141544.1, from coordinate 33,314,677 downwards.
GAAGCGCAAGGCCCTGGGTTCGGTCCCCAGCTCCGAAAAAAAAAAAAAAGAACCAAAAAAAAAAAAGAATTAGTTGAGACATTGCATCTATGTAAGTACTGTGGTCTAATCCCTGTACTTTATTTGCTTTAAAAACTAGAAAATGTCATAATTGATCAAGTTATCAAGAAAACAGACAACAGGAAAGCAAATTACCAGCTCTGTGTTAAGAACTGATTGTATTACACAAAATAGTTAATAGAGAAAACCAAAAGAAAACAGAGAGAGGGAGCAGAGAAAGTCAAGAATGATATTCCAAGTTGACATCTAATGCAGAATTGGAAACCTTGAGCACAGTAAATAATTTTCATCCACATAGGACCAATCAACACTGGTCAGTAGGCTGACATGAAAATATGTACAAGCCACAGAGATGCTCACTAAGACAGAACAAAGGAATTGGTATTGGGCACAAGATAGTTCAAGAGCAAATTCGCAGCACAAATATTCTCTTTATTTTCACATTCTGATGTATGGTATATATCTAAGGTAGGTTTCCCCTTGATTTCATTTTTATTAATAGAATATATAAATTATCCTTGAGTTGAAAACAAGTTGTGTGTGTCTGTGTGTGTGTCTGTGTATGTATGTGTGTGAGATAGTAGTCTCCTCTGTGATCTCCATGTTCTATTCAAATGAAAGCCTGTCTCTTAAACGTAACCATCTAATTTTGTGTGAGTTTCTGAACTTTGGCATGCATTGCCTCTTCTGATATTATACATTTCATTGTAAATTTGGGAGATTACTTATGACCAAATTTCTGTTAGCATATGTTCAGAAGTGTCAATCCCATTAAGTTAGAGGGTCTCTAACGGATGTAAGCACGGCACACCCAGCTCTGTCAGGTCTTGACCTTCCCCCATTCCCTCTTCCAAGAGAAGACATTTCTAAAGCTAGCCACCAAAGTCTATTCCCTTATTAGGCTACTGCTTCCTTGTGAGGTTGACTGCCCAGGTATAGCTATCAATGTATTGAAGTACAGCAGTCAGTTGCCTTGCCCTCCACTTGACTGTTCTAATTAACATGCCCAATCAGAGTAAACCAACTCATCCTAACTCAGAGTTTCATCTCTTACCATTATAAATCACCATTTTCCTATGGGCTGTCTCCTGTAACCAGATGCAGATCTTGGCCCCTCTTGGATAAATATTCCTTCCTCTCTCCTTTGTTCCTTTTTCACTTCTCCCATGTCCTCTATGCCCTCTTTGTGGAGTGGGGTGTGTGTGTGGGGGGGATGAGGGACAGTCAGAGGGCAGATAGCATAAAGACTGGACTGTAAAAGATTAAAACAACAGACAATAAAAGAGAACTGCATATATAAATCTTTCACAGATTATATTTTCAAAAACTTCTTTTTGTAGAAAATTAAAGAAAACTTTACTGATTTGAATGAGAAAGTTCCCTCTGAAGAAAAATGATTCGTTCCTTATAAAAAATGACTTAAAAACTAAAAAATAATTTTAAATTGTCTCTCTTTTTATCTTGCTTAGTAGTTAAAATAGCAATTTTATTTCATTTTATAAACACGCCTATAAAAATAATGATTTGGGGGAGACCGACTCAATTTTTACAGTATAATTTCACTGCTTTTATAAAAGAAATCAAATTGTTAAAGTGATTGTGACTTGATATTGAAAACACAAGTATGAGTTTATTTGTTTTTAGGGTGTTACTTTTAAATAAAATTTGCTAATTAGTGGTTTCATTTTTATGAATTCTTGGTCTAGCTCTATTGTTTTCTGTAATTTGTACTGTTGATTTTGTATTTATGTAAAATCGTACAAAGTTTTAGTTTTTGTCCACTTTGTTTTGAATTGTACTCTAAGGTAGCATTTTGTAAAGTACAAATGTTGTGAATGGCAATTAAATTAAATGCATTATTACTTCACCTTCCATCTAGTAAAGAATACAAATATATGTTTGATTCTTTACCCATTTTTTTTCTGCCTAAAAATGTTATCTTCTGACAGCCTTATTTTCAGTACTATCACAATAAATAAATTTTATTTTATTTTTTATCATCGTGATTCACAGTTGCTTTTGTAACATTATTTGAAATCATGTTGATTTTGCAAATTGTGAAGATGTTTTGAGTGTGTGATCTAAAAGGATGTCTAAATTCTGTTGTTATGTACCAAACAAACAAAACATGGGGTAAGACTTATCTTCTTTTTTATTGGATATTTTATGTATTTCCATTTTAAGTGTTAATCCCCTTTCTCCCTTTTCTCACTCTCCCTTCCTGTGCTTTAAGGAAAATGCTCCAACTCCCACCCACCCACTCCCACCTCAACGCCCTGGCTTTCCCCTACACTGTGGACAAGAGCCTTCACAGGACCAAGGGCTACTCCTCCTACTCATGCCAGACAACGCCATCCTCTGCTACAGATGTGGCTGCAGATATGGTCCCTCCACGTGTACTCATTGGTTGATGATTTAGTCCCTGAGAGCTAGGGGGTGGGGGTTGGGGGGGGAGGCCTGGTTAGTTGATATTGTTCTTCCTATGGGGTTGCAAACCCTTTTAGCTCCTTCAGTCCTCTCTCTAACTCCTCCATTGGGGTCCGCACGCTCAGTCTGATGGTTAGCTGCAAGCATCTTAATCTGTATCAATAAGGCTCTGGCAGAGCCTTTCAAGAGACATCCATATCTGGTTCCTGTCAGCAAGCATTTCTTCGCATCAGCAATAGTGACTGGGTTTGGTGGCTGCATGTGGGATGGATTCTCAGGTGGGACAGTCTCTGGATGACCTTTTCTTCAGTTCCTGCTCCACTCTTTATCCTTGTATTTCCTCCTGTGATTATTTTGTTCCCCCTTCTAAGAAGGACTAAAGCATCCACACTTTGGTCTTCCTTCTTGAGCTTCATATAGTCTGTGAATTGTCTCTTGGGTATTCCGAGCTTTTGGGCTAATATCCACTTACCAGTGAGTGCATATTATATGTGTGTTCTTTTGTGACTGGGTTACCTCACTCAGGATGATATTTTCTAGTTCTATCCATTTGCCTAAGAATTTCCTCTGTCCACATTTACAGATATTTGCATGGGCATGTGTGCCCCATTGGTATCCTAGATTTCCTTTGAACTTAGTAGGTATACAGATGTTTTAATCTCTTCTCAATAGAATCCATTGTAATGTAAATTTAAACCACCACCTCACTATGTTTTAAGGCAAATTATTTATTACTTTATTCCAAAGTCATATTTTGTGTTTCAAGACAAACCCTTTTTTAAAAGTGCTATATTTGCTCATATTTTAAAAAAGAAAGAAAAGAAAGAAACTCTTGTATAAAGAATTGTAGAGAAGGCAAGGCTGAAAGATAGGAATGCTGTGTCAGTGTCTTGTGAATTTTTATAGCACATGTGACTTTGAACATACTATGTACACTCCTTTACAGCATCCAGTTATTTATGTTAGAAAAGACTCCTAACATTTCATATCTGTGACCTGATCAGCCTTCATAGCTCTGCAGAAATTCGACAGGATGAAATATTATCCTGAAATGATTTACAGGTTTTTATTTATCTCAAAAGAAGAATTCTTTCTTATTTAGGTTTTAAGCATCAGTATATTTACAGGAGTAATAGTACAGGTTAGATTTCATATAAAATATGATTCTTGAGACATAAGATGGCTCACTTGATAAAGGAACCATTATCAAGGCTGAGAATCTGAGTTGGTTTCCTATGACCCACAGAGGATAAGTGGGGAACTAACATCTTGAAGTCTTCTGACTTCCACCATACAATGATGTGTTTGCTTTCATACACACTCATATATGTCATAATAATAACTAGTAAAATATTTTGAAAGAGCATGACTCCTGCTTATTCCAAGAAAAAAAATTAGACTTTATCTAGAAACTCCTCAAAGATATAAAGTTAACACATGTGCTCAAAAGTCAAATCAAATTTTTATTAATTACTGATGTAATCTGAAGAGACCTTAAGGACCATTGTGATGCCTGTCACTCTCACAGATGGGCAGCATTCTGAGACTGAGATGTTGCAACCAGTGCTGAAATTCAAATAATTAAATTTTAAGCACTAAGGTTATGAATTTCCTTAGCTAGATATCCTTTGTGAAATATAGGTCTTTTCTTTGGATATTTTATAGAAGGATTGAAATAACTAATAATACTATTCTTCACAAAAATCATATTACTTGAGTATTATTTAAAAGGGCAATAATCCATCTTTTATAAAGAAATCACATCCTTTATCATACCGGCCCTAATTGCTTCCATTACTTTAATATTCATAATTCTGTACGAAAATGGGTTCTCTTTAATTTACTTGCCTATCCGCATAGCTTATTACAGGCTGGAAATCTTACAAATTCTATTGTAAGGACTGTTGAAATGGTCTGTGGGTAAAAGCCTTATATAAATTTTGTGCTACTTAATAATACTATGCTTGGGACTTTCGTGTAATAGAATCAGTTTGAGCTAATATTTCTTGTCTAAGAGCTCAATGGAGATTGGATAATCTAGTACTTCATTGAGCTAGGGTGAAATAGTATAAGACCACTTATTCCTGAGAGAACCTGAAGCTCAGCTATTTTCAAGTGTTCAAGTGCGCTACCTTTGAAAGGTTCTATTTTTTTCTTAATTCTTGTTTGGAATTTTTTTATCTCTAACTGGGCGACGACAGCATGTCAAAACCTACCATACTGTTAACAGTGTTAAATTGTTTAGTGTGTGTAAAAATTTCAGCGATCTATTAGAGTAGACACTTGGCGAGAGAAGGTCTTTTAAATTAATTATTGATAAGGTAATTCAAAGTCTTGCTTCTTTTTAAAAGGTCAGAAGACCCCAGTAAGCAGAAAGAAGTTTGAGAGGAGAAAGGAAAACTGCTGCTGTCAAGAGGAGCACATTTTATTTTGAATCTTTATCTTTTACTGATAATTTACTGGCATCACATCCAGAAATTATATATGAAACAATGACCACATGGATATGTTTGTGCAAAGATACAAACATGCTCTCTATATACAAGCACTAGATTTAATATTAGAGATACTTCTCTTAAGATGGCACAGAAACGTTTATGCTAGAGGTAAATTTATGTTTTCCAGGACAGGTCTTAAATCTAATATCAAATCAGTGGTTTTCAAGAGAAGAGAAATCACGAATTCTTAGTTCAACTTGTTATAAAATATAGGCTAACAACTCTTTAAATGTAGAAATCTAGGTAACAGGAAAATTTACACACTAGCTACTTTTAGATGAAACCATAATTGTCATTATGAGGTGGATATAATCTCAAATGTCGTATCCAAATATGTATAACTGAGGTATTTTCACCTTAGCCTAATAAACCGAATTGCTTTACTTTACACATGACTATTGTTAATACATTTAATATAAAATGTTTACTATTTCTCTTGTAAATAAGTAATTTAGAATTACAAGAATATGAAGAATTACCATGGCACAAATTATTCTTGATTTTTTTGTTCTATACTCCTCCACACAGATACATGTATTGAGAGAGAGAGAGAGAGAGAGAGAGAGAGAGAGAGAGAGAGAGAGAGAGAGAGTATTTATTTCATTGTGACATCTTTGTAAAATAGGCCAAGTCTGTATTCTCTCCTGGACATTCATTGTACTCTTGATATTTTGCTGCATAGCATTTAGCCCTTCTCATTTTAGCTGTCTGTTCACCATTCTTCCTACCATAAATAACTATGAAGAGGTTTAAGATACACTACTGTCTTATTTCTTTCGTTATGTTTATCCAAACCAAGATGTTAAAAATGCCTAACAAGTAGTAGATTAATTACACTTGACTCGTATACCTCTAAACTATGGTTCTGGGTGCTTGACTAAAAAAGGAAGAGCTTCTACTACTTGTTCAGATCTCATGAATATCCTACTAATATTTATACTTCTGTGTTGGTTTAGCATGAAAATATTGTTTGCATGTGTGTGTGTGTGTATGTATGTGTGAGAAAGAGAGAAAAGGAGAGAGAGAGGAAGAGGGGGAGGGGGAGGGGGAGAGAGAGAGAGGGAGGGAGGGAGAGAGACTGAAAGAGAGACTGAGAGTCTCATTCTAGAGTCCTTGTTCTCCAGCAGGAAATTTCCTGTATTGATGAGGTCAGTTGGTCTCGATCTCAAGAGGTCCACCTGATGCTAACCCCTGAGTCTTGAGATTGACAGGGTGGACTATCACCCTTGGCTGCTCATTATACATTTTATAAAAATGTGCCAAAAATATTATTTCTAACTGGTAATACTTAACTTGCCCTGTAGTATCTATATTGTGAGTGGAATAATTCTCTCCAAATGAGTGAATATGAACAAAAATAAATGCCGAATTCCTGAATATATTTTAATGTATGGCATTGAAAGTAAAGTAGTCAGCATACTAGAATAACCATAGAAATATATTTTGTATTTTGTAGTAGTTAATTGCATCCCATTATTCAAAATGACTTTTATTTACTTGAGCAAAAATTCAATATTACTACAGCTTATTAGTTAAAACAAGACATTCTTTTAACTTTTTAAAACTTAAAATCCAGTCTGGAAAATTTATACAGTAGCTATAATAACTAAAAAACAATCACAACTATCAATAATAGGGATGTATGAGTCATTGAGTAATTTCCAACTTTATATAATATGTGATAGATTGTTTTATCATCCGAGGAGTCCTTTTAATAATTTTGACATATTAGTGAAGAATGAACTTGACTGTGAGTGTACTATTTATTAGATGAGCCATCTCTCCAAGCTTGTTTTTTATTAACTTACTCAAACCTTAATTTCAAATATTTTTCACATAAGTGGCCTATGTAGAACGTTAAGCTCATAGAAAGTCCTATCTGGGAAGATATCTTTCCTTATTGCTTCCTCATTGCTTTCAGTTACAAAACAATAGAGTTCATCCCATATCATGCTCTGATAGAGAAGCCACATGTTGAGCGACCATTTTTTCACCGGGTCAGTGGGAAATGATATGAGTGTATTTTATTTAAATTACAGCTGTAAAACCTGTCATTAAATATTCTTGTTTAGGTGGAATATTAATATTTAACAAAATGAGTACTTTACATTTTTTCACATTTCTGGAATATATTGTACATATTTTGACTTTCTGGAATAATTGATCACAATTATACTTAATTCAATATAATAGAATATCATATTTCAAATAATTCTAACTTCAAAACATATCAGATTTCCATTTTAACTAAATACACATTTTTATCAGAAATATTGCCAATATTTTAACCTATTTTTGTTCTTATAATTTGTTATAAACAAGGAGGTAAAAATAGTCATTGCTTCTTTGTGCAGTTTTATTTATTTTTTATTTAAAGTATTTTATAATATTGTTTATGTATTTTTTCATTATGAAATAAAATATCACTATGGAGTATAGGTTAAGCTTATTTCATTAAGTAGCTTGCATTTAACTGGCCCTGCTACATCTGCCACAATCTGAGATTACAGATATACAAAAAGACTATTTTTTAAATCAATTCATAGAAATATGTGTATAGGGAGTTTAAATTTAAATAATCTTTATAATGTTTGGAAAAGAACATTAATATAAAATTTTGAAGTGATTCTAGTTCAGTTATATTGTACTCACAACTGTATTTTAAATTATCCACTACACTACATACATACACATACACACACACACAAGAGAGAGAGAGAGAGAGAGAGAGAGAGAGAGAGAGAGAGAGGCAGAAACAGACATGCATGCACATGTACATACACAAAATAAATTTATGCACAATGGAATAAAAAGGAATACAAGAGGGGAAAGAAGTGTATGAAAATGGGTTACATTTCTTTGTCATTAAACATGCAGATGAAGGGAGAAAGATCAGAACACAGATTGGATTGACAAAGTTAGGGAAGGCTGAGAACAAGAAAAGTAAAGTCTCAAGATAAGAGGCACGATTAGAATGAGTGCACATGTGAATAGAGAAGGAAGTAGGTACAGGATACAAGAGAAGGAAAGAGTATGTGAATGTCAAGCAGCTCTCAACACATGAAACCATGTACAGCTTACAGTAGACCTTGTGTGTTAGTATTCCTCTAATAATAAGAGTTAGTATCCCTCTAATAATAAGAGAAAATGGCAGTGTGTTACCTCCAGTGTCCAAACACCTAAGCAGCTGTAATTCTTCTTATTTGGATGAATTGCAGTAAATAACATAATTTCTAATAATGGTCATCTGCTTTCTGTGAAATAGAGCTTACAACAAAATTTAGACTCAAAAATTATGTTAGCATTTGTGGTCCAGTATTAGGTCTAAAAACAGTCATTACTAAGGAAAAATGCATGGTCCCATTATAATATTAGATATTGTTGCTTTGCCATTAGTATATTCATATGTATCTGCTTACAGAATGCTGGATATAATTTAAACACAAAAATATGGCAATGACTAAAATAATAACATAGTTCGGAATGAAGGCTGGGGTTTTATAGGCTGCATATTACTTTTTCAGTCAGTAGGGAAACCGCTGATGATAGATTTACTTTCAAACAGTGGATCTATACTGTTGCCAGCGCTATTCCAATGATTTATTCCAGAATCAAGTCTGCACAGAGCATCTTGCTCTGTTCCCAGGAGAGGGTAATTGTTTCTGTGTCCTTGGGCTCTGACTCTTGCCTCTTGCTAACAGTAGTCAATGAAATAACAATTGTGTTAAGAGAGAACTTAACCTCTCTGGTTCCTTAGTCAATGCAGTAATGTTCTAGATAAATCTGCTCTCCTTAGAAACAATTTTCTCATGTGTGATAGGTTCAGTGGCCTCTTTAGAGAGAAAAAACATCTCAGAAAATTTGAATTTTTTTCCAGGTTCAAAATCATGTAGCCAAATGGCCTTTATTTATTCATTTTTTTGAGGAATGTTTTAATTCATATGATTTGCTTGCTGTTTTGCATATATATATATATGGGAAAATGAATTTTTGTATTTTATATTGAACATAAAATTAAGCATAAAAATATAGTTACAGCTTGATGAGTTATAACAAATCCTTGAAATGATAGCATTTCTTATTTAAAAAGCCCTTTATTTTAGGTGAGTGATAAATATTCACAGTTTTAGTAATGTTTTAGCTCTCTTTCCTTATTTCAGTATTATTTTCTCAGATTTTACGCTTCACTCCTTAATTGTTGCTTACATAATAAGCCAAATAATGTAAATGTAAGAGTTCCTATAAATATTTTATAAAGTCTGTCCTAATATTGTTCTTCTATCAAATATGTTAAAATTATTCAAGGATATAAACAATATAAAATGCAATTAATAATGCATTAAAAATAAAATGTCTTAGCTTCAAAAGTGAATATATTACTGAAGGTGTATGGTCATAGAAAATAAGATTTATTATTATTACAGATTATAGTCCATTTACATGTGTATATTTAAGTATAAAATATATTTTATGATGGTAAAATATTATAAAATACTTTTCCAAAGACAGTATTAAATATTTCACATGTATACCTGGTTAATAATTTATTCACCTTGCCAGTTTTTTTGCATTCTTGCACAATTTTTCTTTAATCTATTTTCAGACGTTCTATAGTTAGAACATAGCAATGATGGCCATGGAAACTAAAATAAGCGTGTATATTTTCACTTGATTTACATTGAAGCAAAAAAATTTAATTTTTGACCTTAACTGTTTTGTCTACACTCACTGTGTTCATAAAAACTCATGTTTATGTTCAAATATGCATACTAACAATGCTATGGGCAAGTTTGTAGTCCATGTATGATTATAATTACAGAGTCTCTTATTAGATACCAGTTGTAATTTGTTATTTTGAGAAAATGTGATATGTATCCCAGATTCAATTTGAAATTGCTTGTATCAAAGAACGTCGTTCTGCCTTTACTTCCTAAGTTGGGGAATTGAAGATGTGCATCCTTATACCCAGTTTCTTTGGTAGAGGGTCTCGTATCCAGGGCCTCCCATATATCAAGCAAGCATCGGTTCAACTGATGTACATCTTCAAAACTATGCTCATTGTTGCGTTCGTTATCTACACATTGAATCTTCATTACAATCTTTCGAATTTCAGGGATGTAAATTAAATTGCAAACTGCTTAAAAAACTTGACCAAGGTTTTATGACACCTAGTGAATTGAGATTCATTCCAGTAATTTGGTTAGAAACAAATGAAGGACTTAAAAAACAAAAGTTAACCTTAATTATGAGAATATCTGTTAGGATTTATTTATTGTTGGAAATGTTTGAATAGTTTTTTATAGGTTTGAATTTTATGAATCGTCTTTATGCTTATACTTTGAAAATAGGCTCATTACCATAAAGCTTAAATACTTTAAATATTAATACTTTTATTTAAAGCTCTAGAATACTATAATCTATATATTTCAACCTTCTGTTAAAGACTCTGACTTAATGAATGATTTTATATTCACAATTTTGTATAACTACCACTTTAATCTAATTATAAAATTACATTTTTCAGAATAGATCCTTTCACTAAAAATAATTTTGTCAAACCCAGTCCCATTGTTCACTAGCCTCCTTTTCACTGCTATGAGTTTGTTCATTTACTGCATATAGTATCACATGGGTTATACAAAATTTGATTTGTTGACTACAGGTAGATTTTAACTAGCATATTTTCAAAGTAATCAATATAAGCCCATGTATATTAACTTTATTAACTTCGATTTCTGTACACTAAAGAGAAGGGTACCTTATCTATAGTCTTAGCTGTAAGATGAGGTTTCAGAACTGACCAAAAAAATATAGATGGCTCCCTGGAAGAAGGAGTATTGGGAAGTGTTATTTAGATAGCATTTTGAAAGATTCTCATTTAAGGTCAAATGCCCCACAGCATGAAACTTTCAAGATGCAAAAAAAAGGTGTCCTTCTGGGTAACACAGGGAGGTGACAAGTATGGCTATGTCAAGGAAATGTAATTTAACCATATTATAGAGGTCTTAGATCAGTGGGTACTTAATGCAGTAGGTTTGGGGTGTTTATTAAACACAGACATTTTTTCTTCTTTAAGGATATCATTTGTGGTGCTCTTTATTTCAAAGTATGCTAAAAACTAAATATATGTCTTGGATATATATTTTGTGAAAATAATTGACGATATCTACAGTAGCCTTTCGAGCCATATTCCTAGCGTGGTATGAAATTACATGATCATGTATAGGGAATACCTCTAAATTTCTATTGAATTTTGTGCAAAATTACTTCACATTTTTAATTAATTAATTACATTATTCATTTTTCCACCTTTATGAATTTTGGTATTTCTTATTTACATTTCAATTGTTATTCCCTTTCCTGGTTTCCAGGCCAACATCCCACTAACCCGTCCCACTCCCCTTTTTATATGGGTGTTCCCCTCCCCATCCTCCACTCAGTACCGCCCCCCAATAATCCCCTTAACTGTGGGTCCAGCCTTGGCAAGACCAAGGGCTTCCCCTTCCACTGGTGCCCTTACTAAGATATTCATTGTTGGAGCCCAGGGTCAGTCCATGTATAGTCTTTGGGTAGTGGCTTAGTCCCTGGAAACTCTGGTTGGTTGCCATTGTTGTTCATATGGGGTCTCAAACCCCTTCAGCTCTTTCAGTCCTTTCTCTCTTTCTCTGGTCCCGTTCTCAGTTCAGTGGTTTGCTGCTGACATTCACCTATGTATTTGCCATATTCTGCCTGTATCTCTAAGGAGAGATCTGTATCCGGTTCCTGTTGGTCTGCACCTCTTTGCTTCATCCATCTTTTCTAGTTTGGTGGCTGTATGTGTATGGACCACATGTGGGGCAGGCTCTTATTTTTCTTTCAATTGGAGTCATGAGCCTGTTGTGGAGGTATTTTTTCTGGTCCTGATATATTTAGACTTTTTATCTTCCTTTTCTATCATTTGTAACAATTTAAAGACAATGTGCTGCTATGTTTTGATAAATGTTTTACAAAATTCAGGTTGATAAATGGAATCAAATTAAAGTCCCAGAAATAAATCCACCCATCTATAGACATTTGATTTTTGACAACAAAGCCAAAACATACAAGGAAAAAAATGCATTCTCAACAAATGGTGCTGGGTCTAAGTGGATAGCTACATGTAGAAGAGTGAAAATAGATCCATATTTATCTCCCTGTACAAAACTCAAGTCTAGTGTGTCATGTGCTATATAAAACTAGATACACTAAACCTCATAAAAGAGAAAATGAGAAATACCCTTGAACAAATTAATACAGGAAATAATTTCTTGATCAGTTCTGAGAACAATAATTGATAAATGAGAACCCATGAAACTGCTAAGTTTCTGTACAGCACTGATAATAATGCATACAAATCAGCCACATACAGATTTGTAAAGGATCATGACCAATCCTACATATGACAGAGGGATAGTATCTAAAACTTACAAAGAACTTAAGAAGTTAGACACCAACATCCCAAATAACCCAATTTAGAAATGGATTACAGAACTAAAAAGAGAATTCTCAACAGAGATATCTTGAATGGCAAAGAAGCACTTACAGACATATTCAAACTCTAGTCAACATGGAGAGGCAAATAAAAACAAGCCACAGATTCAATTTCACAGAATGGCTAAGATCAAAAACTCAAGTGATAGTACATGCTGACAAGGATGTGGAGCAAGGAGAACACTCCTCCATTGCTGGTGGGAGTACAAACTTCTTCAACCACTTTGGAAATCAATTTGGCAATTTTTCAGAATATTTATATAACAAGACCCAGCTATACTATTCCTGGGCATATACAAAAGAGAGGTCCCAAAATCCCTCAAAGACACATGCTTCAACTGTGTTCATAGCAACTTTATTTGTAGTAGCCAGAAAAACCTAGATATTCCTCCATTGAAGAATGGATAAAGAAAAGGTGATACATCTACACAATATAATATGATTCAGCTAATAAAAAGAAAGGTATCATGGATTGTGCATGCAAATAGATGAAACCTGAGATTATCCCCCTGAGAAGGTAACTCAGTACCAGAAGCACATAAATGGTAAGTATTCTTATCATTAGCCATAAAATACAGGTACCATGCTATAGTCCATAGACCCAAAAAAGATAAACAGGAGGGAAGCCATAAGCTAGGATGCTTGCATGTCACTTAGAAGGGGGAATAACATTATCATAAGAGTCAAGTGGAAGGAAGGACCTGTGTGGGACAGGAGGAGTGAAATGGGGGTTGTTCAGAATCATGTTAGTGCAGGGATAGGAGGGATGGAGAGATGAACTTGAGGATAAATGAAAATCTCCAACTGATAGAGATAGATAGATAGGTGATATTATGAAATGACAGGGACCAGGTATGAGGGAGGCACCCAGGAATCAAGGGGGTGACATTAGCAGTGACTCAAAGCATTGGGGACATGGAACCCAAAGTGGCCACCTCTTGTAGCTAGAAAGAAATCCCAGTAGCACCATAGAGACAACAACCTACCTACACAACTTTTCTTATACACAAATTATCTCATGTATAAGAAGTGAAGGAAGGACTGAGGGAATAGCCGATCAATAATAACCAGCCCAACTTGAGATCCATCCCATGGGCAAACATCAATGCCTGACAATATTAATGCTACTCTGTTATACTTGGACACAGGTGTCACAAGTGTGGCTGTCTTCTGAGAGGTTACACCCCGCAGCTGACTTAACCAAACAGTGGATGGAGCTTTGGGACTCATGAAAAAATAGGAGGAAGGATTCCAGGATCAGGAAGGGATAGGATCTCCACAGGAAGAGCAACAAGAGTCAACTAATTTGGATCCTTGGGTCTCTCAGAGACTGAACCACCAAAACCAAGTAACATACATGGGCTGAACCTAGGCCTCCCTACACATATAACACATGTGCAGCTTATTCTTCACGTGGGTCCTGAACAACTGGAGAAGGCATGGGGTAGTGGGGCTGTCCTAAAATCCGTTGTCTTTATGTGGGATACATTCTTCTAGATCAACTGCCCTTTCTGCCACCAGTGGAAGATGTTACTAGTCTCACATACTTGACAGGGTGGAGTGATAATTGGGGTGGGTCACTTGCTCAAGAAGAGAAGGGGAGGTGACATGGGAGAAGGATTGTGGGACGGGGTGGCCAGGAGAGGGATAGTGAGTATGATGTAAATTGAATGAATGAATGAATGAATGAATGAAAATAAAATTGTGTCCCCCACCTCTTTCTTTATGTATTTATTTCTATAGGTCTTGTCCATTCAGTAAACGATAGCTTTGAGCCCAAACATTCCCTGCCTTGGCTTCCACAGTTAGGATGAGAGGCACATTGCTTTCAGGCAATGGCTTGATTATTAATGTAAGAGCTTTATCTTTTAAGTCTTTCTGATCTTGTTATCATGAGTCAGTTTCAATCCCAATCCATCTTATTAACCATGGCTTGTTTCTTATTCACAGTGTTTGTGTTTGTGTTGTTTTTTAAAACCATTTAATTATTTTGTTTCCTGTGATAATCTTAAGATTTCAAATTTTGAATCCTTTATCGTAAATTATGCTAATGTCTCTCAAGTTCTGTGTATTTCCCCTACAATTTAATCTTAACATTTCATTGAATCTTTTTGTCTGCTATCACTAAACTTAATGGTATTATATTTTCTAGGTCTTTAAGGACAAATGGTCTTTACTTATCCCTTTTGAATATTAGTACTCATAGGTTTGGATTTGAAGCCAAATGCTAGCTTAATGCATTTATTTTTTTTGCATGCTATTCCTTATTATTCAATACAGCATTGTTTTTATTCTGTGATTTCTTTGATCTGTTGGTTATTTGGGAAGTGGTTGTTTAACTGTTATCTGTCTAAGCGTACTGAATTATCTTCTTATATTTTGTGATTTAATTCTACTACTACCAAAGACAATACTACATGGTTCAATGCTTCAGTTATTCTATTGACGTTTCCTGAATATTAGTTATTATACTCTTTGCTTCCCACATCATCTGTATCTATGTCTTATAGCTCTCTTGCTTTCTTACTATTTTCTCATTGGTAATTCAATCCTTTCATGACTTCTTTTAAGTTTTCAAATATAATATACTTTAATTTTTGAATATATTCAAGATATATACAAGTAACATCATGTAGCGTAGGATGCTATATTTTATAATATATATGTTATATATGATACACACACGCAGGTAATAAGAATAGAAAAAAAGACCATGATTTGGGAATTGGTAAGGGGAGGGGCATATGAGAGAGTTTATAGGGAAGAAAGGAAAGGGGAAAATTCGTAATTATAATCTCAAAAATTTAATAAATAACAATAAGTAAAAATTGCATACAATACATTTTAATCTCATTCTTTTTCTCCTATCAACTCTGTCCAAATCCGTTGTGTTTTGTTTGTTTTCACAGACAAAACAAGAAAAAATATCAAAAAGTCAAAACAACACACACACACACACACACACTCACACACACACACACACACACACACACACACACACCATACACACCCCAGAGTGTATTTCTTATTGGCCAACTACACCTTGGCATGTCTCTGCCCTCAAGTATGGTATACAAACTAAGTGACATTTCAGTAGAGAAAACCCATATTCCCTCTCTAGCAGTCATCAATTCCCAATAGAATCTTGATTAGCAGTGGAGTTTTGTGTCCACTTTCCCTTCTCAGAGCTGGGATTCTGTCTGAAAGGGTATGCTTTCAACCCTGGCTCTTACAATCTTTCTGATTCCCCTTCTGGATAGACTCTGAGCCTTGAGTGGAATGGTTGCTCTGAAGTCTCTCACTCTCTGCACAATGATCATCTGCAGGTTGCAGCATCAATTTCTCTCCTGCAAGAGGAAATTTTGAAGATGAATATATCAATATGCCATTAGGAGTCAAATCTTAATTTTATTTCCCAAATTTGTATATGTATATGTTGATGTTGATGTATTTTTTGATGTACATGTATATGTTAATGTATATTATATGTCAATCTATATGTTTATGGTATATATATTAAACATATACCAGTAAACCATGGTTAGCAAAAGAGCTTTCTTCTATAAGATTTGGTTTAGAAAAATAAAATTTAAATCCTTTAAACTGTTGTGTCTCATGCCAGTATCATGTCTAAGACAGAAATATATCATGACAATAAAGACTGAAGAAAGAAATGCATATACATGATACCAAGAAATATATATATGTACATACACATTTCTTACACAAGTAAATGAATGAGTAGTTTGGTGTAGCAGTAATCCTGGAAATGAGTACTACTTTACTGATAATTTTTATGTGAAATGAGAACATTTCAGTGTTAACTAGTGTGTGTGTTGCCAGCATTCATTTCTTTGGATTAGAAGTATTTTTCAATGAATATGTTAGAAATATTAAGAATAATAAAACTACAACTCTAGCCATGAAAAAAATATGGTGATATGTATTAAAATATATTTATATTTTGTGGTCTATTGAATTTTATGAGAATTTTTTATTTTATTCTTATATATTTGTGTGTGTGTATGTGTGTGTGTGTGTGTGTGTGTGTGTGTGTGTGTGTGTGTTTGCCTGCACGCATTTTGGTGCATCATGTTCGAGGTGGTGTTTGCAGAATTCAGCAGAGGTCATCAGTTCCCCTGGACCTGGTGCTACAGACCTTTGTAATAGACTGTATTGGTCTTGAAAATGGAACCTGTATCCTTCTCAGGAGCAGTAAATGCTATTAACCATCGAGTCAACTTAGACCCATCCTATGCATCTCAAGAAAAAATGTTTTGATTCTTATAACATTTTCTAAAGTTCAAATTTAAAATCTATTTAATTTCCAAACTATACACAAGAATGAATAGACTTTTAAAAATGATTAAAGAAAACAAGGCAGCATAAGTGTGTATTTATGACAGCTGGCAGAAGCGCATACTGTATACACAACAATGAAATGGAAAGCTAGTGAGACATGGGCTCCAATTCTAATTAAGCACATTGTCTAAAATGTAAATTAATTGTGTTTACCACCAAAACACCATCTGTTTCTAATAACTGAAAATTGTTAAGGAAAATGGAAAAGTTGTATCATGTTGGAGAAAGAATCCTGTTATTCTCCAATAGAAAATGTCAAACAATAATCTTAGCTGTTGTACACATTATTACAGGAATTTATAAATCACTTGTGAATTGTGAGACATGTAATTATTTTTGTTTAGCTTTGTAAGCACAGATACCTGGGGCTATATGTTTACATTTTTATAATTGCATTCCTTTCTTGGTTATCAATAAAATACATTTCATTTCCCTCAGGAGGATATTTAAGCAAATTGATATAGTGTTTTATATGTTCTCTGAAATTTTTACTCTCATTTGGTTAAACATGAGATTATATAAATGAGAAAAAGCTAAATAATACTGAATAACTGAAAAAAAGAGCTTTAAAATACTAAAAAAGCTTAAAAAGCAAATTAAATTTAATTTTTTAAATTTTTTTATTCAGTACTTGAAAAGTGAACTTATATAACCAAGAAAGGATTGTCATTTTGATTTCTAAAATATGAAATTATAATATGTTTAAGGACCAAGAATATTGCCACATTTTTTCCATTTTATTCAACATGTCCAGAAATCAATTTCTTTAATCCAATTAGTATTTTCCCAGTTGAAAAGCCAGGCCTTCCCTTTTCCAAAGCAGGGACATGCTACTTTTGCTACTCAAATCGTTTGGCTATAATGGTTAAACAAAACTGTGGAGTATTAACCTCGGTGGTAAATCTGAGTAAAAATATTCTTTAATTAAAATGGGAATATGTTGCATTGTGTTCCAACCATCGCACAAAGTATATACATAAATTCATCTGGAGAAGTTTAAGCTAAATTACTAAACATCTACAAAAAACAACCAATCTAACAAAGAAAAAAAGAAACAAACCAAACAAACAAAAAGCAAAGAGAAACTTGCACAGTCTTACTTCAATGTTCCTTAAATTTTTTTCCGACATATTTAAGCAATGAGAGTAATTGAACAGTTTATAAAGATTGCATTCCAGAGGCTGTTCAATCAACTTATCTTTTCTGAGCTGATATAACTTACCTAATTTGATACAGAGTAAAAAAGAATAGAATTGAACATCATTTGATTATGTATTTAAGGCTTTTAAAATTCTACTTACTTCTTGTTCCTATGTTCCAATAACCTTCTAAATTAGCATTGGTGAGCCACTAAATATCTCTGTAAATTTGTTGTTAAATTTTAGCCATTTTATTAAAATTATTCTAAGAACCATATTCATAAAAGGTGATTGGAAACTCCAGGTGTGCCTATAGTTCAAGCTGTTACTATATCATTTTGGGTATACAGTTATAGTAATATGCATACCACATTCCTTTTTTTCTCTTTTCTTTTATTTGATATTTTCTTTATTTACATTTCAAATGCTATCCCTTTCCCAGTTTCCACTCCAGAAACCACCTATTCCATCCCCCTCTCCCTGCTTCTATAAGTTTTCCCCTACCCACCCACTCACCCCTTCCTGCCTCCCTCTCTGACATTCCCTTACACTGAGGGGTCAAGCCTTGGCAGGACCAAGAGCTTCTCCTTCCATTGGTGACCAACAAGGCCATCCTTTGCTACATGTGCAGCAACATATGCATATACACATGGGTCTATCCATGTGTAGTCTTTAGTCCCGAGGAGCTCTGGTTGGTTGGTATTGTTGTTCTTATGGGGTTGCAAGCCCCTTCAGTTCCTTCAATCCTTTCTCTAATTCCTCCAACAGGGACCCCATTCACAGTTCAATGGTTTGCTGCTAGCATTCACCCCTGTATTTGTCATGCTCTAGAAAAGCAAAATGCAAAAAAACTCCTAACTCAAAACATCCAAGAATCTAAGACACAATGAGAAGACCATACCTAAGGATAATAGGTATAAAATAAAGCAAAGATGCTCAACTTAAAGGGCCAGTAAATACCTTCAACAAAATTATAGAAGAAAACTTCCCTGACCTAAAGAAAGAGGAACCCATGAGCATACAAGAAGCCTAAAGAACTCTAAATAGACTGGGTCAGAAAATAAATTTCTTCTGACTAATAATCATCAAAACTCCAAATGCACAAACAAACAAAGAATATTAAAACCAATAAGGGAAAAAAGGTCAAGTAACATATAAAATCAGACCTATCAGAATTATACCAGACTTCTTACCAGAGACTATGAAAGGCAGAAGATCTTGGGCAGATGTCATACAGAACCTAAGAGAACAAAAATGCCAGCCCAGGTTACTATATCCAGCAAAATTCTCAAGTGACATAGATGTAGATACCAAGATATTCCATGACAATATCAATTTTATACAATATATTTCCACAAATCTCGCTGTACAAAGGATAATAGATGGAAAACTCCAACATGAGAAGGGACAATACACCCTAGAAAAAGCAAGACATTAATCTTCTTGTAACAAACTCAACAGAAGCGAGCCACACAAACATAATTCCACCTCTAACAGCAAAAATAACAGAAAGTAACAATCAGTTTTTCTTAATATTGCTTAACATCAATGGACTCATTTCCCCAATAAAAAGACATAGATTAACATACTGGATATGTAAACAGTACCCAGTATTTTGCTACATACCGGACACTCACCTCAGTGACCAAGACAGAAACTACCTCAGAATAAAAGGCTAAGAAGAAATTTTCCAAGCAAATAGTCCCAAGAAAGAAACTGGAATAGCCATTTTAATATCAAATAAAATTGACTTCCAACCAGAAGTTTTCTCTAAAAGACAAGGAAGGACACTTTATACTTGTTGAGGGAAATATCTACCAAGATGAACTTTCAGTTCTCAACATCTATGCTCCAAAGGCAAGGGCACCCATGTTCATAAAACAGACGTTACTAAAGATCAAAGCACACATAGTACCTCATAGAGTAATAGTGGGACTTCAACACCCCACTCTCATCAATGGACACATCTTAGAAACAGAAACTAAACAGAGACACTGAGAAACTAATGGTAATTATGAACCAAATGGATTTAACAGATATCTATAGAACATTTCATCCTAAAACAAAAGAATATACTTTCTTCTCAGCAGCTCATGGTACCTTCTCCAAAAGTGACCATATAATTGGTCACAAAACAGGCCTCAACAGATACAAGAAGATTGTAGTAGTCCCTTGCATCCGATCAGATCATCACGGACTAAGGCTTGTCTTCAATAACAATAACAACAAAAACAGCATATTACATTTAATTTACTATTGCACATGGGATCAAATATATATTACAGTAGACTGAAAGAAGAAAGGAGGAGGAGGAGAAGGAGGGGAAGGAGAAACCTAAATTGTTAGCTGGTGTATGAAATTTCATAAAACAGAATGGGGCAGTATAATCAACATACAGAATCAGCAGATAGGATCATTTCAGTAGGAATTGTGCAAAGTAAAGCATAATGATCTGTAATCAAGCTAACAGATTTGATTACGTTGACTTCATCCACATGACTGCTGAGACAACTAGACATAGTGACAAAAGTTCTTCCTTATTTCCCCATTATGTGACTCTAAATAATCTTGATTTGTTTCTTTACTTTAGAATTTGTTACAATCTACAGACCTTCCCACAGTGTGGCTACAAACCGTCAGAACACAACTATTCCCACTACTCTCAATCTTCTAGGCAGGAGAAGTTAGTTTCCAGGACAGGTTGTTTTGAGATCTTTCCCTTCCCCCAGAACTTTGTAGGAGCCCAGTGGCACCATGTTTGCCTGTGATGAGTCCCTCCCTCTAATATGTACATTCAATAAACATCGTCTTCCACTTATTGCCCTCTGACTTGTCTCTCATTACATATCTCATACTACATTTTCCAAACTGAATAACTTAAAATTGATCCTATAGAGAAGCATTTCATCAGCATCACCCCAGACTACTACAATCTTCTTGTATCTGTTGAGGCCTGTTTTGTGACCAATTATATGGTCACTTTTGGAGAAGGTACCATGAGCTGCTGAGAAGAAAGTATATTCTTTTGTTTTAGGATGAAATGTTCTATAGATATCTGTTAAATCCATTTGGTTCATAATTACCATTAGTTTCTCAGTGTCTCTGTTTAGTTTCTGTTTCTAAGATGTGTCCATTGATGAGAGTGGGGTGTTGAAGTCCCACTATTACTCTATGAGGTACTATGTGTGCTTTGATCTTTAGTAACGTCTGTTTTATGAACATGGGTGCCCTTGCCTTTGGAGCATAGATGTTGAGAACTGAAAGTTCATCTTGGTAGATATTTCCCTGAGTGAGCTAACCCACTCACAGAAAGATATACATGGTATGCACTCATTGATAAGTGGCTATTAGCCCAAATGCTTGAATTACCCTAGATCCCTAGAACAAACGAAACTCAAGACGGATGATCAAAATGTGAATGCTTCACTCCTTCTTTAAATGAGGAAAAAGAATACCCTTGGCAGGGAAGGGAGAGGCAAAGATTAAAACAGAGACTGAAGGAACACCCATTCAGAGCCTGCCCCACAGGTGGCCCATACATATACAGCCACCCAATTGGACTAGATGGATGAAGCAAAGAAGTGCAGACCGACAGGAGCCGGATGTAGATCGCTCCTGAGAGACACAGCCAGAATACAGTAAATACAGAGGCGAATGCCAGCAGCAAACCACTGAACTGAGAATAGGTCCCCCGTTGAAGGAATCAGAGAAAGAACTGGAAGAGCTTGAAGGTGCTCGAGACCCCAAAAGTACAACAATGTCAAGCAACCAGAGCTTCCAGGGACTAAGCCACTACCTAAAGACTATACATGGACTGACCCTGGACTCTGTCCCCATAGGTAGCAATGAATATCCTAGTAAGAGCACCAGTGGAAGGGGAAGCCCTGGGTCCTGCTAAGACTGAACCCCCACTGAACTAGACTATGCGGGGAGGGTGGCAATGGGGGGAGGTTTGGGAGGGGAACACCCATAAGGAAGGGGAGGGGGGAGGGTGATGTTTGTCCGGAAACCGGGAAAGGGAATAACACTTGAAATGTATATAAGAAATACTCAAGTTAATAAAAAAAAAAAAAGAAAGAAAGTGTCCTGCAATAAAGGCTGTTGACAAGGAAAAAAACAAAAAAAAAAAAAAACAAAACAAAAAAAACAAACAAACAAAAAAAAAAGGTCTCTAGTTATGCATGCAAATCATTCCCATGCAGAATAAACAAAAAAAAAAAAAACCCAAACAAACAAAGCCTTAAGTACCCATAGGCAAAGAACTACAGGCAACAGGAATGCTGAGGGCATAAGAAATTCTTGCCTAGAAAAAAAGCACACAAAAATTTCACAACTTAAAGCTACACAATTGAATCTTTACTATTATAGATGCATTCTTCACTCAGAGTTCTAAAGAAATGCTTTGGTCTAAGGAAGGTGCTATTTCATGTCTACTGACTTCTTGGTCAACTTTGCTTGTACATCTACTTCAACTTTCTTGTAGAGTTAGATAGATAGATAGATAGATAGATAGATAGATAGATAGATAGATAGATAGATAGATAGATAGATAGATAGACAGACAGACAGACAGACACCCATGGATCCTATACATATATTCATTCTCCTGAAATGTTCTTTATAATTTTTCTCTATCTTTATATTTAAAGTGTTCTCTGCAAAGCTATGTTCTTTGAAGATTGGATTTCATATCTAGCCTATCATCTGCTTTGCACACCTGTAAACACAGCACTTAGAAAGTTGAAGCTGGAAGATTGCTCTGAGTCTGGGACCAGCATGTACTAAATAATGAGACTGTGTCTCAAAACTTGAAATAATGAAAAGCACTGAAATTTCTACTGCTGTTAGTGAAATTTATATATTGATCTGTGTGTTTGAGTTATTGATAATATTAGAAGTCATTCCAGCAGGATCAAATTTTCTGTTATTATAGGGAAGTTTTTCTCTTTCTTCTTTCTCATTTTTAATGATAACAGCTAGATAAGCATTTGCTGTTATTTCCTTTTGTTTTATTTAATTTTAGACCATGCCTTTTTCTTTTAAATATTGTTAGCTGACTTGCGCTTCTAATATCTGTATAATAGTCAGTATATACTTGTTGCTATTCTTGTAAAAATGTAGGTATTAAAATTAGGAATTATTAAACATTCATTTCTATACCATCGCTAGTTACTGTCAAAACCTCAAAAGCATTTTTATCTAGTACTCATACTATTGCAAAATACAAGCTTGTTGAAACTGGACAATTTTGCTCTTGAGTTTATGGCATGAATCTGTATCTTATTTTATAGATTCTGCAAATGATATCATGCTGCTTCAATTCTGAGAGAAATTCACAGCAGTGGGATTCCATTTCTGCTTACATCCATGGTTTATGCATTGTTGACCATAAGCCTTACTTCCCCATCCAATATAGGCTCTGATTAGTTTGGTGCCATTTTTCTTTAGTCAATAATATAATAGAAAATGTATATATGTAAGCACACACTTATCTCTTCAGCTAATAACTTTGCTTTCCTTGTGGCTTCTTTCTTGTTGATCAGTACTGTAGACCATCATTCTCCATCTGCGAGCATTTCTGAGTCATTTCTTCCAATTCCTTCTGAGGGAAACAAATTTTCTCAGGCAGTTTCTTCAGAAAACGTTTTTGTTTTAGCTTTATTTTAAGCAATTTTCTCACTGTATAAATGACTCTGGACTCACATTTTTGTGTTATCTTTTGTAACTCTAAACATGTTATTTGGTTACCTTCTGTTACCCAATGATCTTGATACAGCAGAGCTCCATTTTATGTAATTCTCCAACTCCCACTGGGAGAATAACATTTTCCTATGGTTCTCTGTAGAATTTCAGAGGAGCGATTCTGAGGGCTTTGGCTTGCATTGATGCTGTGAAATGTTCAAACTCAGTAATAAAGTTACTTGGATGCAAATTATTGATGGTTCTTCAATCAAACATATTAATCTACAGTGCAGTAATGCATGGATAAAGATTGTACCTGAATACCTTACACAATACAGCACATACATTCAGTTTTGTAGAAACAACTCATACTATTTTGAGGACAAATATTTAGTAAGTACACTGGTCATGTGCTGATTTTAAGCTATATTGGACCTAAAAACACCCTGTATCAGTCTTCTATGTTTTTTCAGTATTTAAATATTTTCTGATTCCCATTTTATTTCTATAAATATCTCAAAGTTCCTTTTAGATGTTCTTTATCGGTATATGCTTTAAAATGGTGTATAATTAAATATGCCTATGCTGGTGTGTGCTCTCTTTTCTGTTATCAAACTCATTTATTCTTTGTATGAGGATTTTAGTATATATCTGGTCAGCTTCATTTTAATCCAGGTTTACGTCTAAGGTTCAGATGTTCATGGTAACATAATTATCAAATTATGGAATAGTTAAATGAATTAATAGGAATGTTGTGCCTGATATCTGCAATGGAAAAAATAAGATATTCATAAGAATAAAAGAGGTTCAAAAATTTTGTTGTTGTCATTAGTTCTGATAATATTGTAGGTATTGTATTTTAGTTTCTATCTGAATTCTAGCAATAGACTATTGAAATGTGTGTGAGCTAGAGAAAAGTGTGTGTGTGTGTGTGTGTACGTGTGTGTGTGTGTATGTATGTATGTATGTATGTATGTATGTATGTATGTATGTATGTATAAATTGCTGCATAGACTTTTTACCTATAGTTTTGGAAAGCAATCATAATTAAATCATTCACAGCAGAATTTCAAAACATTATAACCTAAGATTCAGAGGAAATTTTTGTCATTTATAATTTGTTTATAACTGGTACATACCACCACAAATACTTTCACTTATTGGTTAAGTCAAAGCAAATGTATCTACCTTTTCTTACAAAATTAATTTACTGAAAATAAATTTCAACTCCTAAAGAATACGTTCTGTATTTATAATTGTGTGATTGTCTTATATGTTTAAAACAAGTCCTCTAAAAGTTGGAAAAATCATGTAATTTTAATATTAACACTATTTTTTGAAAGAAGAGATGTACCTGACCACTCACAACTTTTATTTGTCAAATCTGACATCTATGTTTTAAATCCTCCTGTTATTTAATCCAAGAATAATTCTAATTTAAGGTAATAGATTAAAAAGGAAAGTTTGACTTGACATAACGTCCAGTCTATGAGATGGAACTTGTTCTAGAATGCTTGCAAAACCAATAAATAGAGAGGACAGCTGAGAGACTTAAGGTAAAACCAAACATGACTGATCTAAGAAAAATGTGAATGAAATGATCCCTTAAGACATTCTGCTACACTCATAGATGAGACCCTTAT
Source organism: Rattus norvegicus (assembly GCF_021556685.1). NCBI lineage: Eukaryota > Metazoa > Chordata > Mammalia > Rodentia > Muridae > Rattus > Rattus norvegicus. Next base: position 33,289,357 of record NC_141544.1, on the reverse strand, counting down.
CCAGCCGTTATCCAAAAGGATTCTTCTGGTTAGTAGATGGGAACTGATTCAGAGACCCACATCTAAGAGAGGGGGAGGGAAGGAGAGAGGAGAGGGGAGAGAGAAGGAGGGGAGGAGGGGGAGAGGGGAGGAGGAGGAGGAGAGGGAGAGAGAGGGAGAGAAAGGGAGGGAGAGAGACGGGTGGGGGAGAGAGGGGGAGAGGAGGAGAGGGGGAGGGAAAGAGACGGGGGGAAGGGGGTAAGGGGGGAGAGAGCGAGGGAGAGGGGGAAGAGAAGAGGGGAGGGGAAAGGGTGAAAGGAGGGGAGAGGGGAATAGATCGAGAGATGGGGAAAACAGGGTAGAGGGGGTGTAGAGGGCGAGAGGGGGAGAGATGGGGGAAGAAAGGGTGAGAGATGGAGGGATAGGGAAGCAGGGGGAGGGAGAGGGTGGGGAGAGGGATGGGAGAGGGATGGGGAGAGGGAGAGAGGGAAGGAGAAAGAGGGAGGGAGAGGGGGAAGAGGGAGGGAGAGAGGGAGAGGGCGAGACGAGGAGATGGGGAGAGGGGTAGAGGGAGAGGGAATAAGATATGTTCGATCTTAGGCCAGTCATATAATCTTTAATGTAAGTTCTCTTCCTCCTCTTCCTCCTCCTCCTCCTCCTCCTCTTCCTCCTCCTCCTCCTCCTCCCCCTCCTACTCCCCCTTCTCCTCCCCCTCCTCCTCCTTCTCCTCCTCTCCCTTCTCTTTTCCTCTACCTTCTTCTCTTTTTCCTCTTTCTCCTCCTCCTTCCCTTTCTGTTTTCTCTTTCTCCTCTTCCTGGTTTTCCTCATCTTTCTTCGTCTTCTCCTTCCTTTTCTATTTTTCTTCTTCATTCTTTTTTTCTTCTTCCTTCTCCTTACTCCTCTAACACATCTCTTTTTCTTCCTCTTCTTCTTCCTCCTCTTTCTTCTATATGGTTTTGAAGTGTGGGGACTGAAGGAGGGTCTGTGTAGGCTCATTTATTCTCTCTCTCTAAGCTAATAAAAAAGAGAAATAATATTTATTTATCCATGTTTTTTATATTTACTGTTTTTTCTGTCATAAATGAAAGATACATAATCATAAAGTGTCTTAGTTAGAGTTTTACAGCTGTTAACAGGCACCATGACCAAGACAACTCTTATAAGGACAACACTAATTGGGGGTGTCTTACAGGTTCAGTGGTTCAGTCCAGTATCATTAAGGCAGGGTCATAGCAGCATCCAGGCAGGCATGGTGCAGGAGAAGCTGAGAGTTCTGCATCTTCATCTGAAAGCTGCTAACAAATTATTGACTTCCAGGCATCTAGGATGGGTTCTTAAAGCCCACACCTACAGTGACACACCTACTCCAATAAGGTCACACCTCTAAATAGTGTCATTCTCTTGGCTGAGCATATTTAAACCATGACATTATTATCCAAGTTTCTCCTCCTCCTCCTCCTCCTCCTCTGCCTCCTCCTCCTCCTTTCCCCTCCTCCTCCTCTGCCTCTTCCTCCTCCTCCTCTGCCTCCTCCACCTCCTAAAGTGGTCTACCTCACTATTCACATTTTCTATTTGGGAAAAGTATTTTAAAAATGTAAAAATTTTATTCTTTTCAAACTTTATACATTTTTTTTTCAATTTTACTCTCTTAATATATTTTGGGAAGGTTCTCACTGGGAAGCCCAGAGTAGTCTTAATATGAGATTTTTCTTCCTCATGTTCATGAGACCTGGAATTACAGGACTGCACTATAGGTTACTTCGTTGATGATGATGACTCTTTTCTTTGCTTATTTTATAAATGGGAATATTTAAACCTTCATTTCAAAGTTAGTTCATACTATCGATTCCATCAATGTTAATTCTTTACCTCAAGGCCTATCATATGCAACAGAGACACTTTTGATTTAAAATACTTGCATTATTTTATATTGTTTTCTATATATGTTTATGTATTTTATTATTATTATTATTATTATTATTATTATTAAATTTTAGTGTGTGTGTGTGTGTGTGTGTGTGTGTGTGTGTGTGTGTGTGTTTGCATGGGTAGATGGTGTTTCTATTTGAATCCACATGTTGTAACACAATTATACAGGCCAGAGGATAACTTTCTAAAATGTATTAACTTCTCCACATTTTAAATAATATTTTTAATGAAAGCATAGTTACCTCAATTCCTTCTTCTTGCCCTGTTTCAAATCCCACCTATGCCTTTCCTATTTCCTCTCAAATTCAAGGCATCTTTATTAAAAAATTATTATTGTTATACTACTATATTTATTACGATATAAATATAATCTTCTGAGTCCTTTGAATTTAAACACTCATGGGACATATGTGTGCTCATTTTCATAGTTTTGATAGTTAGGTCCAGGTCTTCTGCTCTCCATACTAGGTAAATGCCTGCCAAAAGTCAATGCTCTGAATGACTTTAAGTTCATTTTAATGTAATATAAGTTTTCTATTATATATAATATACTGTCATATATATATATATATAGTTTAAATTTGATGTTAGATGTCATGATATTTACTACCCAAAAAATTCCATTTTTGACCTGAAGGCCCCAGTTGACTATTCTTTTATCATCCAGCATCAAGCATTTTAGAAATTGGCAGAAAAAATTGTATTTCACTCACTGCTCATGCTAAGTTTCCTATTAAAATCAACGTCTACCCAGAGAGTTAGTTTTCTGCCAGAGACAGGTTAGTCTGATAGCGAGTGAAAAAGTCTTCTATTCAAATATATATTAAAATGATCTTAAAGCCATTCAGAGCATTGGCTTTTGGCAGCAATTTACCCATTCAGAGAGCAGAAGAATTGGATCTGCCTATCAAAACGGTGAAACTGAGCACACATCTGCCAAGAGCATTATGTACATTGCTGCAACGTATTATTAACCTGGAACACAATGTGTTTTGTCAAATAAAAGAAATTCCATTAAGGATGCCAATTTTAATATCCATGACACAGCCCTATTCAAAAATGCTCATGTGTTTTTGTCAGAGTCATGAAAATGCAAACAAGAAATGATTTTTTTCCATTCCCCCTGCCTAGCCTATGAAGTGTTTTCAATACATGGAAACAAGTGAGCGGATGAACTTACCTTCTTCCTACAGGTCTTATCTGACAGTACAGGAAAATCCAAACAGCAGGAGTCATTCATAAATAAAACCACAAATATTTCTAACAATTTTTCAAAAAATGCAGTACCCACGTTTCTTAAGGCAGTTCGATGACAAAGTAAAAGTAACCTTAAATTGTTTGTTTGTGTATCCAGAACACTATCTCACAGAGATCAGAAACTGTGCTGTGGAGTACTCAGTGCTATGATACTGCAGGAGTCCAGAAAATCAAAGACACAAGGGAGTTAGAGGGAGCTAACCACACTGTCAGTCTTTATAAGCCAACCCTCAGAATCAGTACCTTTCCCAACATCACTTGTCTTACATTTTGATACTCAGTGTTACATGTTTCACAAACGTTGAAAGATGCGCACTATCAGTTTACACAACTGCATTCCTTTTTGTTCTGCAAGAGAAAAAAATGTTGTTAAAGGCTAAAAATAAATTTTAATTTCTGTACCAAAATGTCATTAACTTAGTGTGCTTTGCTTAATGAGTGGGATTGATGCTCCATGAATTCAGAATGATATCAGGAATTATGAAGTCTATACTGAATGTCAATCTTTCTGTGACTTGCAACATATTATGAAACAAAAAAGAATACAGAAATTATGATCTTTAACTTTTGGCTGCAGCTATATGTATGGAGACAAGTAATTTCAGACATAGTTGCCGGAAAGGAGGTGAACACTGGACTAGGGAAACACCCTGATGCACAGGATGTCACACCTTCTGCACTCTCTGCAGTTGTTAAAGAGTCTGCTTTCTCTATTGTTACACTGGAGTCTATCCTACCAGATTAATGCCATGCACACTTGATTATTCCACAGTTGATGCTAATGATTAATTCAGGATTGGCATGAACAGACAGACTACTGGTTCTATGTACTAAAACTATGTTAAGTTATAACTCATAGTCATTCAGTGGGCCCTGATTCAAACTATAATTCTTATTTGGCTTAGACGGAATTTTATTTCTTCATATTTTGAAATACTTGGTCTACTTTCAATTTCAATAGGTTAAAAAAAAACTATCCACATTGTTTTTCTACTTGAATTGTTCAGTTTTAAACAATCAAAGTAGTGGGCATGGTATTTATAAGTTTAATTTTAAGAGCACCGTTTTGTGCTTGCAATCAAATGTAGGATGTTATTTATGCTAGAAAACAAAAATACCCTACAAGTTAGCTACATATATTGACAATTTATATTTTATACATAGTGTACTATAATGCAGACTTCATTTCATTTCAGAATGAAACATTTAACAACTTCTGTTTCTGTTTTTAATTACCTATGGGAAGTAAAATATGAAGAAGGTTCAAAGTCAAATAGGAAACCTAAAGACAGAGATTTTCCTTAAGTAGAATAAACAAAACGAAAATACTTAAAGACTTCTGACCTTGTGATAGTCTTTTTAAAAGCTTAAGCACTTTTAACCTCACAATATGACCTTGGGCTTTTCTACATTTTTAAATACATTGTAATAATCATTCAGTTGGCTTATCCACAGTTTTTAAACAGTACTTATGCTAGATACATGAGAAGGACTGATTTGTTAAGACATAATCTTATGAACTTTGTAAACTTTAAGCCTGTTGGTCACAGAAAGAGTTGAGAGATTGAAATAATGTATCAGTACAATTGTGAGTCACTGTTTCTCCTATCTCTTATGGACACAGGCTGGTCTAGAAATGTCATATATTTCCATCCTTCTTTTTATATGAAAGAGTTACATCTACATATTTGCACTTTGGGACATTCCTTTTCAAGGATGAGAGTGAAGAAAAAGTTCTAGTTCAAATAAACTGGCAGATGAATTTGTAACATTCTCCAGACACTAAACTTTATCATTTTAAAATAACCCCTATGTGAAAAATGAGCTTGATTAACCTATTTAAGCAGCTGAAATAGTTTATATTGTGAACAGAGTTCTACTGGACAAAATAACATTCTCTAAATGCTATTGGAATGAAGACTTTTCCTAGTTATTTGGCTTGATATCTTGAGAGAAAAAGAAAAAGAAATGGGTATTGAAATAATTTAGCTCTAGTGAGTGCTGTGGTAAAAATGTGGTTTAAAATCAAGCTTCTTTATTTGGGTTTGTAATATACTCACTTTTAATTTAGTCTTCCAATACAGTGAATATTGAACTGGTAAACTTTCTTGCTTTTTAGAAATAAATGAAATTTCATTAAAATAATTGAAATTTCACCATATTTTGTAATTATTCTCCAAACTGCATTTAAAAGACATACATAATTAATACAAAACTACATTTCCAAATGGACCTTATATTACATATACAGTAGAAGGAAGACAATATTATATATAATTTTGAATGTTTTTATTAATTCAAGAGTAAGCAGCTTTTTTAATCTAATTAAAATACACCGAATCTGGAAAAGATATTTACCAAGGCTACAGCTGATAAGAAGGGTTATATCCAAAATATACAAAGAACTCACAAAGTGAGACTGCAGGGAGACAAATAACCCTATTAAAAATGGGGTTCAGAGCTAAACAAAGAATTCACAGCTGAGGAATTTCAAATGGCTGTGAAGCACCTAAGAAATATTCAACATCGTTAGTTATAAAGAAAATGCAAATCAAAACAACCCTGATATTCCACCACACACCAGTCAGAATGGCTAAGATCAAAAACTCCGGCTAAAGCAAATGCTGGCGAGGATGTGGAGAAAGAGGAACTCTCCTCCATTGTTGGTGGGATTGCAAACTGGTACAACCATTCTGGAAATCAGTCTGGAGGTTCCTCAGAAAATTGGACATTAAACTAACTGAGGACACAGCTATACCTCTCTTGGGCATATCCCCCAAAGATGCTCCAACATATAACAAAGACACGTGCTCCACTATGTTCATAGCCGCCTTATTTATAATAGCCAGCAGCTGGAAAGAACCCAGATGCCCTTCAACAGAGGAATGGATACAGAAAATGTGGTACATCTGCACAATGGAATACTACTCAGCTATCAAAAACAATGACTTTATGAAATTCATAGGCAAATGGATGGAACTGGAAAATATCATCCTGGTAACCCATTCGCAGTAAAACACACATAGTATACACTCATTGATAAGTGGCTATTAGCCCAAATGCTCGAATTACCCTAGATGCACAGAACACATGAAACTCAAGAAGGATGACCAAAATGCGGATGCTTGACTCCTTCTTTAAAAGGGGAACAAGAATACTCTTGCAAGTGAATAGGGAGGCAAAGTTTAGAACAGAGACAGAGGGAACACCCATTCAGAGCCTGCCCCACATGTGGCCCATACATATACGTCCACCCAATTAGATAAGATGGATGAAGCAAAGAAGTGCAGGCCGACAGGAACCGGATGTAGATCTCTCCTGAGAGATACAGCCAGAATACAGCAAATACATAGGCGAATGCCAGCAGCAAACCACTGAACTGAGAATGGGATCAGAGAAAAGACTGAAAGAGCTTGAAGGGGCTTGAGACCCCATATGAACAACAATGCCAACCAACCAGAGCTTCCAGGGACTAAGCTACTACCCAAAGACTGACCCTGGGCTCCAACTGCATAGGTAGCAATAGCCTAGAAGGGCGCCAGTGAAAGGGGAAGCCCTTGGTTCTGCCAAAGCTGGACCTCTAGTGAACAGGATTGTTGGGGGGAGGGCGGTAATGGGGGGAGGAGGGGGAGGGGAACAACCCTATAGAAAGGAGGGGAAGGGGTTAGGTGGATGTTGGCCTGGAAACCGGGAAAGGGAATAACATTTGAAATGTAAATAATCTCAATTTAATAAAGATGGAAAAAATATACCCAATCTGCTGGAACTTAAAAAAGAAATTGAGTTAGTGTCCTTTGGTGTACACACAGATAGAAATAAAGTACTATCTTTTGATCTTTAACAGGTGGGCCTTTACCATGTATTACTGTATTGTTCTGTTGTGTTAATTGTCTTCTCTTGAAGGGCTGCTTTTTTCTGTAAAGGAAATAGACTGGAGAGGGCCAGGGGTTATCTGAGGGAAAGGGGAACTAGGAATCATTGAGGGTGGTTACTATGATTGGGATGTTTCACTTAAGAAAAGAATCTAAAGAGGGAACAGGATTTTTTTCCCTTTTCAATGTATTACTTGTAAATTTAAAGTATAAATTTTATATGTATACTTTTTATTATTTATTTACTTTTCTATTTTGAGGATTTTTTAATTTACATTTCAAATGTTATTCTCTTTCCCAGTTTCTTGGACATAAGCCCCCTATCCCATCCCGCTCCCCTTCTTCTATAAGAGTGTTCCCCTCCCAACACACCATCTGCTTCCCATCCCCCTGACACTCCCCTACACTGGGGGTCCCATCTTGGCAGGACCAAGAGCTTCTCTTCCATTGGTGCCCAACAAGGCCATCCTCTGCTACATATGCAGTTGGAGCCATAGTTCTGTCCATGTGTAGCTTTTGGTTAGTTGTTTAGTTCCTGGGAGCTCTGCTTGGTTGGCATTGTTGTTTTATGGGGTTGCAAGCCCCTTCAGCTCTTTCAATCCTTTCTCAAATGCTGTTCCCCTTCCAAATGCCCCCTCCACAAACATCTCTCCCCTTCCCATTCACCTATAAGAGGACGTCCTCCAACCTACTCACCCACTATAACCTCAACCCTCTAGCATCCCCCTTCTCTGGAGCATCAAGGTTTCACAGTATCAAGTGTATCCCCTCCCACTGAGGTCAGGCAAGTAAGTTCTTGGCTACATAAGTAGCAGGGGCCATAGATCAGCCTTTGTATATTCTTTGATTGGTAACTTAGTCCTTGAGAGCTCTGAGGGGTTAGGTGAGTTGATATTGTTCTTCCAATAGGTTGCAATTCCCTTCAGCTCTTACATTCCTCCCCCTAACTCTTCTACTGGGGTGCCCAGGTTCAGTCCAATGGTTGTATCTGTCTCAGTCAGCTACTAGTCTCTCAGAGGACAGCCATGACATGCTCCTGTCTGCAAGTACAATATGCCATCAGGGTTTGGTGCCTGTGCATAAGCCTGTGAATGTTGGGCCAGTCTCAGGATGGCCTTTCCTTCAGTCTCTGCTCTATTTTTGTCCTTCAATTTCATTTAGACAGAAATAGTTCTGGGCTACGATTTTGGATCAGTGGGTGGCCCCAGACCTCAAATGGGGGCCATGCCCATCATCTGGATGTGGTCTCTTTAGTTCTATCTCCTCACAGTTGGGTGTTTGGGCTGATGTCACCTTCATTGGATCCTGGGAAACTCTTACTTTCTTGGGTCTGGGACATTCTAGCATTTCCCCTAACCCCCACCCCACACTACTGTATGTTTCCATTCATTCTCCTGACCCTCTTAACTTCTGTTTCCTCCCCATACTTGATCCCCCCCCTGCTTTTTCCTCCCCCTCTCCTCTCCCACCAGGCTTCCTCTTTTCCCTTGCTTCCCTGATTATTTCATTCCTTCTTCTAAATGGGATTGAAGCATATACACTTGCACCTTCTTTCTGTTTAAGCTACTGGTAATATGTGAGAGGTATCATGTGTACTCTGAAAGTTTTGGCTAATATTCACTAATCGGTGAGTATTTATCACATGTGTTCTTTTGGGATATTTTTTAGTTCCATCTTTTGCCTGAAAAATTCATGATGCCCTAGTTTTTAATTGCTGAGTAATACTCCGTTGTGTAAATGAACTATGAGTACATGGTATGTACTCACTGATAAGTGGCTATTAGGCAAAAAGCTCCAAATACCCACCATATAACTCACAGACAATGACAAACTTATGATGAAGGAAGACCAATGCATGAATACTTCAGTTCTACGTAGAATGGGGAACAAAATAATCACAGGAGGTAGAAAGAGAGAGCCAGGATCAAGAGGGGAAGAAGACAGCAGGAGAAAAGTACAGGGAGTCAGGAAATTGAAAGGAAGTGTGTAGCAGTGTGTGATGGAGAACTGGGGGTATCCACTAGAAAGTCCAAGATGCCAGGAAAGCAAGACGCTCCCAGGGCCTAATGGGGGATGACATTAGCTAAAATACTCAAAAAGAAAAAAAAGAGAACCTGTAGAGACCCTATCCAGAGATTAGGTACAGCCCCAGTTGAGGGATGGGCCACCCACTTATCTCAAAAATATTAACCCAGAATAGCTCCTGTCAAAATAAAATATAGAGGCAAAGAATGGATCCATCACATATGCAGACACCAAATCCAGACATTATTGTCAATGCCAAAAAGCTCTTGCTGACAGGAGCCGGATATGGCTGTCCCTGGACAGGCTCTGCCAGAGCCTGACCAATACAGATGTGGATGCTCACAGCCACCCAGTGAACTGAGCATGGCAACCCCAATGGAAGAGTTGGGGGAAGAACTGAAGAAGCTGAAAGGGTTTGCAAACTCATAGGAATAACAAAGATATCAACCAACCAGAGCCCCCAGAGCTCCCAGGGATTAAACCACCAACCAAAGAGTGCACATGGAGGCCCCCATTGCTTCAGCTGCTTCTGTAGCAGAGGATTAGAGGATTGCCTTATCTGGCATCAGTGGGAAGACAGGTCCTTGTTTCTGTGGAGATTTGATGCACCAAAGTAGGGGAATGCTAGGGTGGTGAGTTGGGATTGGGTGGGTTGGAGGGCACCCTCATAGAAACAGGCAGGAGGAGGAGGAGGAGGAGGGGATGGAGGGTCATGGAAGAAAAATCGGGAGGGGATATGAAATGTGAATAAATAAAATATCCAATTTTTAAAAAAAAGGAGTTATAGTAGAATTGGATGTAAAACATTACTGGTGGAAGTATTATACATGCATTAAATTATTAAAATAAAATAATATCCTCTTTCATGCAGAGTAATAGTTATGTTATAGAGTCACAGTAATATATTCAGTATGATTCACAGTAAGAGCAGGAGAACAGAGGTGTGCATCACTGAGGTAGAAAAGAAGACACTAATGTAATGTTACCCACATGTTATCCCATATCTATGATTTTCAGAGAAAATATTAAGGGCTCACTTTGGAGATAAGAGCATCTTTGTAATTCCACTAGAAACTGCACACTCACATGGTAAAGATAGAAACTGCTACTTTTGCTGTTTCTGTAAAAAAAATCAGGTCAAAATCAATCAAAGGCTTGAAGTACAATAAAAAATTTGATAATACTGAAAGATAAAAATCTTTTTTGTGATTCTGTTATAAGCGATACCTTTCTTGTTGGGACTCCAGTCGCTCAAGATATAACAGCAAGAAATAAAGAGTTGGATTACCTTAGTCATAGTTCTATTGCTCAGGAAGTGATACCATGACGAAGGCAATGTTTATGAAAGAAGAGTTCCAGTGGTCTAGTCTATTATCTGCATGATCAGGAGCAAGCGGGTAGACAGGAAGATAAGGTGCTTGAAACATAGCTGTGAGTTCCCCATTTTGATCAGCAGACGGCAGGAGGAGAGTGGCTCTGGGCCTGGGTTGGGCATTTGAAAGATGAAAGTCAATCCCTAAAAATACACTTCTTCCAACAAGGGCACACTTCTTCCAACAAGGGCACACTTCTTCCAACAAGGGCACACTTCTTCCAACAAGGGCACACTTCTTAATCCTTTTAAAGCTACTCCTTAATACTAAGCATTCAAATACATGAGCCTATGGGAGCATTCTTATTTAAACAACCCCATGAATCATGTCAAATAAAGTCTTCTCAATTCTTTTAACATATTTGTTAGGTAGAATAATTAATCCATCCACACCATGACCCTAATAATATGACCTACTGAATGGAAACAGTTTTATAATCAAATTACCACAATTGCTAAAAAAGTTAATATTTATAATACGGCATATGCTTGTTAACTATTTACTATTTTCTGTGCATCTATGGTTTTTAATATTTTGTAAAACAAATTTAAATAAATGGAAACTTCATTTTATTTTTGTAGTTTATTCTTTTTTGCCAATCTGCTTTAATTTTTTTACACTTCAAATTTTATCCCCACCCCTGAGTGATCCACCTTTTGATTGTTTCACATCCCATACCTCCTCCCCCTACCCCCATTTCCACAAGGATGTCCCCAAGCCCACCTTCCATCCCACCAGACCTCCCCACTACATGGGGCCTCATCTCAGCTGGTGTATGTGCCTAGTTGGTGATCCAGTATCCGAGAGGTCTTGGAGGTCTAAGTTAATTGAGAATGCTGGTCCTCCAATAGAGGTGTTGTCCTCTTCAGCTTCTTCCAGCTTTTTCCAAATTCAACCTGAGGGGTCATCAGCTTCTGTCTATTGGTTGGGTGTAAATATCTGCATCTGACTCTTTCAGCTTCTTGTTGGGTCTTTTGGAGGGCAGTCATGATAGCACCCTTCTGTGAGAATTCCATAGCCTCATTAATAATATCAGGCCTTGGTGCCTCTCATTGAGCTGGATCCCACTTTGAGCCTGTCACTGGACCTCCTCTTCCTCAGTCTTCTTCATTTTTGTCCCTGTAGTTCTTTCTGACAGGAACAATTATGGGTCAGAGATTTTGACTTTAGAATGGCACACAAGACCTTCCCTCCCTGCTCCTGTGATTGCTTTAGCAGTCATAGAAACTTTATTTTAAATAAAATTTAAATAAACTATACATTCACAAAATGGAATATAGATTGCTTCTTACCAATAAAATCTCACGAACCAAATGAAAATGATAATTAAGGACTTCAGAGTATTTTTATAAATTAAAAATTACATGAACAAGAAACACGCATTTGTTTCCTTGTTCCAAAATCAAAAGTACCTGAAAGACTAGCTGCTGGACATGTGGTGGAGTGAAAGAATGGAAATTTTGCCAATGTGTGTAAAATCTATGCTTCAAGAAAAGTTTGTAAATGATTTCCTATGAGAAATTTGGTTTCTATGGAGTTGTAAAACAACAAAGTTATGAATATGCTTTTGGATACTTCAGAGCTGGACAGACAATGCTGCTCCTTTTTTTTATCCCTTTGAGAAAATATAATAAAATCATATATTATTATTTATGAAACAAAAAAGTAATAATCCCAAGTATGGATAATTCAATCCAACTTACAAGGGGGAACAAAATAAACACCAGAGGCAGAGGGAGGGAAAGACCTGTGTGGGAGAAGGGAAGAGGAAGGAAAAAGGGGGGCAGGACCATGTTAGGTGGGAGACAGAAGAAAAACGCAGAGGGCCAGTAGAATGAATAGATATATGTAGCAGTGATGGTTATGGAGCATCAGGAACCTCTAGAAAGTCCCAGACACTAGGGCTATGAGAGGCTCCCATGACATAATAAGGATGACCATAGCCAAAATGCCCAACAGTAGGAAGATAGCACCTGAAGAGACCAACTCCAATAGATAGACATCGCCCCCATTTGAGACATGGGTCACCCATCCAGCTTCATAATTCTTGTACCATAATTTCCTGTCAAAAGGATATGCAAGGACAAAAATGGAACAGACACTTAAGGAAAGACCATCCAGAGACTACTCCAAATTGGGTTCCATCCCATACATATGCATCAAACTCTGAAACAATTACAGATACCATTTTGTGCTTGTAGACAGGAGCCTTGTATGAGTTTTCTCTGGGGGGCTCTACCAGAACCTGATTAAGACAGAATCATGTACTCACACCCAAGCATTAGACTGAGGTTAGGTCCCCAATGGAAGATTAAGGGTAGGACTGAATGAGTTGAAGGGGATTGTGACCACATAGGAAGAACAACCGTATCAATTACCTGGTCCCAGAGGCTAAGCTGCCAACCACAGAGCATACATGGGTTGTTTCATGGCCCCTGTTATATATGTAGCAGAGGACTAGCTTGTCCGGCTTCAGTGGGAAAGGATATGTTTAATACTGTATAAGTTTGAAGCCCCAGAAAGGGGAAGGCTAGTGGGGTGAGGTGGGAGAGGTTGGGTGGGTTGTGAAGCACCTTCTCAGAAGCAAGTGGAAAAGGGGTTTGGGGTAAAGAACTTGTGGAGGGTGGGTGAGAGGAGAGGGATAAGGGGCATTTGGAATGTAAATAAATCCAATAATAAATAAAATAAAATACTATTATTTGTTAATACTTACTATCTTTTGACTTATTGCAACACCTAAGCCATTTTGTAGTACAATATGTTGACAGATCTAAAACACATTCTAAAACTTGCTCTACATATTAAGAGTTATTTAAGGCTTTTGCTGTTTAGATATTACAATTGTTTTCATACATTTTTATTTTACTTAAAACTGATTTATTTTCAGGTGACACAATCTGATTACAATTTCTCATTCCACAAATCTTTTGATATCTTCCTTCACCTCTTCTCTATTCAAATTCATAAACTTCTGCCATTCCTTAGAAAACAGAGTCATCAAGAGGATAATATATTAAATTAAAATTAAATTAAATGATTAAACAAAAACAGAAAAACTAGGGTAGGACAAAAGAAACAAACAAATAGAAGAAAAACAGCCAAAGCAAAAGCAGAAGAAAGATATAAATGCAGAGATAAACATGTTTTTCACAGAGGAATGACACAAAAAAATACAAAACTGGAAGCCATATTAATAATAATATGTGTGCAGAAGACCTGTAAGGAAAAAGAGCATCAACAACAGCAATAACAAGCAACAACCACAATACTTTCTGTGATAGAAATAAAACAAGTAGAGAGCCAAAACTAAGCATACTTGCATGCCTGAATTTATCTTGCAACTACATGTTCAGAATTAAAGATTACATAGCCTTCAACTATGAAGAATCCAAAACACTAAGCACATTTGAAAATTTAACATAAATATTATTTATTTTATATCTACTTAACTTCTTTAAATTATTTTCATAATGTGTTTTGTTTCATTTTAAATGTGGTATTTAGCAATAAATAAAATATAAAGAGACTAAAAGAGTAGCAAAGGTTAGGCATCATGTGCGAAGAGAAAAAGATTAACAGACATAAGAGAAAAGTTTAGGGCAAAGAAACTGTTTATCCCAATACAGTGGTCAGTAGACAGATGTTATTATATAGTTGTAAAACATCTGGAGATTATGAAACACAAAAAGTGAACTCATAAAAATTGTGGCTTCCTATAATATTTATAGGATTGTTTCATTATGGGTAAAAATGTAGCATCCTACTGGAGCAAGTTAATACCAAGGGAACTGTGGAAACACTAGGGGATACAGAAAACACTAGTTTGCAGGTAAGTTATTGCCAAATTGAAAAAATTTCTAAAAACAGAAATCTCTTAAATTCTAAGTAGAGAAGCCCTTCTACTTAATACTATCCTTAATAGAACACATATTAATATCAATAGCTTAATCCCCTCCAAAATTGTCATAGCATGTTTTTATAAAATCTAGAATTTTTATGCATTGTCTGATGTATCACAAAAGACTGCAGATATGGTTGTTTCTTGAGATAGTTATTCAATCTAATATGTGGTTGAATATAATACAGACAGAGTTACTCCTAAAGACTAGAATGGGTCTTGCTTCACTAAAACCATGATCATGAGCATCATAATCTGTTCATATTTCTAAGGCTCCTCAGCATTTTGTTATAGTAAGTCTGAACCCATTAAGTTTAATGCATGTACTTAGGTCATGGGTATCAACAATTAGTGTCACATTTGAACTTATGCAATTTCTAGAATATTTATTTAACTTAGTCTAAGGGTGATGAATAATCATGCAAGTGTGTATATTATGGGATGTAATGTCCTGAACACTTAAAATATATTTCTTCCGGGGTTGGGGATTTGGCTCAGTGGTAGAGCGCTTGCCTAGGAAGCGCAAGGTCCTGGGTTCGGTCCCCAGCCCCCCAAAAAAGAAAAAATATATATATTTCTTCCGATCAAGACAGATATATGCTAGCTGTGCTTTTACTGAAAAATAGACCAGTTAATTTATGCTATTTTCTTATCATTCAATTGAACTAATTGGTGCATACACATGGTGATGGATTTCCAGCTGATGTAAGTTATCTATTCCAGTCACAGTTAAAGGCATGTTAATTGAGAGGGCATGGTTCTACTTCAGGTTATCAACAGGCCACTTTCGAGAGGATTAATTGGCAGTAAATATAATAAATCCCCACTTCACCACTTCCAAAACCATATTGATTGTCTTCAAGTAGAGCCAGTCATGCATTGTTTTTACAACTAAGCATTTTCTCATCATTAATTTTTCATAAATTTTATGTTGGTGTATTTATCATATCTTGTTAGCAAATTTTATGTCTAGATCTACATTTTTGTCTGCACATAGCATTTTTGTTGGTAATTAAAACAATGAACATTTTGTTATTGTCAGCATCAATGCTGCAGTAGAAAAAAATTAGGATCGTAGACTTTAGCCGACCTTAATGCTCTCCAACAAAGAATGTATCACATATGTCAGATTCACATAAAGACTTTAAGTTTTCAGTTGTAAATCATCATGAACATAAGTACTATATGTTCGCTAGCATGTGATAATGAGAACTTAAATATAAATTTCTTCTAACTCTTCTTTCATCTGGGCAATTGAATAGGCAGCAAGAATAGAATAATATTAAAATCAATCAGAGTTCTCTCATAAGAGGTATA
The DNA here is from genome assembly GCF_021556685.1 of Rattus norvegicus. Classification (NCBI taxonomy): domain Eukaryota; kingdom Metazoa; phylum Chordata; class Mammalia; order Rodentia; family Muridae; genus Rattus; species Rattus norvegicus. The sequence continues at coordinate 33,273,707 of NC_141544.1, read as the reverse complement.
TTTTCTCTGCATTATTTCACTTAATTATACTTAATCGTCAAGAAAAGTGTGTTTTATTATCTGAACCCTGTGCTTACTTAGCCTACCAATTGTCTAACTATATATAACAAGTTAAAAGACTTCACTGCATTGATTTGAGTGGTGTGTGTGTGTGTGTGTGTGTGTGTGTGTGTGTGTGTGTGTGTGTGTGTTCACATATGTTTACATGTGTGAAGTCATCAGAAGACAACCTTGGATGTTGTTCATCCATCCACTGTCATACATCTTTCTCTCTTTCTTTCTCGCCTTCTTTCTTTCTTCCTTTCTTCCTTCCTTCCTTTCTTTCTTTCTTTCTTTCTTTCTTTCTTTCTTTCTTTCTTCCTTCCTTTCTTTCTTTCTTCCATTCTTTATTAGATCAAGACAGAATCTCTGGCAATAATAAAATAGACACATTATTTGACATGGTTAAACAGTAATGAGGTTTTACCCGAATAATTATAGAGTAAGGTAAGTTTAATTAAACGTATGAACAAAAATAACTATTTCCTTGCTAAATGTTATACATTCTGTCAGGTATTTATCACAATAACAAAATGCCTCAGACAAATATTTTTCTGTTAGCTAAACATATGTCCTTCTTGTTACTGCCTGCTTCCGGAGCTGACCCCAACCCACAGCTCTCGGTACACAAATCACATCAGGGAGGGAGCTGGACTCTCAGCAGTACCAACAATCCTGAGAGCTCAGGGGACACCTACACTTCTGCACACATTCCTTGCCAAAGAGGAAACCACCACATACTCATTGGACAAAAGAACCTAGGAGCAGTCAGGAGCAGGACATTTCCAGTCTCTGCTTGTGTTCAAGATGAAAGCCAGTAGACAGGTACACTGACATACCTGAGAGCAGAGGTCAAACCAATATTTCTGCTTCAATCGACCCACCTGCAGGTCTCCGGACACACAAACACAGGATCAGTCTGGGAAAATGCTACACCCACTCCAGTAGAGTCTGTGTGACACGAAGCTCTTAACTTCATTTCTATCCAGAACAGAGGCCTGTACCTAGAATGGCTTGGCCTCCTGGAGGTCCCTGGCAGTCTCCCTACAAACAGATGGTGACTAGGGTCTGTGTTTGTGGTGGAGGTACCTTCTATGTTCTAGCCTTGGTGATCTTAGCAACTTTAAGCCTGTCAACAATATCTGATTTTAAGAATAGAGCAGTGTGGGAAGATGGTCATGTACCTTCAGATGTCTCAGGAACTGAAAGTTCAGAGACGGAAACGTCTCACACCATCATGATACTGATAAACTCAACAGCTGTGATGAATTCAACTGCTGCACACATTAGTTCCCAGCAAATAGAAGAGAAAGTAATTGCAGTTACTAACAACATGACTGTTCCAGAATAGCCTTTCCCCCCTTTTGGATAAGTTTTGTTTAGCATGATTCGTAACAGTAATTATTCTTTTAAAAAGATTATAGACAAGTTCCAACAAGTTGAATAAACTTATCAAGAGTTAACTATGGTTACAAAAGTTTCCGAAAGTATTCTGAGGGGCCATAAATATAGAGTTTAAACTTTGTTAAAACAAAGGTAAATGATGAATGCATACCCGGTGCCTACAAGTCTGGCAGTATAACTGCAGTTTTCTGAACTATTGTTTGCAGCTGAGAATTGTTTCCTAGACTGTACGTTCACCTTTCCTCCTTGTAAGGGACATTTGGTGGGGTGATGAATAAGAGCTGGATGACTGCCAATTATGATGTACCTGTTCTAACTGCTTAAATCTATTCCAAAAAGTAAAGCTTTTTGCAGCAGCAGACACCTCGAGTATTGTGTCTATCTGTCACGCCAAATCGGTTCTCTACCTGAAATCCAAGCCTTGGTCCCTCTGCTGACACACTCCCCTGGGTGGTCTGCATCAGGAAAAGACCCTTTCTGTTTTTGCCTGAGCCCTGAGCTGAACTTGTCTCACAGCTCTCTGTCCCCAGATCCTGCTGTAAGAAAATAGGTCTAAAGGAAAGCTTACACACAGACTAACAGTAGAATTAAGCCACTGTCAGAGACAGAAAAACAAGCTAACACCAGAGACAAGCTGACAGTGGGAGACAAGCTCAGGAACCTAAGCAACAGAAACCAAGATTACTTGGTAACATCAGAACCCAGTTCTCCCACCAAAGCAAATACTGGATATCCAAACACACTGGGAAAGCAAGATTTGAATTGAAAAACACATCTCATGATGATGATCGAGGACTTTAAGAAGGACATAGATTACTCTCTTAAAGAAATACAGGACAATACAGGAAAACAAAGTAGAAGCCCTTAAAAAGGAAACACAAAGATCCCTTAAAGAGTAAAAGGAAAACACAACCAAACAGGTGAAGGAATTGAACAAAACCATTCAGTATTTAAAAATGGAAATAGAAACATTAACAAAATCACAAGAAAGTAAGAATATTAAAACCAGTAAGGGAAAAAGGTCAAGTAACATATAAAGGCAGACCTATGAAAACCAGAAGATCCTGGGCAGATGTCATGCAGACACTAAGAGAACACAGCCCAGGCTACTATATCCAGCAAAACTCTCAATGAACCAAGATGGAGAAAACAGGATATTCCATAACAAACATACTTACAGAGTATCTTTCTACAAATCCAGCCCTGCAGAGGATAACAGATGGAAAATGCCAATGCAAGTAGGGAAACTGCTAGACCGTAGAAAAAGCAGGAAAGTAACCCCGGTGCAACAAACCCGAAAGAAGACAGTCACACAAACGTAATTCCACATTCAACAAAAAATAAAAAAATGAAAAATAACATGAAACAACAATCACAATTGCTTAATATCTCTTAACATCAATGTACGCAATTCCCCAATAAAAAGACATAGACTAACAGACTGGATTTGTAAAGAGGACCCAGAATTTTGCTGTATACAGGAAACACACCTCAGTGACAAAGACAGACACTACCTCAGAGTAAAAGACTGGAAAACAATTTTACAAGCAAATGGTCCCAAGAAACAAGCTGGAGTAGCCATTCTAATATCACACTAAATGGACTTTCAACCAGAAGTTAGGAAAAAAGATAAAAAAGAACATTCATATTCATCAAAGGAAAAATCCACCAAGAAGAACTCTCAGTCTTGAATATCTATGCTCCTAAAGCACAGGCACCTCCATTCATAAAAGAAACCTTAATAAAGCTCAAATTACCCATTGCAACTTACACAATAATAGAGGGAGACTTAAACACACAACTCTGAGCAATGAATAGATCATGGAAATAGAAACTAAACAGAAACATAGAGAAAAAAACAGAATTATGAACCAAATAGATTTAAGAAATATTTATAGAACATTTCAAAACAAAACCAAAGAATATACCTTCTTCTCAGTACCTCACGGTACCTTCTCCAAAATTGACCATATAACTGGTTACAAAAGAGGCCTCAACAGATACAAGAAGATTAATACAACCTCATGTATCCTATCAGATCACAACAGACTAAGGCTGGTCTGCAATAACAACAAAACAGACAGAAAGCCCACATATAAATGGAGGTTAAACTATGCTCTACTGGATGATAACTTTGTCAAGGAAGAAAAAAAGAAAGAAATTAAAGACCTTTTAGAATTTAATGAAAATGAAGGCAGAACATACCCAAAGTTATGGGCTATGGAACACAATGAAAGCAGTGCTAAGAGGAAAATTCATATGTCTGAGTGTCTCAAAAACAAAAAAACAAAAACAAAAACAACAAAAAAAAAAACCGGAGAGAGCATACATTGCTAGCTTGACAGCACACCTAAAAACTCTAGAACAAAAAGGAAAAAATACTGCCAAGAGGAGTAGAAGGCAGGAAATAATGAAACTCAGTGCTAAAATTGACCAAGTAGAAACAAATAGTACTATACAAGGATTCAACAAAACCAGCAGCTGGTTCTTTAAGAAAATCAAGATGGATGAACCCTTAGCCAGACTAACCAGAGGGCACAGAAAGTATATTCAAATTAACAAAATCAGAAATGAAAATGGAGATATAACAACAGAATCTGGGGAAATTTTAAAAATCATCAAATCCTACTACAAAAGCCTATATTCAACAAAACTGAAAAAATCTGGAGGAAATGGACAAGTTTCTAGACAAATACCAGGTACCAAAGTTAAATCAGGATCAGATAAACCATCTAAACAGCCCCATAACTCCTTAAGTAATAGAAGCAGTTATTAAAAGTCTCCCAACCAAAAAGAGCTCAGGACCAGATGGGTTTAGTACTGAAATCTGTCAGACCTTCACAGAAGACCTCATAACAATGCTGTCCAAACTATTTCACAAAATAGAAACAGAAGGAGCAATACTTGATTCCTCCTAGGAATTCAAAATTATGCTTATACCTAAACCACACAAAGACCAAAGAAAGAAAGAGAACTTCAGACAAATTTCCCTTATGAATTTCAACTCAAAATTACTCAATAAAATTCTTGCAAACTGAACCCAAGAACATATCAAAACAACCATCCAACATGAACAAGTAGGCTTCATCCCTGGGATGCAGGGCTGGTTCAATATGTGGAAATCAATGTAAACCATTATGTAAACAAACTCAAGGAAAAAAATTACATGATCATCTCATTAGATGCGGAGAAATCATTTGATAAAATCAACACCACTTCTTGTTAAAAGTCTTGGAAAGATTAGGAAATGAAGGCCCATATATAAACATAGTAAAAGTGATGAACAGCAAATCAGTAGCCAACATCAAACTAAATGGAGAGAAACTTGAAGCAATATCACTAAATTCAAGGAAGTACTTATTCAATATTGTACTTGCAGTCCTAGACAGATCAATTAGACAACCCAAAAAGATCAAAGGAATACAAACTGGAAAGGAAGAAGTCAAAATATCACTATTTGCAGATGATATGATAGTATACTTGAGTGACCCCAAAAGCTCCACCAGAGAACTACTGAGCCTGATAAACAACTTCGGCAAAGTGGCTGGGTATAAAATTAACTCAAACAAATCAGTAGCCTCACTCTACTCAAAGGATAAATAGGCTGTACAAGGAATTAGGGAAATGGAACCCTGCACATTAGTCACAAATGATATAAAATACCTGGGTGTTACTCTAACTGAGCAAGTGAAAGATCTGTATGACAATAACATCAAGTCTCTGCAGAAAGAAATTGAAAAAGATCTCAGAAGATAGAAAGTTCTTCCATGCTCATGGATTGGCCGGATTAATATAGTAAAAATGACCATTATGCCAAAAGCAATCTGCAGATTCAATGCAATACCCATCAAAATTCTAACTCAATTCTTTATAGAGTTTGAAAGAAAAATTGACCAATTGATTTGGAATAACACAAAACCCAGGATAGCGAAAACTATTACCATCAATAAAATAACTTCTGGGGGAATCACCATCTCTTACCTTACGCTGTATTACAGAGCAATAGTGGTAAAAAACTGTATGTTATTGTTACAGCGATAGGCAGGTAGATCAATGGAATAGAATTGAAGACCCAGAAATGAACTTATACCCCTATGGTCACTTGATGTTTGACAAAGGAGTTCAAACCATCCAGTATAAAAAGATAGCATTTTCAATAAATGTTGCTGGTTCCACTGGAAGTCAGCATATAGAAGAATGCAAATTGAACCATTCTTATTGTACTGTACAAAGTTTAAGTGCAAGTTGATCGAGGACCTCCACTTAAAATCAGACATACTCCAACTAATGGATGAAAAAGTGGGGAAGAGCCTCAATCACATGGGCACTGGGAAATTTTCCTGAACAGAACACCAATGGCTTATGCTCTAAGATCAAGTAACAAATGAGACCTCATAAAACTGCAAAATTTCTGTAAGGCAAAGGACACTGTCATTAGGACAAAACAGCAACCAACAGATAGGGAAAAGATCTTTACCAATCCTACATCTGGTAGAGTACTAATAATAGATATATAGAAAGAACTTAAGATGTTATACTCCAGAGGCAAATAAACCCATTTAAAAATGAGTTACAGAGCTATACAAACAATTCTCAGCTGAGGTATATTGAATGGCTGAGAAGTATTTAAACTAATATACTATAATTAACTATATATATTAAAATATAATTAACTGCCTTAAGAAAAAAAAGAAATGTTCAACATCCTTACTCAACAGAGAAGTGCAAATCAACCCTGAGATTTCACCTCATGCCAGCTAAGATCAAAAACTCAGTTGATAACAGATGCTGGTGATGATGTTGAAATAGAGGAATATTCTGCCAATGTTGGTGGAATTTCATGCTGGTTCAACCCACTCTGGAAACCAATCTGGAGGTTTGCGGAAAAATTGGATAGAGTACTACCTGAGGACACACTTGTACCATTCCTGGGCATATACTCAAAAGATGATTCAACATATAACAAGGAAACGTTCCACTCTGTTCATAGGAGCCTTATTTATAATAGCTAGAAGCTGGAATGAATGCAGATGTCCTTCAGCAGAGGAATGGATACAGAAAATGTGGTACTTCTACACAACTTTATTTCTCAGGTATTAAAAATAATTCATGAAATTCATAGGCAAATGGATGGAACTAGAAAATATTTTCATGAGTGAAGTAACACAATCACAAAAATACACACATGGTATGCACTCAATGATAATTGGATATTAGTCCAAAAGCTCAAATTACACAAGATATGATCCACAGACAACATGAAGCTCAAGAAGAAGGAAAATCAAAGTGCAGATGCTTCACTCCTTCTTAAAAGGGGGAACAAAAATATTCAGAGGAGGAGATATGGAGACAAGGGTTGGAGCAGAGACTGAAGGATTGGCCATTAAGGGCCGGTTGAACCTGGGTATCCAGGTCACATATATACATTCACCAAACCTAGAAAATATTGATGGAGCCAAGAAGTACATGCTGACAGTAACCTGATATAGCTGTCTCCTGAGGGGCTCACGGAGAGCATGACAAATGCAGGGGCTAACACTAGCAGCAAACCATCGAACTGAGAATGGCGTCCCCTTTGGAGGAGTTAGAGAAATGCCTTAAGGAACTGAAGGGTCTTGAAGCCTCATAAGAACAACAGTTACAACCAACCAGAGCTTCTAGGGACTAAACCACTACCCATAGAGTACACATGCAAAGACCCATGGCTCCAGCTGCATATGTAACAGAGGATAGTCTTGTTGGACACCAATGAGAGAAGAAGCCCTTGGTCCTGCTATGGCTGGATATCCCCCACCCCCAGAGTAGGGGAATGGCAAGGCGGGGAGGAGACAAGGGGTGGGATGTTGAGGAGAGGGAACACTCTCATAGAAGAGGGTGCAGGAGGGAAGGGTAGGGCGCTTATGGACAGGAAACCAGTAAAGGGAGTAACATTTGAAATGTAAATAAAAATATATCCAATAAAATGTACAATGAGGGCATAGGAAACATGTAATTATGTAAAATGTCCCATATATGAATTGTACAATGTAGTAATCAGTAATCCCATTTTGTTATTGAATTCTTGAAATGTAGTCAAGGTACATGAATGGTTAATTTTAATTTATTAAGAATAATTTGCCAGACAAGAAGTGGTGCAGCTCATCTTTAATCCCGTATTTGGGAAGCACAGTCAGGGACATCTCTTGAGTTAGCGGCTAGCCTGGTCTATAAAGTCAGTCACAGGATAGACAGGGCTACAGACAGAAACCCTGCTTTGACAAAGTAAATAAGCAAAAAATATTTACATATTATAAATGCAAATTTCAAAACTTTATCTGTCCAGAGGTTAGTATGCTGAAGAATGATTTGTGTAAGTATCCTTAACTATCATCTACCCTCTCTACAGAATATGACTTTATCCTGTATTTGAATTACTCTTGTGTTTTGTTCTGTTCAGGTTTCTTTTTTGGCTATTATTTTGTTTTACTTTAAAATTAAGAATTATTTGTTTTATTATTTTTTCAGGACCAAACTGGGTAATATATCTTGCCTGAAACTGAACAAGAACAATGAAAAAATAAATTCATTTTATTTTAACTTTTGAAATTATAACTAAGTCATATAATGTGTGTTTATTTCACTGTGTAACTAGGGAGTGTGTAGGCATCACCAAGTAAACTATGCTGAAGCCAGTGTTGACAGGTTAAAAATAGGGTTTATGGCTGCCAACACTTCCAGCTTCTTAAAACATAATTTAAATTTTGCATATTGATGTGAAATATTCAAACTTTTAAATGTTAGCTACAACTTTTGAAAACATTGTAAAACTGAATACAAAAATTATATTTCTTGGAGTGAAATTTATCTTTCTTTCATTAAAAAAACACTGTGTACTAAATAATTGAGCATTCGGATCATATGCTCTGTATCAGTTTGTCTATTAACAGGGACCTCAGTTTGTCTATTGTCCAGCATACCTAACTATTGAGAGTAGCAAAGCACTAAGCATGGATGCACAGTATCATTTAACTGGATTCATGTCCAGATCAGGAGCTCTGTGAAAGATGATGCTTAAAGATTGAAAAGGCAAAGGGAATTGACTGAAGAGAGGAAACATTCCCACTAAACACCACAGGTCTGATGCAAATATGAACTCACAGATTCCACTGCTGCACACACAGATCTGCACGCAGTCAAAGCAGATGTGATCTTAGCACTGAGAACTGGAAATAGTCATGGGCTTTCACCCAAAGTCAAGAAAGTCTCTGCAGCTGGTACTCTCTTGGGAAGAAAAGAATTGTCTTCGTCAATGGAGTTTCACATATCATTCAAATTTCAGTGTAAGCTCTATGTCTAACAGCAGGCACTATGACCAACATAAAACAATAGAATAGTTGCATACTTTTGGTTTGATATAGTTTTTTTTTTGTGTTATAGTCTTTTGGTGGAATATTTCAGTTTCTCATTTTAGTGGGGTTGCTTTGTGATTCTTGTTTCTTTCTCTTTTCCTTTCTTTCTTTCTTTCTTTCTTCCTTCATTCTCTCTCTCTCTCTCTCTCTCTCTCTCTCTCTCTCTCTCTCTCTCTCTCTCTCTGTGCGCGCGCGTGTGTGTGTGTGTGTGTGTGTGTGTGTGTCTGTGTTACTTTAGTGGTTTTGAAACACAAAGCGATAGAAAGGCTTTTGGAGGATCCAGGACTGTTGGTGGAGCTCAAAAGCATGACACGAAAATGATATGATAAAAAAATTCCTTATGTTCACAACCAACAAATATTTTTAAGAGAGAGATAGAGATAGATAGATAGATAGATAGATAGATAGATAGATAGATAGATAGATAGATTGTAATGCAATTACATCATTCCATTCTTTCTTTTCCTCCTTTTAAACACACACTTTGTTCTTCATGAAATCCACGACTACTCACAGGGTTGACTGGTATTATCGAAATAAATGATACCAGGGCTTTTTTCTGGAATAGATTCCTTTGCTCACAGTTCTATGTAAAAGGCTCTGACAAACCATCCCCTCTTTATGTTAGTAAGTTCATCGGTGTTATTGTATTTCAAGTAATGTTCAGGTATCCAACACCTAAGTTGATGAATTTCTTGGGTGTAGCCTTTTATATTTCTGTGGCTTTCACAATTTTTTGACCTCATAGTTCACCCTGATCTCCAACACTTTGGTACACGATTTTTGATGTAAATGCATCACCTAGAATGGGGATCCAGGGCTCTGTATTGTGATACCTATGCCCTTCTGACGAATAGTTTTCCTATGAAGGGACAGAACTCTACTTATCTGTGAGCACCAGAATAAATATTGAGGATTCAGCTGGGAGAATTGTACTTTCTAGTAAAATTGTAGTTGTTGGCTATCCTCTAATACCCATGACTTCATCCGCCCTGAGCAACTGGGCAGTACTGAGCATGCTTTTTTTCTAGTGGAACAGATAATAAATCCACTAGGAGAGCTGTTAATCCTTTCAATCCATGAGCACAGGAGGCCTTTTCATCTTCTAATTTCTCTTCACTTTCTTTCTTTCCTTTTTTACATACAAGTCTTACTTGGTTAGAGTTATGCCAAAATATTTTTGAGGTTCTTGTGAAAGGTGTTGATTTCTTGACTTCTTTATCAGCCCGTTTATGATTTGTATAAAAGTAGGCTACTGATCTTCAGGTGTGAATTTTATTATCCAGCTATTTTACTTGAAATGTCTATGAAATCTACATTCCTTTTGGAGTTTCTAGCATGCTTTATGTATAAAATGCCACTATCTGTAAATCAAGATACATTGGCTTCTTTCTTTCCTGCTTGCTTCTTCTTGGTTTCCTTCAGTTTTCATAGTTAAGACTTTAAAGAATATAGACAAGAAGTACAGGGAAGGTAGATACCATTATCTTGTTTCTAATTTCACTAAAAATGCTATACGTTTATCTCAATTTAGTTTTAGCTTTCCCATAAATTGCCTTATTGGTTCATATGTGCCTGCCCTTCTTAAAGTATGCCCATTTTATCCCTATTCACCACAGTAATTTTATAATGAAGCGATATTGGATTTTATCAAATGTGTTTTATTCCATCTGATGAGATAATCATTTATCTTTCAGTCTGTTGATGTGGTGGATTACATCTATTGATTTACACATGTTGAACCATCCCTGCATTTCTGTGATGAATCAGCTTAATGTGGTGGATAATCTCTTCAATTTGCTTTGTATTTTGTAATGTTTGTCCACTTTCCTCATACCTAATCATTATAGTATTAAAGTCTTAGCTAAGAAAACTGAAGGAAATCAAGGGGATACAAATAGGAAAGGAAGAAACCAAAGTTTATTTACTTGAAACTAATAAAAATTTATACATCAAAGATCCTGAAGACTCCATAAGGAAATTTCTACAGTTGATAAGCATGTACAGCAATGTATCAGGATGCAAAATTAACACACAAAAATGTGTAGCCTTCCTGTATGTAAATGATTTGAAAGTATTTACAAGTTTGGGAACTTTTACATATTTGTTCATAAGGGATGTCGGTTTATAATTTTCCGTTCCGTTAGGACCTTTTGCGGTTTGGTGTAATAGCAGCCTTCTTAAAAGAGTAATGTTATGTCAGTTTCTATATTGACAACTAATTTATGGGCCTCATGAAACTGAAGAGCATCTGCATGTGAAAAGAGACCATCATTTGGACAAAGAGTCAGGGTACAATATGGAAAAATACCTTAACTCAATATACATCTTCCATCAGCTTATTATGTAAAATGTATACAGAACTGAAATTAAACAGGGTGTCAAGAAAAAAAAGAGATTTTTTTAAAAAGTTGCACAGAGCAAAATAGAAAGATCTTAAAAGATGAAACACACATGGCTGAGAAGCATTTTAAAATTTTTCATATCCTTAGCCTTCAGGGAAATGCAAATTTATACTACTTTAGATTCCATATTATACCATTCAGAATGGACCAGATTAATAAAACACATGATTCAGTCAGCTCAGGCTGATGAGTATGTGGAAGGATGGGAATATTCCTCCATTGCTGATGGTGGTACACAATTTTATAGTCACTGTGGAAGTTAGGGTGGACACTATTTAGAAAGCTGGGGATAAAACTAACTCAAGATCGAGATTTCATATTCTTTCACATTTCTCATACACAAATGACTCTATAAGCTACTCAGAGATACTTTCTCACCAGTATTCATTGCTGCTCTATTCACAATAGCCTGCAATTGGAAACAGCCTAGCTATCTATCAATTGGTGAAGAATAATGAAAAAGAGGTCCGTGTATAACAATGGAATATTAATCAGCAGTTAGAAAAATGAAACTGTAAAATTCTCTGGTAGATGGATGATTCTAGAATAATCTTCCTGAATGAGTAGGGTCAAATCACAGATACTATATTCTTTCTCTTATGTGTAAAAGTTGGCTTGTTAACCTTCAATAATGCATGTCAGAGTTCTCTCTTCAGCAAAGCCCTCTGCTCAAGGCTCAGGGACATAAGCAGAAGAGGAATCAGAAAGATCCTAAGAGCCAGAGTGGATGGATGAGGCCATGAAAATCTTCCAGACCCAAGGGATGGTTGTGACCATATGAACTCACAAGACTGTGAAAGGATGAAAAGAACCTATACATGTTTAAGCCAGATGATGGGATCTCCAGATGAAAAAAAAATAGGCTTAGCCTGGGGCTCCCAGTCATCTCAGCAGCCAAATGCTCTGTTTTTTTTCCAAGTACGATCCCAGACTCTGATGTGAATCAATGATCGGAAAAAAACAAAAACAAAAACAAAACTGCAGCCACGAGGTAAAGTCTAGGATGAATAGTCTTTGTGAAGAACAAGAGAGATGAGAAGTACTGAGGGAATTATTTAGATAAGCCATTCAAGATACCATTCAATAAAGCTATGCTTGCAGTAATATCAGTATTAATTAGCTATATAATATAAACACAGCCATGGGAAAAAATAAAATTTTTCATGCTTGAAGTGAACCTATAGTCTTGAGTCTCTGCCAACCAATTTCCAGGTCCCTGTGATGTGTGTGGCTGTGCTGACTCCAAATTAAGAGCTATCTGCAATTGATACGCATTGGCAAAGAAAACCCAGTTTTCTATAATGGTGCCTCAAATGGTATATTAACCACACTCATGCCCAAGAGTTAGCCAGTACACACTGGTATGTTTGTAAACTTTTTTTTGCCTCACTTTGCTTTGTTTGGGCATAGTTTATCTTTTTGGTCTTTGTCTTGTTTCTTTTAATTTCTGTTTCACAATAGTTTCTTTGTTTGTTTGTGATGTGAGTGTTTCTTTGTAAGGTTGGTTTTTTAAAAGATAGAGAAAAAGAACATAAAGTTGCGTACATATGGAAATGGGAAGGATCTAGAAGGAATTGGGGAGAAGGAAACATGATCATGATGTATGCATTTTTTCAATAAACAGGTAGAGTGTATTGATGTGATTTCTGAAACCAAATATTATGACATGCTTGTAGAAGATCGATGGAACACTCTTTAGAGAAATTAAGGATTTGGCGAGTGTTTAATAATCATGATTATATAAAGAAAAATTAAAAATAATTTAGAGGAAATCATCAAGATATTGTCTAAAACAAAAGACAAAAACCAAAAGACTACTTGATTTAAATTGCATCTCTCATTCTGCCATTTCTCATCAATGTCAGAGAATTTTCTTAACCTGTTTGTAATTTTTGTAAATGGAGAGAAATCCAAATACTGTAGAAAGACTGGAATGGTAATTCTGCACAAACTATATTAGAAAACGTTTGTTGCTTTTCAAGTTGAGTTTCTCTCCTGATCTGACTGCCAGACGACACCTTGTCTGTAAATCTGTAGGATTTGGGGTAGCCCTATGACACTGTCAACCAAACTAAAACCTGGCAATGCTATCAGAGTTCTTTAAAAAACTTATGCTTAATAGATCTGTGCTATAAAACTGGGAAAACTCATTATGCAGAATTTTCAATTTGTTTTATACTTCTGATTAAATTGCTCATTCAAGATAAAACATAATATTATTATATGAGGAATGAGCCTCAAAGCACAAGAACATTCTTTGAAAACATTCCATGTGTGATCTATTTTTGCTGACTTGATAGAATATGATTATATTTAGCTTTCAATATCCATGCATACACATACATGTATAAATCCACACAAAATTATTAATGTGTGTGTATTTTCAAAGTATACCTATTTTTTCTTTCACATATTCAATTATCTGTAGTTTTGTTTATCAATAAGCAAGTTTTTTATCAATAAATAAGCATTTTTATAATATAATTAATATATACATAATACATGCAAATTATGGAATATTTAAGGGGTACTTCATAAACTGCTGGTGTGATTTTAGCTTCAGTTTTAGGAGTAGATACTATCCTAAGCTATATCTCTCACCCATTTTTTTAATGAACCCTGGACACTGGCTTGTTTAGCCAGGTTTTTGATTTTTGTGTTTTATAATTGAAATATAGTAGATCACTATATACTTACTAGCCCTGTTTTTCTTCTTTTTAATTACAGAGAATGAGTTATTGAATTGTTTGATGTTGACAAGATGATAGGGCTTGTGGGAAAAGTCATGAATGAATTCAATATATATATATGTATATATATGTATATATGTATGTGTGTGTTATAGTATACAAAATGGCATTGCCTTCTTCCTTTCATCTGTAGATGTTTTGTTAGCAAATGATAACAGCTATATTTTTAAATATCCAAACTTCTCATTACCATAATCATTCACTTTAAGGAAAATTACTGAAATATTTAAACCCTATTAACTGTTCATTGCTTCTTTTTCCTTTGTAGTGTGTATCAGTGTAGCTGCACTAAGATTCTCTTCATGAGGTTAATATTCCCTTACTGAATTGCCTCTAAAGTCGTTATTCAATGTATATAGCATTTTTTCCACTCAGAAATTCTTTTAGCTAACATGAATCTTCTTGTGTGATGTATCCAAGATTCTTACTTTCTCCCACTCTCAGGAATCTTCTGTAGGAGGTGTTAGTTTTAGTTTTTATTTATATATTGTATTTTATTATGTGTATGTGTGTGGTGAGGGGGAATATGCACCCTTTACTACTCCTCTGGAAGGCAGGAGTCAACTTTTAGGAGTATTTCTCTCCTTTCACAAGGGGTTTAGGGAATCTAACTCAAAATGTAGACACCCACAGAAAATATTACCCACTGTCTCAATGTCTGATTTCAGTTACCTTTAATTGGTAAGGTAGACTCCATCTTGAATGACATATGCCACCAGATAAGTCTGTCCTTCATTTAATTCACATCATGTCCCTGTCATTTATGTATCCCATTTATGTGGCATTCAGTGCCTTGTAATATTCTCTTTAGAGCATTTTAGAAATAGTTACATGAATATCCCTCCCTTGGTTTTGATTTTGAGGAACATGACTTTAGACATATCTGTTCCTCGGTCAGCCATTGGTTAATAAGAAAAAATTTGTTAGAGTAAATTGATGATATTACTTTGAGAATTGACGACATATAAAAGTCCTTGTAAACTAGATATTTAAGTAATAGAATAATCACTAGAGAAATGTCTATTCTCTTTGCTTGAAGTAGTTTTCTTAGTAAAACAATATCCTTTGGGTTTTAAGATCTTATTTTTAAAAAGCTTGAATTCTTGGTCACAAGTGAAAACAAAAACAATCTCTCTACTCACAAAGTGTGGGAGTCCTGACTACTATTTTTAAAACAATTATTTAAGACATCATGAGGTAGCGCTACTATTATGCCTATGTTAAAGGTCAGTTATACTGAATAACCAATAAAAAGGAGATGCAAGTACAAACCTCATTATCATTAGAGCCTGCATAGGGAGCTAATATTATTATCTAAAATCTAGAGTGTCCGTAAGAAATGAGTAAATTTCTCTTTTTTAAAATCTCTCCTGTAATCTAAGTTTCTTGTATTTTCATGATACTATAAAGACCAGCAGATATCTCTCCTATGGAATCTGTCTTTGGCCACTTTTCATGGTATCAGAGTCTGTAATTAGTACAAGTCATTGTGCAAGACATAGTCCTCCTCATATGCAGTGTGGCTTCTAAAGCAGACACAGTCTTAAGCCTGACAATTGTCCCAGCATTAGGATACGATCTTGCCTGGAAAGAGGAGATGTACAGACCTTACAAAACCCACGGTGTGTTTTCTGAAAGTGGGAAATGTAAATTACCTTGGCAAAGGCCAATATAGCAGAGCTATGGATTTTGAAGATATATTTTTGGGAAAGAATTGTATGTATATTCATTTTTCCATATTAAGTGTTATAGAAATAGAAGCACTTAATTCATATTTAACATCCTGTCTTTAACTTAAGAGTTCTTTTAGAAATACACAATATAGGAAACTCAGATAAAAATTTTAGCTGTCAAGCTTTTGCTCTAATGACCGTCAGGGAAGAGCAAAAGAGTCACGTTCTTTAATTGGCCTTTCCTAATGGAGTGGTACTTTAAGGCTCATAGTTTTTATATGGTACATGCAATTTTAACTACTGCTCTATTGTTTTATGTATTCAAATTGAACACTTTACATGTTTCACTTGGATCCTTAAACTGATCTAACCATGAAGGGCATGATATTATAAACTGGAACTTGGCTAAGGGGAGTGTATAATGACTCAAAATCAAAGTAGCAAATTCAGTAATAGAGCCAAGAAGATTAGAGCCCAGAATTAACTGAGAGATCTGAGGAGAGTGAAGGACAAACAAAGAAAAAAGTTTCGTCTAATTCAGAACTTGACATACGTACCATGGCAAAAGTTTAATAAAGAGCGGATATGAACTATTATTTGAATATATTTTGTTTCCACTTTCTTCATCCAATATTGGTAGTATAAATTTTAAAATGCTCAAATACCCATAGTTAGAAGAGAAAAATTGAAATTAAACAAAGGTAAGGAGATTAGTAAAAGAGATTATTACCTCTAAGTGAACTAAAGTCTCACATGTCAACTAAATGACTTTCGAATATGTTATTACAGTTAAAATGGCAAATCCAACTCATAGGTCTCCTAGAACTGAGTGTAAAACTAAAATATAGAAGCATGATCATAAGAAAATACTACTATATCCAAAACATGAGAGTTTCATATTCAGTGCTGTCTGACTAAGAGGCATAACTACTTCTTGTTTTTTAAGAAATACTGGAGTGGCAAATCTTCGGTTTACCTTAAGGCTCACCTCACAAGAAGGAGCCTATACCCTACAATGCCTGGATGGCCAAGAACCAGAAAGTTGAATAGATTAGAGAGTTCGGGTAGAATTAAACATGACTGGCAAAAAAAAAGTCAATAAAATGAGAAATGATTCCTAATGATATTCTGCTCTACTCACAGATTGATGCCTTGTCTTTCATCAGAGAGGCTTCCTATGGCTGAAGATGAAAATGGATGCACAGGCCTAAATGAGACTTAATAGCGTAACTTGAAGGTGATCTGGTTCCTCTCCACAGAGATCAGGTAGCACAGAGGAAGAGGAAGAGGAGGAGGAAAGACTGTGGGGGTCAGAAGGGATGAGGAACACCTGGACAACAGGGCCTAAGAAATAATTAATCAGGGCTCATGAAGAGAGACATGGCAAGCATAGGCCTGTATGAGTCTGTACCAAGTCATCTTATATGTTATGGCTATGACTGTGGGACGTATAGCAGCAGGTGGAGATGTGTCGCTGAGCCTCTTATTGCTTTTGATACCTTTTTCCTCCTCTCTGGTTGCTTTGTCCGGCCTGGAGATGAGGGCTTTGCCTTTTACTATTGTATCTTGTTTTTTATATCTTCATTTGTTTTTGTTTTTGTTTTTTTTCCCAGTCTGACTATTGTGCCTTGGAAACCTGTTCTTTTCTGAAGAGGAACTTCAGAGGGAGTAGAGTCGGGCAGAGGTGAGGTGGACGTGGAGATAGGAGGATCAGAGGGAATGGAAACTGGGGACGGGATGTATTGCATGAGTGAAAAATTATTTTCAATACAAAAAATAAATAAATAACTGCTCCCAATATTGTTGTGAAACTTCTTGAATCATGCTGTTTTTAAGTGATATTTGAGGTGGAAAATCAAAAATTATAGAAGAATGCAGCTAACTATAATAATTTAATAGTCTCAAAATAATAATAAAAACATATAAAATTAAGAGGAAATATTTTCCTAAATAAAACTTTGAAATCATATAGTAAAACCATCTTGTTATTTAATATGAATATTAAATATATTGTTATTCCACTTTAGCAATAACCAATGTCAATTCAAACTAGCAACACAACGATTTGAGACAATTAATTTAGTGATTTTATTTATATTTATCTTTTCCAGGAATAAGACCCAGAACACGGTCTTATAGCCAATTTAATGATTTAATCAATGGTATGTGAAAGGCAGATAAATGCATTTCATATTTTTATTTTGTTGAATACCCTTGGTCCTTTATTACTTTTCAGGCATTTATCTAGTTGTCAAGGTCACTCTTTAATGTAAAGAGTTGAAAAGACAGAAGACATATCGCAAAAAGCAATCTCTACTGACAACATATAAGAATGGTTGAATAGAATATATGAGAAGCAGGGCAAGCTAAGCAAGTTCCAGTTACAGCAGCTAGAATTAAGAAGTTCAGACACCTCATCTTCATAGTCAACATAATGTGATTTATAATAACATAAGACACTTCAGGATGTAATCCAGGATTGTAAGAAAGATTTAAGCGAGATGACAAGACTCACTGCAATTCTGGTTAGTTTTATTACATTGGATTGGCCCCACCATGGATACAAAGGAAATAAGAAAAACCAAGGAAATCCCACCATTACCCTAGTCTGCTTCTAGACTGTGGACACTATGTTACCATGCCTTCTTACACATGCAACCATTCCTTGTCACCACAATGAAAACATAAGGCCAAAGTAAAACCCTTTCTTTTATGCTTTTGTTAGTTATTTTATTCTAGCAATAGGAAAAATGATTATTATAGACGGATAAGCCAATAACAATGGACTATATTGGTATGTTTACATAGGGACAAAGAGCCTTAAAGTTAAAAGTGTTTTCCACAGCAAAAAAAAGATAATATTTGGAGTGATAGGTTTATTTCACCTGTAATTAAAATATGTATCTAGTGAATTAGTTATGTTAGGGAGAAAACTTCTGACCTGGATATTACATTGCTAATAAACATTCAACTTGATAATTTCGGGGTTTTGTGGATTTGTAACCTCATCCTTATCTGGGATTCAACCTAAGATTTGTATTTGCTGTTAAAGCATTACACCTTTGACCTAAAATGGTTCCAGAACTTTATGAAAGGAATAATTTAATTGCCTGAAACTAAAAATAAAAAGGGATGTATAAAAGACAAAGTAAGTCAGAGGTGGATACAAAATAGACATGGTTTTTAAGAGTTTAATACAAAAGGATAAGGTAACAACCAAATATGTTCTGTAGCTCTCAAGAAGGTGGTCTTTTCCTTACAGAATATGCAATCTCTTTGCATATTTACTCTTCACACCACACTAAAACAAACCTGGGTAAAATAAGAAGAGTGATTCAGTGCAGTAGTTCTCACATATTATCACATCTTAGAGTAAAGTGAAGCAGAGATACACATAAATTGACTTTGAGATATATTCAGATTTCTTTACAAAAAAAGGGACCTCTAATTACGTCTGAATATTTGGGATCTCCTAAAATTCTTTACCATTATGATGAAAGAACAGAGTGAGTAGACAATACAAGTTCCTTCTCCACACTGTTTGGCATCCACCTCCAGTAGAAACACAGGGCATCAAATGGAGTGATGGGGTTGTCATCCCACAGTCAAAGGTTTTGACCCAGAATTGTTCTTGTCTAAAAGAACTGCAGGGACAGAAATGAAGAAGAGCCTCAAGGAAAGGTGTTCCAGTGACAGGTCCAAATTGGGATCCAACTCAAGGGGAGGCCCCAAGGCCAGACACTATTACTGATGCTATTGTGTGCTTACAGATAGGAGCCTAGCATAACTGCCCTCTGAGAGGTCTAACAAGAAGCTGATCAAGTTACAGGCAGATACTTATGCTGAAACCAATTGATAGAAACCAGGGGACTCCGGTGGTTGAATTATGAAAAAGTTGGAAGAAGCTGTGGAGGAATGCGACCACATAGGAAGACTTGCAGTCTCAACTAACCTGAACCCTGAGATCTCTCTCAGACATGGAGCCACCAACCAGGCAGCATACTCCAGTTTATATGACGTCTCTGACACATATATGCCTGGTCTGGCCTGAGTGAAAGAAGACCCACCTAAGACTTGAGAGACCTGAGGCCACAGGCAGTGGGGAGGCCTTGCAGGGTGGGGTAGGGGTGTAGGAACATCCTCTTGGAGATGGGAGAGGAGGAATTAGATGAGGAACTGTCATTGTCAGAGGGCAGATCTGGAGGGGGATAATGACTGGATTGTAAAAAAAAGATTAAAGATATTTTTTTTTAAAAAAAAGAGAGAGAGAAAGAGAACTGAAGGAGTTTTTGAACATAATTCCTTCATGAATTCATGGACCTTGAGAAAATGATTGCTATTCTTTATAGAAAGTTCTTTTTGAGAAGGCTATTTTAAAAAAATAGCTTAAAAAGAAGGAAGAGAGCAGCTGACTCCTGTTAAGAAGTGATCTTACAGAAGAAGTGTATGTTAATGTTTCTTATCTGAGACACTATACCTTCCAGAATAGAAATACTTATATTTTGTGTGGATTCTACTATTTTGTTACAAAAGACCAAAGAGACACAGACTTGTTTAATGCATTTCCAAAGGTTTGTGTAATAATGTTTTACACCTTACAAGATCCGAAATCCTGAAACACAAGGTAATCAGTGCAGCAGGAAGCAATCCCTATTTTGCTGTCAAAAGACCAAAAGGATTCTCATCAACAAATTTCAAGACACTTGCTTCATCTTCTATCAGGTGATTTAACCTGATATTATGATATTGTTTTCTTACATAGTCATATTGCATTGTTTTGTTAAGTGTGAACATACTTCATAATTCTCTTATTCGTCATCTCAATTAATAACTACTAGAAATTTTAAGACTCAGTGTAAAAATTACACTGCTTATGTGTTGTCATTTTCATGCTAATCTCCTAGATAATTTGTGATATGTTTTAGTCTCCTTAGTGTGAGGAATAAGTAACATATAATTCTGAGAAGAAAAATGAGCTATTCAGTAGCTTTAGCTCTGTAGGAATTTCATTCCATCACTTGCAGTTCCTTGTTAATTTCAGACTTTCAACAAAAATATGCAAACCTTCTAAAATCAAGGATGCATTGGATAGCTGCATATGTTTGTCCAATGTTTCCTTCTCGAGGGAGAACACTGAGGAGTTAGGAGGAGTGTATGGCTTGTGAACACAGGTGCTTCAAATGTTGAAAGTTTTGCTTTGTTCTAAAGTAGCAGTATACTTCATCTTTGAAATATCTGCATGATACTCTTATATTCTCTGAGTCTTTCTTTTATATACATTAAGAATATGTTGAAAATGTCCATTTATGTAGGCTTCTTTAACTTAGAGAAAATAAAAAGAAACTTTTGGTTTATGTATGCTTGATAACACAACTATCATTATACACATGAATAGTACTTGTTATTTTATACTTTGGATTGAAAAGTAATGAAACAGCCAGGATAAACATTAAGTTAATGAAATGTCAATGAAGCATGTTTGCTTTTCCCACTTGTCATGAATATAGACTTTCTAGCTCTATTAGATTTTATCAAAAGAGAGAGAATAACCAATGGCATGCAAATGATTTTAATTACTATACAATAAACTGCACACTCAATGAACTATTTACTCAAACTCTATATTATTTATTAAAGCTCAATATAAAATTTTACCCTGTAATCAATCAATCTTCCTTCCTTTCTTCATTTTTTTTATTTGTTTGATTTGGTTTGGTTTGATTTTTGCGCCAGAATTTCTTGGGTGTCCTGGAATTCACTCTGTAGACCATGCTGGCCTCAAACTCAGATATCTGCCTAACTCTGCTTCCAAGTTTTAGGATTAAAGACAATATGTGCCGCTGTGGCCCAGTCTCAATACTGTTTTTAAGGTAGGTGTTAATGCCTAACTTACCTGCCTAGTTTGCCTGTACAGTAACTATATTGGAATAGAATACAGTATAAGATTTATTGTCAGTACAAAGGTCTTTGTGTAGCAGAATTATTTCTGTTGCTGTTGCTTAGTGTCTTCTTACAACCTCCCAATTCTATCAAACCTGTATTCTCATCTATAGTAAAGCAATGGTAAATACTTATACATGTAAATTTGTAAAGTGTACAGGTTGAAGGAAGGACTTTCCCTCATCAATTCTGGCATATTTGGATAACAATAATGTCATGGGCATAATTTCCCACTTTATGAGGACAGATAATTTGACATCAAACTCTTTCATACTCTTAGAATCTCTTTGCCAACTCTACTGCAATGCTCCATGAGCCACAACTTCTGGAGATTTTAGTAGTTGTCACTGTGAGACTAGGCTCTATAACCCTACTTTTGTGTGATTATGGCTTTCTGAATTGATTTCTATCTGTTGCAATGGTAAGTTTTCCTGATAAATGAATTTTGTCTTAGTTTTCTTTGATCCCTTTCATTTTTCTCTGAATTATGAGAAATTCATTAGTTTCCATACAATATGGATGGGAAACCAGAAAAGGGAATAACATTCCTACTGTAAATTAAAAATTTCCAATACAATTTAAAATATCGATACATAATATATCCATCTATCTATGGATATAAGGACAAATATGTAGGATGTAGTTAAGGATTATTCTTGTTTAAGCAACCAGTAGTTCTACCCTACCATGATACCATGAACCACAGGAATGAGTACCATGGCACAAGAGCCTAAACAGCAGTGACAAAATACCTTGACAGTAACTAATAGTTTCCCAAAGAAACTTAAGGGTGGCTCAAGAAGAGGGAAGATATTATGGCTGGTACTAGAACATAGTCTAATCCTAGGATTGATGAAGTCATGACTCCTGGGGAGAACCTACCACTGCTATTTTACTAAACAGGCAAATTCAGCTTGTCTCATTTGCCTCATTTAAATTGTGAAGGGATGTCACAATGATATTCCTGTTTCCATACAGCAATAATGCCTGAATACTTGTTGCAATTATCTCTAATTATTGATGCACACTTGAAGTATGTTCTTTTGATGCATATTTCTTCATTGTTTACTACTTACCCAATTGATTTATTTAGTTATGAGTTCTAGCTACAGATTATACTAGTCTAGATTTCATGCCTTAATTTTTTATTTTTTTATCTTTATTAACTTGAGTATTTCTTATTTACATTTCGACTGTTATTCCCCTTCCAGGTTTCCTGGCCAACATCCCCCTAACCCCTCCCCCTTCCCTTTTCTTCTTTTTTTTTTTCCTTTTCTTTTCTTTTTTTTTTATTAACTTGAGTATTTCTTATATATATTTCGAGTGTTATTCCCTTTCCCGGTTTCCGGGCAAACATCCCCCTCCCCCCTCCCCTTCCTTATGGGTGTTCCCCTCCCAACCCTCCCCCCATTGACGCCCTCCCCCCATAGACTAGTTCACTGGGGGTTCAGTCTTAGCAGGAGCCAGGGCATCCCCTTCCACTGGTGCTCTTACTAGGATATTCATTGCTACCTATGGGGTCAGAGTCCAGGGTCAGTCCATGTATAGTCTTTAGGTAGTGGCTTAGTCCCTGGAAGCTCTGGTTGCTTGGCATTGTTGTACTTTTGGGGTCTCGAGCCCCTTCAAGCTCTTCCAGTTCTTTCTCTGATTCCTTCAATAGGGGACCTATTCTCAGTTCAGTGGTTTGCTGCTGGCATTCGCCTCTGTATTTGCTGTATTCTGGCTGTGTCTCTCAGGAGCGATCTACATCCGGCTCCTGTCGGTCTGCACTTCTTTGCTTCATCCATCTTGTCTAATTGGGTGGCTGTATATGTATGGGCCACATGTGGGGCAGGCTCTGAATGGGTGTTCCTTAAGTCTCTGTTTAATCTTTGCCTCTCCCTTCCCTGCCAAGGGTATTCTTTTTCCTCATTTAAAGAAGGAGTGAAGCATTCACATTTTGATCATCCGTCTTGAGTTTCGTTTGTTCTAGGGATCTAGGGTAATTCAAGCATTTGGGCTAATAGCCACTTATCAATGAGTGCATACCATGTATGTCTTTCTGTGATTGGGTTAGCTCACTCAGGATGATATTTTCCAGTTCCAACCATTTGCCTACGAATTTCATAAACTCGTTGTTTTTGATAGCTGAGTAATATTCCATTGTGTAGATGTACCACATTTTCTCTATCCATTCCTCTGTTGAAGGGCATCTAGGTTCTTTCCAGCTTCTGGCTATTATAAATAAGGCTGCGATGAACATAGTGGAGCACATGTCTCTTTTATATGTTGAGGCATCTTTGGGTATATGCCCAAGAGAGGTATAGCTGGATCCTCAGACAGTTCAATGTCCAATTTTCTGAGGAAGCTCCAGACTGATTTCCAGAATGGTTGTACCAGTCTGCAATCCCACCAACAATGGAGGAGTGTTCCTCTTTCTCCACATCCTCGCCAGCATCTGCTGTCACCTGAGTTTTTGATCTTAGCCAATCGCACTGGTGTGAGGTGAAATCTCAGGGTTGTTTTGATTTGCATTTCCCTTATGACTAAAGATGTTGAACATTTCTTTAGGTGTTTCTCAGCGATTCGGCATTCCTCAGCTGTGAATTCTTTGTTTAGCTCTGAGCCCCATTTTTTAATAGGGTTATTTGTTTCCCTGCGGTCTAACTTCTTGAGTTCTTTGTATATTTTGGATATAAGGCCTCTATCTGTTGTAGGATTGGTAAAGATCTTTTCCCAATCTGTTGGTTGCCGTTTTGTCCTAACCACAGTGTCCTTTGCCTTACAGAAGCTTTGCAGTTTTATGAGATCCCATTTGCCGATTCTTGATCTTAGAGCATAAGCCATTGGTGTTTTGTTCAGGAAATTTTTTCCAGTGCCCATGTGTTCCAGATGTTTCCCTAGTTTTTCTTCTATTAGTTTGAGTGTGTCTGGTTTGATGTGGAGGTCCTTGATCCACTTGGACTTAAGCTTTGTACAGGGTGATAAGCATGGATCGATCTGCATTCTTCTACATGTTGCCCTCCAGTTGAACCAGCACCATTTGCTGAAAATGCTATCTTTTTTCCATTGGATGGTTTTGGCTCCTTTGTCAAAAATCAAGTGACCATAGGTGTGTGGGTTCATTTCTGGGTCTTCAATTCTATTCCATTGGTCTATCTGTCTGTCTCTGTACCAATACCATGCAGTTTTTATCACTATTGCTCTGTAATACTGCTTGAGTTCAGGAATCATGATTCCCCCTGAAGTCCTTTTATTGTTGAGGATAGCTTTAGCTATCCTGGGTTTTTTGTTATTCCAGATGAATTTGCAAATTGTTCTGTCTAACTCTTTGAAGAATTGGATTGGTATTTTGATGGGGATTGCATTGAATCTGTAGATTCCTTTTGGTAAAATGGCCATTTTTACTATATTAATCCTGCCAATCCATGAGCATGGGAGATCTTTCCATCTTCTGAGGTCTTCTTCAATTTCTTTTCTCAGTGTCTTGAAGTTCTTATTGTGCAGATCTTTTACTTGTTTGGTTAAAGTCACACCGAGGTACTTTACATTATTTGGGTCTATTATGAAGGGTGTCGTTTCCCTAATTTCTTTCTCGGCTTGTTTCTCTTTTGTATAGAGGAAGGCAACTGATTTATTTGAGTTAATTTTATACCCAGCCACATTGCTGAAGTTGTTTATCAGCTTTAGTAGTTCTCTGGTGGTACTTTTGGGATCACTTAAATATACTATCATGTCATCTGCAAATAGTGATATTTTGACCTCTTCTTTTCCGATCTGTATCCCTTTGATCTCCTTTTGTTGTCTGATTGCTCTGGCTAGAACTTCAAGAACTATATTGAATAAGTAGGGAGAGAGTGGGCAGCCTTGTCTAGTCCCTGATTTTAGTGGGATTGCTTCAAGTTTCTCTCCATTTAGTTTAATGTTAGCAACTGGTTTGCTGTATATGGCTTTTATTATGTTTAGGTATGGGCCTTGAATTCCTATTCTTTCCAGGACTTTTATCATGAAGGGGTGTTGAATATTGTCAAATGCTTTCTCAGCATCTAATGAAATGATCATGTGGTTCTGTTCTTTCAGTTTGTTTATATAATGGATCACGTTGATGGTTTTCCGTATATTAAACCATCCCTGCATGCCTGGGATGAAGCCTACTTGATCATGGTGGATGATTGTTTTGATAAGCTCTTGAATTCGGTTTGCCAGAATTTTATTGAGTATTTTTGCGTCGATATTTATAAGGGAAATTGGTCTCAAGTTCTCTTTCTTTGTTGTGTCTTTGTGTGGTTTAGGTATAAGAGTAATTGTGGCTTCGTAGAAGGAATTCGGTAGGGCTCCATCTGTTTCAATTTTGTGGAATAGTTTGGATAATATTGGTATGAGGTCTTCTATGAAGGTTTGATAGAATTCTGCACTAAACCCGTCTGGACATGGGCTCTTTTTGGTTGGGAGACCTTTAATGACTGCTTCTATTTCCTTAGGAGTTATGGGGTTGTTTAACTGGTTTATCTGTTCCTGATTTAACTTCGATACCTGGTATCTGTCTAGGAAATTGTCCATTTCCTGAAGATTTTCAAATTTTGTTGAATATAGGTTTTTATAGTAAGATCTGATGATTTTTTGAATTTCCTCTGAATCTGTAGTTATGTCTCCCTTTTCATTTCTGATTTTGTTAATTTGGACGCACTCTCTGTGTCCTCTCGTTAGTCTGGCTAAGGGTTTATCTATCTTGTTGATTTTCTCAAAGAACCAAATTTTGGTTCTGTTGATTCTTTCTATGGTCCTTTTTGTTTCTACTTGGTTGATTTCAGCTCTGAGTTTGATTATTTCCTGCCTTCTACCCCCTCTGGGTGTATTTGCTTCTTTTTGTTCTAGAGCTTTTAGGTGTGCTGTCAAGCTGCTGACATATGCTCTTTCCTGTTTCTTTCTGCAGGCACTCAGCGCTATGAGTTTTCCTCTTAGCACAGCTTTCATTGTGTCCCATAAGTTTGAGTATGTTGTATCTTCATTTTCATTAAATTCTAAAAAGTTTTTAATTTCTTTCTTTATTTCTTCCTTGACCAGGTTATCATTGAGTAGAGCATTGTTCAATTTCCACGTATATGTGGGCATTCTTCCCTTATTGTTTTGAAGACCAGTTTTAGGCCGTTGTGGTCCGATAGCACGCATGGGATTATTTCTATCTTTCTGTACCTGTTGAGGCCCATTTTTTGACCAATTATATGGTCAATTTTGGAGAGAGTACCATGAGGAGCTGAGAAGAAGGTATATCCTTTTGCTTTAGGATAGAATGTTCTATAAATATCCGTTACGGCCATTTGGCTCATGACTTCTCTTAGTCTGTCGACATCACTGTTTAATTTCTGTTTCCATGATCTGTCCATTGATAAGAGTGGGGTGTTGAAATCTCCCACTATTATTGTGTGAGGTGCAATGTGTGTTTTGAGCTTTAGTAAGGTTTCTTTTACGTATGTAGGTGCCCTTGTGTTTGGGGCATAGATATTTAGGATTGAGAGTTCATCTTGGTGGATTTTTCCTTTGATGAATATGATGTGTCCTTCCTTATCTTTTTTGATGACTTTTAGTTGGAAATTGATTTTATTTGATATTAGAATGGCTACTCCAGCTTGCTTCTTCTGACCATTTGCTTGGAAAGTTGTTTTCCAGCCTTTCACTCTGAGGTAGTGTCTGTCTTTGTCTCTGAGGTGTGTTTCCTGTAGGCAGCAGAATGCAGGGTTCTCGTTGCGTATCCAGTTTGTTAATCTATGTCTTTTTATTGGGGAGTTGAGGCCATTGATATTGAGAGATATTAAGGAATAGTGATTATTGTTTCCCTTTATATTCATATTTGGATGTGACGTTATGTTTGTGTGCTTTCATTCTCTTTGTTTTGTTGCCAAGACGATTAGTTTCTTGCTTCTTCTAGGGTATAGCTTGCCTCCTTATGTTGGGCTTTACCATTTATTATCCTTTGTAGTGCTGGATTTGTAGAAACATATTGTGTAAATTTGGTTTTGTCATGGAATATCTTGGTTTCTCCGTCAATATTAATTGAGAGTTTTGCTGGATACAGTAACCTGGGCTGGCATTTGTGTTCTCTTAGGGTCTGTATGACATCAGTCCAGGATCTTCTGGCCTTCATAGTTTCTGGCGAGAAGTCTGGTGTGATTCTGATAGGCCTCCCTTTATATGTTACTTGACCTTTTTCCCTTACTGCTTTTAATATTCTTTCTTTATTTTGTGTGTTTGGTGTTTTGACAGTTATGTGACGGGAGGTGTTTCTTTTCTGGTCCAATCTATTTGGAGTTCTGTAGGCTTCTTGTATGTCTATGGGTATCTCTTTTTTTTAGGTTAGGGAAGTTTTCTTCTATGATTTTGTTGAAGATATTTAGTGGTCCTTTGAGCTGGGAGTCTTCACTCTCTTCTATACCTATTATCCTTAGGTTTGATCTTCTCATTGAGTCCTGGATTTCCTGTATGTTTTGGACCAGTAGCTTTTATATGCTTTACATTATCTTTGACAGTTGAGTCAATGATTTCTATGGAATCTTCTGCTCCTGAGATTCTCTCTTCCATCTCTTGTATTCTGTTGGTGAAGCTTGTATCTACAGCTCCTTGTCTCTTCTTTTGGTTTTCTATATCCAGGGTTGTTTCCATGTGTCCTTTCTTGATTGCTTCTATTTCCATTTTTAATTCCTTCAACTGTTTGATTGTGTTTTCCTGGAATTCTTTCAGGGATTTTTGCGATTCCTCTCTGTAGGCTTCTACTTGTTTATTAATGTTTTCCTGTGTTTCCCTAAGGGAGTTCTTCACGTCTTTCTTGAAGTCCTCCAGCATCATGATCAAATATGATTTTGAAACTAGATCTTGCTTTTCTGGTGTGTTTGGATATTCCATGTTTGTTTTGGTGGGAGAATTGGGCTCCGATGATGCCAAGTAGTCTTGGTTTCTGTTGCTTGGGTTCCTGCGCTTGCCTCTCGCCATCAGATTATCTCTAGTGTTACTTTCTTCTGCTATTTCAGACAGTGGCTAGACTGTCCTATAAGCCTGTGTGTCAGGAGTGCTGTAGACCTGTTTTCCTCTCTTTCAGTCAGTTATGGGGACAGAGTGTTCTGCTGTCGGGCGTGTAGTTTTTCCTCTCTACAGGTCTTCAGCTCTTCCTGTGGGCCTGTGTCTTGAGTTCACCAGGCAGCTTTCTTGCAGCAGAAAAGTTGGTCTTACCTGTGGTCCCGAGGCTCAAGTTTGCTCATGGGGTGCTGCCCATGGGCTCTCTGCAGCGGCAGCAACCAGGAATACCTGTGCCGCCCCTTCCGGGAGCTTCAGTGCACCAGGGTTCCAGATGGCCTTTGGTGTTTTCCTCTGGCGTCTGAGATGTATGTACAGAGAGCAGTCTCTTCTGGTTTCCCAGGCTTGTCTGCCTCTCTGAAGGTTTAGCTCTCCCTCCCACGGGATTTGGGTGCAGAGAACTGTTTATCCGGTCTGTTTCCTTCAGGTTCCGGCGGTGTCTCATGCAGGGGTCCTGCCGCTCCTGGGCCCTCCCCCACGGGAGCCCAGAGGCCTTATACAGTTTCCTCTTGGGCCAGGGATGTGGGCAGGGGTGAGCAGTGTTGGTGGTCTCTTCTGCTCTGCAGCCTCAGGAGTGCCCACCTGACCAGGCGGTTGGGTCTCTCTCTCACCAGGTCTGGGAGCAGAGAGCTGCTGCGGGCCGGGCCCCCCTTCCCTTTTCTATAGGCTTCCCCTCCCCATTGTCCCCCCATTACCACCCTCCCCCCAACAATCATGTTCTCTAGGTCTTCAGTCTTGGCAGGACCAAGGGCTTCCCCTTCCACTGGTGCTCTTACTAGGCTATTCATTGCTACCTATGAGGTTGGAGCCAGGGTCTTTATTTTTGATACCCACAATTCCCTAATTTTACATAAATGCACACTTCAATTACAAAACTGTTGTTTTAAGCTCATTTCTTTTCAGCTAATTTAGTAACTGCTTATATTAAATATTGAAAACATCCACAGTTCATAGTTTCCTTTCACGATTGAACTTCAATCCATCTAAAGAAATGTTTCTTTGTTTTTCACACTGAAACACATTTGATACCGTTATTGAAATGAGGCACACCCAAGCCATCTTTGTCAAGGGGGCTATGAAAGTTTCTCTGTTTATCAACTATCCAACTTGTTTTACTTATTTTACATTAAATAATACCATTCTTCATCAACCATTCCAGAATGTCAGTACTGGTACATGAACCCAAATTATACCCCAAATTTTTGAACTATAATTTTTTTGTTTTCTTTGACCCCTTCTATTTTCTGTAATCTTCAGAAAATCATTATTTTCTATACAATAATATTGATACATGAATTTTGTACTTAAAATAAGGTCATCAAAATT
Organism: Rattus norvegicus; assembly: GCF_021556685.1. Lineage (NCBI taxonomy): Eukaryota > Metazoa > Chordata > Mammalia > Rodentia > Muridae > Rattus > Rattus norvegicus. Next base: position 33,243,738 of record NC_141544.1, on the reverse strand, counting down.
ATACAATAGAAAAAAAGAAAGCATCTTCAATGAATGGTGCAGCTCTATCTGGCTGTCTGTATGTAGAAAAATAGATCCATATTGGTCACCATAAAAAAAAAGCTCAAGTCCAAGAGGATCAAGGACCTCAAGGTAAAACCAGATAAACTGAATGTAATAGAAGATAAAATGGAAAAGAGCCTTGAACTCATGGGCACAGGGAAAGATTTCCTGAACAGAACTTATATGGCACATGCTCTAAGATCAAGAATTGATAAATGGGACCTCATGAAACTGGAAAGCTTCCATAAGGCAAAGAGCATAGTCAACAAGATAAATTGGCATCCCACAGATTGGAAAAAAAAATCTTCTCTAACTCCACATCTAATAGAGGGCTAATATCCAAAATATATAAAGAATTCAAGAAGCTAACCACCAAAATAGCAAATAGCCCAATCAAAAAAAAATGGAATGTAGAACTAAACTGAGAATTCACAACAGAGGAATTTGGAAAGGCTGACAAGCACCTAAAGAAATGGTCGAAGTCCTTAGTGATCAGAGAAATGCAAATCAAAATGATTCTGAGATTCCACCTGACACCACCAATCAGAATGGCTAAGATCAAATCTTAAGGTGACAACAAATATTGGTGTGTGGAGAAAGAGGAACACTCCTACATTGCTGGTGAGACTGCAAACTGGTACAACCATTCTGGAAATCAAGTTGGAGGTTCCTCAGAAAATTGGAAATTGACCTACCTAAAGACCAAGAAATACCACTCTTGGGAATGTACCCAAAAGATGACCCAGCATGCCACAGGAGCATGTGTACCACTATTTTCATAGCAGCCTTATTGGTGATAGCCAGAAGCTGAAAATAACTCAGATTTCTCACGAAAGAAAAATGAATACAGAAAATATGGTTCATTTACACAATGGAATACCACTCAGCTATTAAGAACAAAAAAAAAAAAATCCTGAGTTTTGCAGGCAAGTAAATGGAACTAGAAAATATTATCATGCGTGAGGAACGCAGACCCAAAGGACTTGCATGGTATGTGGATATTAGTCAAAAAAAAAAAAAAAGTACAGAATACCCATGACTCACAAGCTGAAGGGCCCAAGTGAGGATGCCTCATTCCCACTTGGGAGAGAGAAGAAAGCAATCACAAGGAAGAGGGGGAGGGTCAGAGGGACAGAGGGACAGAGGAGTGAAAGGAGATGGGGTGGGGGAGGAGGAGAACATGATCTGGTTTTGGGGGTTTGGGGGACCAAGGACTGATGCCCTGAGGGCCAGCAGAAAGACTAGAAACTGTCCAGTTGACCTCAAGAGAATGAAGGTTGGGAGGACCCTTCAAAATTTACCAGAGACCTGGGAGATGGGGTGGGGAGCGCTTGGTGAAATGCCCTACAGTGGGGAGAGGGAAGTTGTTGAATCCACCTACAGCCAAAAGAACATCAAGTGAGGGATGGACTTGCTATCCCACAATGAAAACTCTGACCCATAATTCCCCCTGTCTGAAAGAAATGCAGGGACTGAAATGGAGAAGAGCCTGAGGAAAAGAAGGTCTGGTGACAGGACCAAAGTGGGATCCAGCTCAAGGGGAGGCCCCAAGACCTGACACTATTACCGAGGCTATGGGGCTCTCTGAAAAAGGGACTATCTGCAAAACGACCCAAGATGCTGAAAGAGTCAGATATGTGCACCCAACCAATGAACGGAAGTTCCTGTCCCCTGTGATTGAATTAGGGGAGAGGTGGAGAAAGCTGAGGAGGAGGGCAACCCTCTAGGAGGACCAGCAGTCTCAACTAACCTCGACCCCCGAGATCTCTCAGACACTGGTCTCTAACCAGGCAGCATACATCAGCTGAGATGAGGTCTCCAGCTCAAATACATCAGAGGATTGCTGGGTCTAGGTTTAGTCAAAGAAGATTCACCTAACTCTCAAGAGAATGGAGGCTCCAGGAAGTTTAGAGGTCTCGTGGGATGGGATAGGGTGGGGTGGGTGGGGAGGAGATATGGGATGTGGAACTGTGGGAGGGTGGACCAGGAAGTGAATGAAATCTGGAGTGAAAAAAATATATATGCATCAATATGAGAGCATCTGTAGTATATTTAGTATTTTGCTTTAAGATACCTGATAGTGCACACACACACACACACACACACACACACACACACACACACACATTCAAATAGACACAAATGATATTACAGAAAAATATACATATACATACTTCATACAAGGTATTGAGTATCTTCATGTTCATTGATGAATCATTTAAATCTATGCATAGATTTGTTTGCTATTTCTTTTTTTTAATTCTTTTTTTCCTTTTTTCATTAGATAGTTTATGTAGTTACATTTCAAATGGTATCCCCTTTCCCGGTTACCCCCTCTTCCATTCCCCTTCCTCTTGCTTCTATGAGGATGGTCCCCCTCCCACCCACCCATTCCCACCTCATCATTCTGAGATTCCCCTACACTGGGGAAAAGAGCCTTCACAAGACCAAGGGCCTTCCCTCCCATTGATGCTGACAAGGTCATTCTCTGATACATAGGCGGCTAGAGTCATGGGTCACTCATGTATTCTCTTTGGTTGGTGGTTTAGTCCCTGGGAGCTCTAGGGGGTCTGGTTGGTTGATATTGTTGTTCTTCCTATGGGGCTGCAAACCCCTTCAGCTCCTTCAGTCCTTTCTCTAACTCCTCTATTGTGTTTGCTATTTCTAACAATGTCTTTAAAACAGAATGTAAACTATGTTTTTCTTTTAAAGAAAATACTAAAACTGAGTTATAAAAACAGTGCTTTGAAATGATCTCAGATGAGGCAAACAAGCAGTCTCTTTTTGGGGATTCTTCTCATTTTTCCCTGGAAATAACAGTAACACTTGGTCAATTCCTGACAAATCTTACATGAGAAGAGAAATTATTGATAGGGAGGTAGAATTTTTTAAAAATCATTTCTGTATTTCTGAATAAAACTTAGCAACCCACTTTATATTTGTTAGTCTGTTCTCAACCTTTAAAAGATGAGGAACAATTTTATCACATTAAGGAAGCAAATATTCTTAAGCTTTTTAAAAATTGAGTTAATATTCAGAGAGTGAAAGCTATAATAATCTTCTATTAACAAGTATAACCAAGCATACTCTTTATTTGATTAATTAGACTTTTGTAATATAGAATAGTTTTGTGACTATAGAGAGGAGCTGACAGATGATTAATTATTTTATCTATTATTAGTTCAAAATATACATTGTAGATCAATCATCACAGAGTTGCTGATGCCATAGGTTAATTTATTCTCCATTGATAGAAAAAGGCAAACCTAAGGGCATAAGAGGGCACCTTAGTATTAAAGCAAACTGACAGAAGCCATCTGGGAAAGCCGAAGGAAAGCAGATGAGTTTTCTTGAGATAGCCCACCATTTTGCATGGGTGCCATGGGTGAGCTCTGAAATGCAGAGACCTCAGAGAACTCATCCCAAGATTGCTTTTTGCTGCTGATATGCCTTTCCCTTCACCTTCACCATTACATAGTATAATGATTCCAGGACATTGGCCCAACCAATTGGGCAAATTTCCTGCTGATCAACATGAAGATGTATTCTCCTGTAGTAATGCTGTACAGACAAACACACACAGCAGAGGACTGCCTGGTCTGGCCTCAGTGAGAGAAGATACACCTAACCCTTGAGAGACTTAAGGTTCCAGGGATTGGGGAGGCTGGTGGTGTGGTGTGGGGGTTCAGTGTAGTGCCATCCTCTTGGAGACATGAGGGAGGAGGGAGGGAATGAGGAAGAGCCAGAGGGCAGAAAGGGAGGGGGATAACAGCTGGATTGTAAAAACATGGTTAAAGATAATAATAAAATTATTGTTTCACATTTATAATGGAATAGAAGATAGATATTAAATGTTTAGTCACATACTAGTCTTAATGGAAAGACACATAAGCAACTCTCTTGTAACTCCTTAAAACCTTATCAATCTGTAACATAAACTATTGCATTAAACTTTCTATGAATTTATGGAATTTAAATGTGCTTAGGAAACCATGTAATCAGTTATTCTGATGTGATGGTTTTACCTGATAGTTAAATGGGGTAATTTTTTAGAGAAAGTATAAAATCTAAGAACAATAATAAAGTAGTGTGGGACACTTTCAGCTTCATCAAGTGAATGCGTGCGCGCGTGTGTGTGTGTGTGCGTGTGTGTGTGTGTGTGTGTGTGTGTGTGTGTGTTATCTGGTGCCTGTGTGCTCAGTTTTCTTTCTTTTTCCTTTCTCTCTGACTCACAAAGAGTTAATGAACTCTGAGCTTCTGGCCTGATCAGCAAGGGCCTTGAAGTCAATGAGAAAAGATTCCAATAACTTAAGTTTCTTTTCCCCTGCTGCTACCAGCAGGAGTTAACCACCAGAAGTTAACAGCTTTTGACTCCTGAATTGCAAGGCAGAGTTAATCCCTAGAAGTCTTCAGCGTTTGGCCTGGATCACCAGAGCCACCTTTTACTACCTTCCTCAGATATACAAACTGGATGCCAAGCTGGACTCCAGCTGCAAACAGAACCCCCCTGAGCATGACTACACAGGTTTGAATTCTCTCTCAATACATATACACATGTAAAAATGATTAATGTTGTTTAAGGTGAAATTCATTTTCCTCTTTTAAATATTCGGGTATCTTAGGTTATTATAAGGCATGTGTGAGAAAGATACAAGGCTACTTCATAATTCTTTATTCCTTTTCTCGTAATAATTCACTGAAGTAGAAATAAAGATATTTAAAAGCAATATCTGCTGACATTTAGAAAAATACAGTTGGTCCTTGTGCATTATTATACTTTACAATTATACTTGGTAATTCTATTTTATTTTTTTCACCAAAATAGATTTTATCAGGTTAGTCTCTATGTTTTCTATTTTCCTCTATCCTTTCTCATATTCCTGAAAGTCTTTCTCAGGTTTTAGCCCTACATTTCTACATCTCAGAGAGAAAAAGTTGAAATGCAAGGCAAAAATGTAAAAACAAAGCATGGAGATGTCTTTTAAGTAATTAGGTTGTGAGTCTCCAAAGATCAGTGTGAACTTCAGGCAAAATAAAACAAACCAAAATCAGAGAGGCAGAGAATTAAGAGTTATAAGGAGCAACATTGTATACAGTAGAAGAGGACATCATCTTTGCATCTGGGATAGCCTTATGCTCAATATTGATGTACACTCAGGAAACATTTTTATCTGCATGATGTTCTCTATTCATACTCTGAAAACTGTTAAACTTATGTGACAATGTAAGTGAATGTGCTTTTTGGATAGTAGAAACATTCTGCAAATAATCACGTTGAAATTGTAAAGTATGAAGTTTGAGTGATAAACAACAACAAACATATTGTAAAAGCTTTGCACACAAACTCAGTTCAGTGACATGCTTTCATTTATTCAGGAAAACTGGATTGTGAACCCCATGAAATGGCTCAGTGGGTAAAGCTACTCACTGTCATGCCTGATGATCAAAGTTTGATGTTTAGGACACAAAGACTGGAAGAAAAATAAATCAGGGGAAAAAGAACAATTACACAAATAAAATGTAGAATAAGAAGAAAACTATAAATGCCACCAGACAATTATCTCTGATCGAATATTTTGGTTTTTTTTATACTCATGCATTTTTTCCTTATTGATATAGAATTCTCTTCTGTAGCCTAGGATTTCAATAGAAATTTATAATGCAACCCCTATACCTAAGGTTTAGTAGAAGAGGGGTGCAAGGCATGTTCAAGCCAGAGGAAAAGGATAGGGTATTCTACTACAGTACAGGGTATTCTCTAGAAAATGAGAGGATACACTCATGAAATCTCAACATTGTGGTAATGTAAACAAAATCTAATAAAACTACACAAGTTGACATGCCAACTTGAAAGGAAGAACTACTTCAAGAGAGAGATTAGCCAAAAAGGTCAAATTACCCAAGATTCAATACATAGACCACAGGAAGCTCAAGAAGAAGGATGACCAAAATGCAGATGCTCCTACTACTCCTTTCAAAGGGGTAAAAATATTCGTAGAAGGGGATATGGAAGCAAAGTTTAGAGCAGCGACTCAAGGAATGGCCATTCAGAGCCTGACACACATGTGGCCCATATATACACAGCCCCCAAAACTAGATAAGATTGATGAAGCTAAAAAAATGCATGCGGAAAGGGACTGGATATAGATCTCTCCTGAGAGACACATCCAGATCACGTTCAATACAGAGGTCAATGCTGGCAGCAAACCACCGAACTGAGAATAGGACCCACTTGGGGGGAATTATAGGAAGTATTGAAAGAGTTGAAGGAGCTTGCAATCCCATAAAAACAACAATGCCAACCAACCAGAGCTTCCAGGGACTAAACCACTATTGAAGGACTATACATGGACTGACCCAGGGCTCCAACTGCATATGTAGCAGAGCATAGCCTTGTTGGGGCACCAGTGGAAGGGAAAGCCCTTGGTCTTTGGGCCCCCAGTCCAGGGGAATATGGGGGAGGTCAATAAGGGGGATGTATAGGGGGAATACCCATATGGGGGAGGGGGAAGGGAGGGAATGGGGGGCTTATGGACAGAAAACTGATAAAGGGAATAACTTTTGAAATGTAAGTAAAGAAATATATAATAAAAAAGTTTAAAAATGAGAGAGACCACTTCTATTTTTTTCTTATTAACCTTTTTTCCACTTACATTTCAAATGGTATCCCCCTTCCTGGTTTCCTGGTTTCTCTCCACAACACCACCCCCTCATACCACCTCTCCTCCCCATGTACTTTGGCCCTATGTGTGTGCTTCTCCATCTACTCAACCATTACCACATCACTGTTCTAGCACCCATCTATGCTGGGGCATCAAAGCTCCACAGGACCAAGGACCTTCCTTCCCAATGATTCGGGGTAAAGCCATCTATTGATATATATATATATATATATATATATATATATATATATATATATATATATATCACACACACACACACACACACACACACACACACAGTCATGGATCCCTCCATATATCCTCTTTGGTTGGTGGTTAAGTCCCTGGGATTGTTGGGTCATCCAGTTACTTGACATTGTTCTTCCTATGGGATTGCAAATCCCTTCAGATTTTTCAGTCCCTCCACCCCCAGCTCTTCTACTGGAGTCCTCATGCTCAGTCAGATAGTTGGCTGAGAACATCTGTATTGGTCAGGCTCTGATAGAAACTCTCAGGGAATAGTCATATCAGGCTCCTGTCAGCAAGCACTTCTTGGATCAGCAATAGTGTTTGGGTTTAGTGTCTGCAGATGGGATGGATCCCCAGGTAGGGCACTCTCGGGATGGCCTTCCCTTCAATCTCTGTTGCACTTTTTTATCCATCTTTCCTTTGGACAGGAACAACTTTGGGTTAAAATATTTGAGATGGGTGGGTAGACTCATCCCTCAATTGATGGCCTTGCCTATTCCCTGGAGGTGGTCTCTAAGGGTTCAATCCCCTTTTTGTTGGATATTTTGGCTAAAGTCATCTTTGTTGGTTCCTGGGAGCCTTTAGTCTCCTGGCATCTGGGACTTCGAAATGAATAGCTACAAAATAATTAGCTGGTGAGGGAAGGAGAATAACACTTCTGTCTGTAGGGACAAGTGTGATAAATTATTCAGTTCCAAGTGGTTATCCCTAAATCTATATACCTAAGAGCAATGCAAAGTTGAGTATACATATACATATAAATATATATGTAAAAATAAATGTGAATAATATATCAATAACTTGAGAAAGAAGGGGGATATGTGAGGAGTTGGAGGGACTAGGTGGACATTAAATCTATATAGATACAGTATTTATTCAGAATATTCTTAAAAAGTACTTTTAAAAAATCTTTAAAAAGGACATCTCTTTTTAGTACTTCACAAAATAACCATTCAGGAAATTCGCAGTATAAAATGCTTGTGGATTATTAATTTTTCCTAATATTTTAAAACTATTTTAAAATTTCTGCTAGTAGTTTAGAAGTTTGGCTCATTTATCTATTGAAACAACAACATTCAAGAAGGTAATATTGCTTATTGTGCTAGACTTTCAATTAAACCAAAATAGAATAAGGTCAATTCAATATTGTAATTGGGAAAAGATTGTTTTATTCTTGGATGCACTTGGCACTTTGCCTACAGGCCACGTGCCAGATTATTAAATACATGCGGTGCTGGCTGCCCCTGCCATTGCTTTCCTTTTTGCTTTTCACTAAGGCTTAATATGTTCTCCTTCAGGTTTGTAATTTGTTTTTTTTTGTTCCTGAGCCAAATCTACCCTGACTATTTTTAGTAAGCTGATAAGATGGACATCAATCAAGTACCTGTTTTGGCATATTCATAAAATATAACATTCACAGAAAAGGAGACCAGATCACTTTAATTTTATTAGCGGTATTTTAAAAATATCTATTAATTTAGGAAGCTATAGGAAATAATTGCTTCTGAGTTAAGCCTATCATGGTGCCTAATTTTGCAAACCATTTCTAAATGGCATGTAAAAATATCAAATAAATAAATATAAACATACACAGATCATAGAATGTGATGGCTTTATATGCATATGGCTTGTATAATATTTTACTATATTTACATCTGAAACATTTGTCTCTTAGGATATTTTGTTGCAGGAGGAAGCACTTCTGGTGATAAATGACCAAGACGCTGATCACTGAGTATAGCAGAATATTATTAAGAGTAATTTTATTGGTACATTTAATAATAAGGAACCTATGGAGCTTTAGTTACATTTTACCATTAAAAAGGGATATCACAACTTATAAAAGAAAAATTAATTATGGGCTTGTTTCACACAGTGTATCTATAACCATCTTGACAACATATAGGGCAGCAGGCAGACAGGTATGGCCTAGAAACTAGCTCAGAGCTTATGCCTGATTATAAATTTGGAGGCAGAGAGAGGCACCGAAATTGGGGTGGGCTTTTGAATCTTCAAAGCCTACCCTAATGAAGCACCTCCTCTGAAAAGGTCACAGTTTCTAATGCTTCCCAAAGAGGTCTACTAATAGTGGTTCAAGCATTCAAATACATGAACTTATAAGAGCATACTCATTCAAATTACCCGGAACTGGGCAAATGTCTGTTGTTAAAAGGGTCACATTACCTAAAGTAAACTGTGGGTCTAATGCAATAAAATCAAAATTTACAAGTCTATCACAGAAAGTAAAAATAATCCCAATCCTCACGGAAGCAGAAGGGATTTAGGATGGCCAAAACACTCTTGGATAAAAATAGCTAGAGTTGTCATAATTCAAGAGGCATAGTAATAAAAGCAGCGTGTGACTGGCATAAGAATTGAAGCCCCAATGAAGAAATAGAATTAAAATACATGGCTTTACAGTAACCAGCATTTTGACAAAAAATGTAAAATAAAATACACATCAGATAAAGACATTTTCTGCAAATGGTGTTGGACAAACTGCATGGCTACATACACTAAAGCAGAACTATATCCCAATACTGTGCCTCACATGAACTTAACTAGATATCTCTCATGTATATTTCTTGGTCACTCAACTAGAATCATCCTGATAATTCCAGTACAAATTAGCTTCTGAATGATTGGCATATCAACCTTCATGTGTAAAACCATATCTTCTTATCTGAAATCAACCAATTCTGTGAAACAACAGAAACAGAACCAAATCATAGAAGAAGCAGCAGTGACTCCCCTATCAGACACAGGCAGTTGATGACCAAATTATATTGTCAAAATACAAAATGTTTGAAAAGTCTAATCAGTATTCCTTCTACCCGCAAAAGTCACCAGTCAAGTAAAAATGTAATCCAATGAGAATTAGCTAGATGAATTTTGGGACCAGAATTTTAATGAAGAGACAAAGGGCTCATCAAATAAGTCAAAGATTCTAAAGAAGATATAAGGACACACTTCAATTAGCTTTAAAAGTATAGGAATAAACTCCTAAGTGAAAATCACAACTATAGTAATTGAAATAACAAAGACATTTCACACTCTGAAAGTTAAAATCATTACAGATTTATTAATCCAAAAGAAAACCCAAAGAAAGATCCCTCTAGAAAGTACCAGAGACAAGAGAGGTGAGAGACTCTCAGGACTCAATGGGAGTGACATTAGATGAAATGCCCAACAGTGGGGAGAGGGAATTCAGAGTCCAACTCCAGAAGAAAGATAGAGGGATGGTGTTACCAACACACAGTAAAAATTTCTGACCCAAAAGTATTCCTGTCCAAAAGAACTACAGTGACAGACAAAAATGGAGAAGAGACTGAGGGAAAGAAGGTCCAATGATTACTCAACTTGGGATCCATCTCAAGGGGAGGCACCAAGGCCTGACAATATTACTGATGCTATGATATAGTTAAAGCAAGAGCCTGACATAGCTGTCCCTTGAGAGACCCTACCAGTAGGTGACTGAGTATGACAAAGATACTTACACACAACCATTGGACTGAAACCTGTGATCCCTAAGGTCGAATAAGGGGAAGGATATAAGGAGCAGAATAGGAGAGCATCCCATGGAAAGACCAGCAGGACCACTGGGAGCTCACAGGAAACTGAGGTAACAGCCAGATAGCATATATGAGCTGGTCCATGGACCCAGACACATATATAGCAGAGGACTGCCTGGTCTGAGCTCAGTAGAAGATGCACCTTATTCTCAAGAGCCTTTAGGGCCCTGGGAGGGGAGAGTTCTGGGGGGACCCTCTTGAGGACAGGAGGAGGAAATGGGATGAGGAATGGTGGGAGGGGCAGGAGAGGCAGTAACATCTGGATTGTGAATAAACAAAAAAAAATGAAAAAAAGATAAGAAAAAGTAAACCCATGCTGAAAAGAAGAAAAATGAAAAGAAAACCTCACAAATAAAATTCCAAAACTGGAACAAAGCTCTCAACCTAAAATCGGGTATACCCTATTACAGGAAAAGGTAGGGTGGTTAATTCAATGGATAGGTTCTGGAAAAACTTTCTGAATAGGATTCTAATAATTCAACAATTAAAACCATCAACTGCCAGTTCATAAACCTGAAAGATACTCTACAGCAAAGAGCACACCATTGAGAAGAGGCTGCCCACAGAATAGAAAATAATCTCCATCAAATATCCTTTTGTCAGAGCATATGCTCTGTCATATATATTATACAAAGAATTCTAACAGAGTACCAAGAAGAAAAATCAATTAAAATGAAGGTGGAATTGAAAACAGAATGCTCAGAAGGAAAATAGATATGAATATAATACATTTTTAAAATGTCCAACAAGCATACCCAACAACAAAAGAAGGTATTTTTTTAAGAAGCAGGTGTGGGAGGAGCTGAAGGAGATGTTCAGAGAGTCAGGAAATTAAACAGAGGTGTGCAGCAATGGGGGATGGGTGACTGGAGGTAGAAACCAGAAAGTCTCAGATGACTGTAAAGTAGGAGCCTTTCAGGAGCCCACAGGGATGACATTAGCTGAAATATCTCACAAAGGGGAGTGAGAAATGGTCAAGACCATATCAAGAGGTTAGGCAAGGCCCGCCCTGGTTTCGGGATGGGGTCACCCATCTGTCACCAAAACTTTAACCTAGAATTTCTCCTGGGATAGGGGGTTTGCAGAGGGGAAACAGGGAAAGGGAATAACATTTGAAATGTAAATAAAAACAATATTCAATTAAAAAAAGGGAGAAGCAGTTTTAAGACTGAGACCTATAGATAATACTTGCCTTACCTGCTAATGAGTACAGCACTGGGTTCTAAGGCTCATTCCCCTTGAGACTTTTAACCACTGTTTTATTTCCATGACTGTCAGGAATTAAGCTTCCCAATAATTTTTTTCACTGTTAATTCTCTAACATCTTGATGCTTGAACAAAGTTTTACTGCATTTCATATTTTTATTGGATATTTTTTATTTAAATTTCAAATGTTATTCCCTTACCGGTTTCCTGTCCAAAAGTCTATCACCCTCACCCTTCTCCTATGATGGTTTTCCCCCTCCCCAACCACCTCCCACTTCCTGCCTCCCCACCCTGACATTACCTTACACTGGAGTGGGGGAGGTCCAGCCTTGTCAGAACCAAAGGCTTCTCCACCCATTGGTGCCCAACAAGGCCATCCTCTGCTATACATGCAGCTGGAGCCATGGGTCTGTACATGTGTAGTCTTTGGGTAGTAGTATAGTCCCTGGGAGTTCTGGTTGGTTGGTATTGTTGCTCCTATGGGGTTGCAAACCAATTCAGCTCCTTCAATCCTTTCTCTAACTCCTGCAACAGGGACCTCGTTCTCAGTCCAATAGTTTGCTGCTAACATTCTCCTCTGTATTTTTCACACTCTGGCTGAGCCCAACACAAGACAGCAATATTGATAAAATGACTTTATCAATATTGTCTAGTTTGGTGGGCTAGACACCCTGGTGGGGCAGTCTTTGAATGGCCATTCCTTCAGTCTCTGCCCCAAATTTGTCTCCATATCTCCTCCTTTGAATATTTTTGTGCCCATTTTAAGAAGGACTGAAGCAACCGCACTTCAGTCATCCTTCTTGAGCTTCATGTGGTCTTTGGAATGCATCTTCCGTAATTGGACATTTTGGGCTAATATCCATTTATCAGTCAGTGCATACCATGTGTGTTTTTTCTGATTGGGTTACCTCACTCACAATGATAATTTCTAGTTCCATCCATTTGCCTATGAATTCCATGAAATCATTGTTTTTGATAGCTGAGTAGTACTCCATTGTGTAGATGTACCACCTTTTCTGTATCCATTCCTCTGTTAAAAGGCATCTGGGTTCTTTCCATCTTCTGGCTATTTTGAATAAGGCTGCTATGATAATAGTAGAGAGCATGAGTCCTTGTTATATTTTGGAGCATCATTTGGTATGTGCCCAGGACTAGTATAGCTGGATCCTCAGGTAGTAGAAAGTCCAATCATCTGAGGAAACTCCAGACTGATTTCCAGAGTTGTACTTTTAACCACATCCTTGTCAGCATCTGTTGTCACCTGAGATTTTGATCTTAGCCATTGTGATTAGAGTGAGGTGAAATCTCAGTGTTGTTTTGATTTGTATTTCTCTGATGACTAAGGATGTTGATTCTTCTCAGCGATTCGATATTCCTCATCTGAGGATTCTTTGTTTAGCTTTGTAACCCATTTTTAATAGTATTATTTGTCTCTCTGGAGTCTAACTTCTTGAGATCTTATGTGGTTTAGATATAAGCATAATTGTGGCTTCATAGAAGGAAATGGGTAGTGCTCTTTCTGTTTCAATTTTGTGGAATAGTTTGGACAGTATTGTTATAAGGACTTCTATGAAAGTCTGTTATAATTCCACACTAAACCCATCTGATCCTGAGCTCTTTTTGGATGGGAGACTTTTAATAACTGCTTCTATTTCTTTAGGAGTTATGAGACTGTTTCGCTGATACTGATTTAATTTTTGTACCTGTTATCTGTCTAGAAAATTGTCTATTTCATCAAGATTTTACTTTTTTATTATAGCCTCTTGTAGCAGGATCTGATGTTTTTTATTTTTTTTTTAATTTCGTCAGCTTTTATTTTTTTAAGGGAACTACAATTTATTATAGATGGTAGGGCAGAAGAAAAAAGATTGCCTGGGATTATCTATACAAAACTTCTATATAAAAAGTGATAACTTTGTAATGGTTTTGTTTTTTTTTTCTTAGTATTTTTTTCTTTAGTAATTTGAGTATTTATTATTTACATTTTGATTATTATTCCTTTCCGGGTTTCTGGGGCAACATCCCCCTAACGCCTCCCCCTACCCTTCTATATAGGTGTTCACCTCCCCATTCTCCCCCCAGTGCTACCCTCCCCCCAACAATCATGTTCACTGGGGGTTCAGTCTTAGCAGGACCAAGGGCTTCCCCTTCCACTGGTGCTCTTACTAGGCTATTCATTGCGACCTATGAGGTTGGAACCCAGGGTCAGTCCAGGTATATATTGTCTTTAGTCCCTTGAAGCTCTGGTTGGTTGGCATTGTTGTTCATATGGGGTCTCGAGCCCCTTCAAGCTCTTCCAGTCCTTTCTCTGATTCCTTCAATGGGGGTCCCGTTCTCAGTTCAGTGGTATGCTGCTGGCATTCGCCTATGTATTTGCTGTATTCTGGCTGTGTCTCTCAGGAGACATCTATATCCAGTAACTGTCAGCCTGCACTTTGCTTCATCCATCTTGTCTAATTGGGTGGCTGTATATGTATGGGCCACAGGTGGGGCAGGCTCTGAATGGGTGTTCTTTCTGCCTCTGTTTTAATCTTTCCATCCCTATTACCTGCCAAGGGTATTCTTGTTCCCCTTTTAAAGAAGGAGTGAAGCATTCACATTTTGATCATCCGTCTTGAGTTTCATGTGTTCTGGGCATCTAGGGTAATTCAAGCATTTGTGCTAATAGCCACTTATCAATGAGTGAATACCATGTATGTTTTTCTGTGATTGGGTTAGCTCACTCAGGATGATATTTTCCAGTTCCAACCATTTGCCTATGAATTTCATAAAGACATTGTTTTTTATAGCTGAGTATTATTCCATTGTGTAGATGTACCATATTATCTATAACCATTCCTCTATTGAAGGGCATCTGGGTTTTTTCCAGCTTCTGGCTATTATAACTAAGGCCTCTAAGTACATGGTGGAGCATGTGTCTTTGTTATAGGTTGGGGCATCTTTTGGGTATATGCCCAAGAGAGGTATAGCTGGGTCCTCAGGTAGTTCATGTCCAATTTTCTGAGGAATCTCCAGACGGATTTCCAGAATGGTTGTACCAGTCTGCAATCCCACCGAGAATGGAGGAGTGTTCCTCTTTCTCCGCATCCTCGCCAGCATCTGCTGTCACCTGAGTTTTTGATCTTAGCCATTCTCACTGGTGTGAGGTGAAATCTCAGGGTTGTTTTTCTTGTCTGATTCCTCTAGTTAGAATTTCAAGAACTATATTGAAAAAGTAGGGAGAGAGTGCGCAGCCTTGTCTAGTCCCTGATTTTAGTGGGATTGCTTCAAGTTTCTTTCCATTTAGTTTAATGTTAGCGACTGGTTTGCTATATATGGCTTCTACTATGCTTAGGTATGGGCCTTGAATTCCTATTCTTTCCAGGACTTTTATCATGAAGGGGTGCTGAATTTTGTTAAATGCTTTCTCAGTATCTAATGAAATGATCATGTGGTTTTGTTCCTTCAGTTTGTTTATATAATGGATCACATTGATGGTTTTCCATATATTAAACCATCCGTGCATGCCTGGGATGAAGCCTACTTGATCATGGTGGATGACTGCTTTGATGTGCTCTTGGATTCTGTTTGCCAGGATTTTATTGAGTATTTTTGCGTCGATATTCATAAGAAATTGGTCTGAAGTTCTCTTTCTTTGTTGGGTCTTTGTGTGGTTTAGGTATAAGAGTAATTGTGGCTCCATAGAAGGAATTCGGTAGTGCTCCATTTGTTTCAATTTTGTGGAATAGTTTGGATAGTATTGGTATGAGGTCTTTTTATGAAGGTCTGATAGAATTCTGTACTAAACCCATCTGGACATGGGCTCTTTTTGGTTGGGAGACCTTTAATGACCGCTTCTATTTCGTTTGGCGTTGTGTGGTTGTTTAACTGGTTTATCTGTTCTTGATTTAACTTCAGTACCTGGTATCTGTCTAGGAAATTGTCCATTTCCTTCAGATTTTCACCTTTTTTTCAATATAGGTTTTTGTAGTAAGATCTGATGATTTTTTGAATTTTCTCTGATTCTGTATTTATGTCTCCCTGTTCATTTCTGATTTTGTTAATTTTGAAACACTCTCTGTGTCCTCTTGTTAGTCTGGCTAAGGGTTTATCTATCTTGTTGATTTTATCAAAGTACCAACTTTTGGTTCTCTTGACTCTTTCTATGGTCCTTTTTGTTTTTACTTGCTTGATTTCAGCTCTGAATTTGATTATTTCCTGCCTTCTACTCCTCCTGGGTGTATTTGCTTCTTTTTGTTCTAGAACTTTTAGGTGTGCTGTCAAACTGGTGACATATGCTCTCTACTGTTTCTTTCTGCAGCACTCAGAGCTGTGAGTTTTCGTCTTAGCACAGCTTTCATTGTATCCCATAAGTTTTGTATGTTGTACTTTCATTTTCATTAAATTCTGAGGTCTTTAATTTCTTTCTTTATTTCTTCCTTGACCAGATTATCGTTGAGTAGAGCATTGTTCAACTTCCACGTATATGTGGGCGTTCTTTCCTTATTGTTATTGAGGACCAGCTTTAGGCCGTGGTGGTCTCATAGGATGTATGGGATTATTTCTATTTTTCTGTACCTAATAAGGCCTGTTTTTTGACCAATTATATGGTCAGTTTTGGAGAAAGTACCATGAGGAGCTGAGAAGGTGTATCCTTTTGCTTTAGGATAGAATGTTCTATAAATATCTGTTAAGTCCATTTGTTTCATGACTTCTCTTAGTCTGTCTACGTCTCTGTTTAATTTCTGTTTCCATGACCTGTCCATTGATGAGAGTGGGGTTTTGAAATCTCCTACTATTATTGTGTGAGGTGCAATGTGTGTTTTGAGATTTAGTTAGGTTTCTTTTATGAATGTAGGTGCCCAAGTATTTCGAGCATATATGTTTAAGATTGAGAGTTCATCTTGGTGGATTTTTCCTTTGATGAGTATGAAGTGTCCTTCCTTATCTTTTTTGATGACTTTTTGTTGAAAATTGATTTTATTCGATAATAGAATGGCTACTCCATCTTGCTTCTTTCTACCATTTGCTTGGAAAATTTTTTCCAGCCTTTCACTCTGAGGTAGTATCTGTCTTTGTCTGTGAGGTGTGTCTCCTGTAGGCAGCAGAATGCAAGGTCCTCATTTCGTATCCAGTTTCTTAATCTATGTCTTTTTATTGGGGAGTTGAGACCATTGATGTTGAGAGATATTAAGGAATAGTGATTATTGCTTCCTTTTATATTCATATTTGGATGTGAGGTTATGTTTTGTGCTTTTCTTCTCTTTGTTTTGTTGCCAAGATTAGTTTCTTGCTTTTTCTAGGGTGTAGCTTGCTTCCTTATGTTGGGCTTTACCATTTATTATCCTTTGTAGCGCTGGATTTGTAGAAAGATATTTTGTAAATTTGGTTTTCTCATGGAATATCTTGGTTTCTCCATCTATGTTAATTGAGAGTTTTGCAGGATACAGTAACCTGGGCTGGCATTTGTGTTCTCTTAGGGTCTGTATGACATCTGTCCAGGATCTTCTGGCCTTCATAGTTTCTGGCGAGAAGTCTGGTGTGATTCTGATAGGTCTGCCTTTATATGTTACTTGACCTTTTTCCCTTACTGCTTTTAATATTCTTTCTTTATTTTGTGCGTTTGGTGTTTTGACTACTATGTGACAGGATGAGTTTCTTTTCTGGTCCAATCTATTTGGAGTTCTGTAGGCTTCTTGTATGTTTATGGGAATCTCTTTCTTTAGGTTAGGGAAGTTTTCTTCTATGATTTCTTTGAAGATATTTAGTGGTCCTTTGTTCTGGGAGTCTTCACTCTCTTCTATACCTATTATCCTTTGGTTTGATCTTCTCATCGAGTCCTGGATTTGCTGTATGTTTTGAACCAGTAGCTTTTTCCGCTTTACATTATCTTTGACAGTTGTGTCGATCGTTTGTATGGAATCTTCTGCTCCTGAGTTTCTCTCTTCTATCTCTTGTATTCTGTTGGTGATGCTTGTGTCTACGGCTCCTTGACTCTTCCTTTGGTTTTCTATATTCAGAGTTGTTTCCCTGTGTTCTTTCTTGATTGCTTCTATTTCCATTTTTAATTCCTTCAACCATTTGATTGTGTTTTCTTGGAATTCTTTCAGGGATTTTCGTGATTCCTTTCTATAGACTTCTACTTGTTTATTTATGTTTTCCCTGTGTTTCTCTAAGGGAGTTCTTCATGTCTTTCTTGAAGTCCTCCAGCATCATGAACAAATACGATTTTGAATCTATATCTCGCTTTCCTGGTGTGTTTGGATATTCAGTGTTTGCTTTGGTGGGAGAATTGGGCTCCCATGATGCCATTTAGTCTTGGTTTCTGTTGCTTGGGTTCCTGCGCTTGCCTCTCGCTATCAGATTATCTCTGGTGTTACTTTGTTCTGCTATTTCTGACAGTGGCTCGACTGTGCTATAAGCCTGTGTGTCAGGAATGCTGTAGACCTGTTTTCCTGTTTTTTTTTTCAGCCAATTATGGGAACAGAGTGTTCTTCTTTTGCGAGTGTAGTTTTTCCTATGTACAGGTCTTCAGCTGTTCCTGTGGGCCTGTGTTCTGAGTTCACCAGGCAGGTCACTTGGAGCAGAAAAGTTGGGCTTACCTGTGGTACCGAGGCTTAAGTTTGCTCATGGGGTATTGCTTATGAAATTTCTGCGAGGGCAGCAACCAGGAGGACCTGTGCTGCCCTTTCCGGGAGCCCCTGTGCACCAGGGTCCCAGATGGCATTTGGTGTTTTCCTCTGGAGTCAGAAATGTGGCCAGAGTGTAGTCTCTTCTGGCTTCCCAGGCGTGTCTGCTTCTCTGAAGGTTTAGCTCTCCCTCCCACGGGATTTGGGTGCAGAGAATTGTTTATCTGGTCAGTCCCTTCAGGTTCCGGAGGTGTCTCATGCGCAGGGGACCTGCAGCTCCGGTGCCATTATCTACCGTATCCCAGAGGCCGTATACACTTTCCTCTTGGGCCAGGGATGTGGGCAGGGGTGGGCAGTGTTGGTGGTCTCTTCAGCTCTGCAGTCTCAGGAGTGCCCACCTGTCCGGGTGGTGAGCTCTCTCTCCAGCCTTTTACCCTGAAGTTATGTCTGTTTTGTCACTGAAGTGTGTTTTCTGTATACAGCGAAATGCTGGATCTTCTTTATGTATCCAGTCTTTTAGTCTATGTCTTTTTATTGGAGAATTGTGTCTATTGATGTTAAGAGATATTAAGGAATAGTGCTTGTTGTTTTCTGTTATTTTTGTTGATAGGGGTAGAATTATGTTTTTGTGTCTCTCTTCTTTTGGCTTTGTTGTAAGGAGATTACTTCTTGTTATTTCTAGGGTGTGTTTTCACTTATTGTGTTGGAACTTTCCATATGTTATCCTTTGTTGGGCTGGATTTGTGAAAATATACTGTTTAAATTTGATTTTGTCATGGAATATCTTGGTTCCTCCATCTATGTTAATTCAGCGTTTTGCTGGATATAGTGGCCTGGGCTGGCATTTGTGTTCTCTTAGAGTCTGCATGACGTCTGCCCAGAATCTTCTGGCTTTCATAGTCTCTTTCGAGAGGTCTTGTGTAATTCTTATAGGTCTGCCTTTATATGTTATTTGACCTTTCTCCCTTTCTGCGTTTAATAATCTTTCTTTGATTTTTTGATTGGTGTTTTGAATATTACTTGATGGGAGGAATTTCTTTTCTGGTCCAATCTATTTGGAGTTCTGTAGGCTTCTTGTATGTTCATAGGCATCTCTTTATTTTGGTTAGGGAATTATCCTTCTATAATTTTGTTGAAGATATTTACTGTTCCTTTAACTTGGGAGTCTTTACTCTGTTTTATACCTAATATCCTTAGGTTTAATATTTCCATTGTGTCCGGGATTTCCTGGATGTTTTGGGTTAGGAGCTTTTTGAATTTTAATTATCTTTGACAGTTGTGTTAATGTTTTCTATGTTATCCTCTGCCCTTGAAATTCTCTCCTCTACCTCTTATTATTGGTGATACTTTATTTTATATTTCCTGATCTTTTTCCTAGGTTTTCTATCTCCAGGGTTGTCTCCCTTTGTGATTTTTTTATTGTTTCTGTTTCCATTTTTAAATCCTGGATGGTTTTGTTCCATCCCTTCACCTGTTTGTGTTTTCCTCAAATTCGTGTTTCTTCTTGAAGTGCTTCTACTTGTTTACCTGTGTTGTCCTGTATTTCTTTAAGGGAGTAATTTATATCCTTATTAAAGTCCTCTATAATCATCATGAGATATGATTTTAAATCCAAATCTTGTTTTCTGCTATGTTTGGATATCCAGTATTTGCTTTGGTGGGAGAACTGTGCTCTGATGATTCCAAGCAGTCTTGGTTTCTGTTGCTTAGGTTCTGTGCTTGCCTCTTGCTATCAGGTTGTCACTGGTGTTAGATTGTCTTGCTGTCTCTCACAATGGCTTGACCCTCCTGTAAGCCTGTGTGTCAGCACTCCTGTAGACCTATTTTCCTTCAGCCTGATCTGGGAAAAGAGAACTGCTCCTGGGTTTGTAGAGCCTCCAGGTGGGTTGTTTCGAGCAGAAGAGTTGGTCTTAATTCTGCTCTCAGGTGTGTCAGCACTATTGGAGACTTGCTTTCAGCTCTGGGTACTGGCAGAAACTGGAATGGGGACCTACCCCTGATTGCTCTTAGGTTCCTGTGCCCAGAGGGCATGGGAGGCATTAGGAAGGTTCCTCTTGGGCCAGGAATGTGACCAAAAACAGTTGTCCTGTTTAAGCTCTCAGGATTTTCTGCACTTCCGAGAGTCCACCTCTGTCCCCCAAGGGATTTGTATACAGAGAGCTGTGGGAGTGGTTCAGCTCAGGGCACAGGCAGAAACTCAAAATCCTGCATTACTTTTTTAAAGGAAATACAACTTCTTGACTATTTTTCTCTGATAATCCATTATCATGGATTCTTCCAAAGACATTCCTTAATCACATACTTTAACGTATTTATCTCATCTCTTCATCATTTAAAGGCATGTTTGTTTTATACTCTATACAACAAAATTTTGTAAGTCTTTACTTGTTTTCTACGTCTAAATGGTTAATACCCAAACAGACCATTTGATTATTTCAACAGTCTGACAGGGTTTCTTTTTTTTTTTTTACCATAAATAATTGAACTGTGTTTTATTGACATAAAGAAAAAGCCAAGTCAGTTTTATGAATCCTACACGTGATGCTACTTGTAATCCATTTAATACCCTTTGAGGTATAACAACACTCTTTTCTTTGGATTGTATATTTTATTTTTTGGACTGATATCTTTTTTATTCATCACTGACCACCAGAACTATCTGCTTCATTTTTAGTCATATGAAATAATTTGTTTCATGACTCACACATCAATACTTGCATGCTATAATCAATGACTAATTATTAAATTCAGGTGTAATTTGTATAGTACATCTTCCTGTAAGTTTAGGCACAATGTAGATCTCTTAACTTATCTTTTAGCTTGTTTTCTTACTATTTTTTATCATTTCCTTTCTAATCAGATCTCTTAAGGATTTTTCCTAAACCCCTCTCCTAGGCTGTATCCGCGGATACACATATTTCTGTTTATTGTATAGGATGAACTGGGTCATTGAGCCAATTAGGTAAGATGTACTAAAGGAAGCTATGATATTTTCCCAATTAAGAAGCACAGATAAACAAACTGTTAAGCAAACAAAGGACATAATATTTTCGTTAAATTTTCAGAAAACCAACAAGAGTAAACACTTGATTTTTAGTTATTGCAGTCCTGCACTACACAAATCATGACCAATGTAAAATAATTCACAGAGATTACAGAAATATCACAGAAGATATTTCTCCATGATGTATATATTATTTGGACCTTATCTTCTTATTTTTCATACTAGTATGGCCTTTATTCTAATTATATTTTTATAAACTTATGTTTCTGTGTCCTTGATAGGTATACAAATATATTTATACATATTCATCAGGCTATAAAGAACTATTCATTAACTCATATTTATCATCTTCTAATTATAAGATGATAGACATTGTGTCTCAACTTGCAGGAAGATGTACTGCACAAGTTACTCCTGAAATTAATCCCTTAGGCCATTAGTTATGGTGAGCAAGTATTGAAGTGTGAGTCATGAATCAAATTAATTCAGATTCTTCAGATGTTTCAAATTCAAAATTCACTTTAAGAAATTCTATATTTAACACTAATCATTTAATGAGAAGTTGAAATTATTTTCATGTTTGGATTTATTTTTATGTTTACAAATGAAGTCTTATAGTTATCTCTATTTTATTGTTTGAAGTATCATACAGGCATATAATGGATTGTAGTGTAATCAGTCTCCATTTGGACCCTCTGACTGTCCTCCTAACTTCTCACAGTTTTTTCTCAGATTCATATACTCTCTTTCCTTTTTGGAAATAAAAAAATAATAATAAAGTGAAAAGCTAAACTGACTGTCCTAACATAGTTCTGCCTCTATTTATATGTGTATATTACCATTGACTGTAGCATTGGTACCCTTATTGGAGCCTTTTCCCTGATGAAAATGCATTCAGCTTCATCCAGAACTTATGGATTGCCATCTGCTTATCATCTCATTAACTTCTCCTCAGTTCATGCTGGGATTTTGGCTTCTTGATATTGTATGCAGATTTTATGTATGCTGTCACATCCACTGTTTGATCATGTGTGTAATGACCAACTCCTTTCTGGTAAATAATAGTTTGCTGTAATGTACTTTAATTCTGGCACTTAACAATCTGCCTTCCATATCTTCAATAATATTTAAATTAAAATTTTGAATATTATAATGGAGTTAAGGATGATCAACCATTTGAAGCTGGTTTGGGAGTGTAGTTTTTCCTATCTACAGGTCTTCAGCTGTTCCTGTGGGCCTGTGTTCTGAGTTCACCAGGCAGGTCACTTGGAGCAGAAAAGTTGGGCTTACCTGTGGTACCGAGGCTTAAGTTTGCTCATGGGGTATTGCTTATGAAATCTCTGCGAGGGCAGCAACCAGGAGGACCTGTGCTGCCCTTTCCGGGAGCCCCTGTGCACCAGGGTTAGATTATAAGCACTAACTCTCAAAAAATGTTTAAGAATAAGAATATAAAAATTTACCCTCCTTCAATGCAATAGAAGAATGATCATCAAGCCGCACAACTTATTCACCCTAAAGGCAGAGAAACTTAACGAATATAAGAAGTAACATCATCAAAAACTAACAGTTTGGTGTTGAAAAGTTGATCTGAGTTAGAAAAGTCTAAGCAATACCTAATTCTTCCATCCCATTATTAGAAGACAATGTGAATTTGGTTACATACATGAAGAAACACAGATAAAGCTTCAGAAATGCATGTAGTTAAATAAATTCTACTATTTAAATTAGTCATCTTGGCATTTAGAAGTGATTTATTTTGCACAAAATAGCAATATTCGTAGTGTCACTCACTTTAATAAATACACGCTCGTATTATATGAGTTTTCAAGAATGAAAATTAAATCCTTATAATATAAAATTTACATAATAAAGCATATAGAACAAAATAGTTAGGGAGAAATGGTTCATTTTCACATCCTGAAATTGTAAGATCAGGAAATTTTAAGTGAACTATGTGTTCTATAAAAATAATCACTGTAAATAACACCTAAAGTGTAGAACTCGACAAGGGAATTTTTAAGTGCCCTATAAATTTTAACACATTAAGTCACATATTATGATGTCACACTGTGAAATGAAAAAAATACCATGATAAAGTCTATATAGTGTTCTTTCAAGGGAACATTAAATATTACAAACGTTCTTCATTGTCACCAGAACTCTGAAAAGGCAGAGTAGAAATCAGTTAACTTAAGAAGATAAAACGCTAATGTCATCACTTTCCCACATATCTAAATTACGCTGATGAGAAACTCTTAATTAGCATTTTGACCTTTAAGCAGATAATTCAGTGAAACTTTCATTAGTAGTAGATCAAGAAGAAACTGCAAATTAAAATGCAATTTTCTGATTTGTTACAAAGCCTGCTTATTGAATTCAAGGATATCCATATTTAATCACATATTCTTCCTTGGCAATGAAATGTGCTCTCATTAGAACCATCCAGAATAAAATTGAACAAAGGATATATAAACTACAAGGTTTAAGAATATACGCTCACCTTTTCCACATTAATCAAGTAATTCAGTTATTAATTTTAAATGAACTAAAGTGAATGTAATATACACTACTTTTATTATTTCAGTAAAATCTATTACAGTCTTCTTTCAGTTAAGCAGGTATTATTTCTGAACATAGAAATCAATGATTTAAATAATAAAATTGACTGTTTGCATGGAAATATTCTCTTGCTTTTTGCTGAGTATAAAGAAATAAATTTCTACTTGATGCTTCTTTAAAAGAAGAGCTAAACACAGTCAGTTCCAAATCTTAGCAGTTCTGTTTTCAGTGTGTAATCATTTATAGTGTGTAAGCTAATTTATGCAATTTCAATTTAGAGGGGCAACCAAAAGTCTTTTAGAAAACAGTAAAATATGCTTTCCTTTTGTATAATGCCTTATAGCCCTTGAACAAGTGTCAAGTTGACTGACTAAGCACAATTAACTTTAATTCTTCGTCTGGAAAATGAGTAATTTGAAAGTTCCTGTGGTTGTTCTTGCTAGTGTTATGTGACCTTTTCCTGAGGAATATATCAGCAATTGGCCAGAAACCTGAGTTCAAGAACACCACATTTGTGACACATTAAGCTGATGACCATTGTTTTTGCTTGCATGCTGAAACTCACACCACACGATACTGTATTGAATACTTTATAAAATAATGTATTTATATATAGTCACTTATACATATAGTTTATAGTACATATAAACATGAGTATGACAAGAATACATGGAAAAATTAAAATATGCTTTTATCTTTATTGAGAATTTACCATGAGTGGAACTTTCAAAACTGGCAACTGTTTTGAGTAAGACAGTGTGTCTACATGGGTTAGTGACTTTCAATCTGCAATGATTAATGGACTCCAGCCATCTATGAAATTTTCACATTTTTTTAACTTTAACATGTTTATAATAGCATTCAACTTGAAAAAAACCACTTCAAATGAGAAAAATACTATTTTTACACAAATAAAATGTGTTTAAGTTAAATGTTTTTCTCTTCACTTAATAATTTTATCTTTAAATATCTGAAAGACAAACATTAAGCCAGATCCACACGATGTTTCTGGGCCTCAGGTCCATGTTCCATATCATTAAATATTCACATAATACTATATTCATATAATAATGTATTCAGATATAGTACCATGGACAGATGATTCATCTTCCATAATTGTGATTCTTTTTATTTGAAATAGTTTGGATAGAGCCTGCCTGAGGATACTTTACAAGAACATATTTTATAAGTAGAAATAGCACACTCTAAAACAGCGATGAAAAGTATGGTAAATATATAACAATAACAAGCCATTTGTGATAATTATACTAAATGACAGTATTCCTTTCAGCCACTAAGAGATGATTAGGTTCGTTTATATCTCCATTACTGCAAACATAAGAGCAAAACAAAGTACTCTAATGTTACAATGGGTTCGTATTCATGAGGTACTATAATTTAGATAAGTGTGCTCCACAGTTCTATGTGTGAAACGTTGGGTCAGCAGCATAAGTTTCTATAAGGTGATGAAGGAGCCTTTAAGAAGATGTGGTAATTGGGGGGATATTATGCCTCTAACATGCTCTGAGAAGGGATTTAAGAAGACTCATCTCCTTTTCTCTGTATTCTAATATCACTGACGGATTCAATTTTCCTGCCATAAAATATCTTGTAACCAGGTCCAACAGCAGTGGATAAAGTAGCAACTGACTGAAACCCTGAAATCATTATTCTAAATAAACATTTTCTCCTTTAATTCTGACTTCTACCATGGCATTTGAAGTTTATAAAATCTGGCTAATATCTTAGATAATCGTAAATAACATGAAATCATTATTGTGCATTCAATCTGTTGATTACCCAAAGCTCACTTACATATGTACGTATACTATAATCTGCTCTCAACCCTGAAATAATTGAACAAATATTGATGTTCATGTGATTTAAACCATAAGCAGTATTATAAATCGCATTTGCCCCCCCCCCAAAGGCTTAGGTATTTGAACACTTGCCTACTTACTGATTGGGCCATAATGAGAGATTAAGAATATGTAGGAAGAATAGCCTTGTTGGGAGAAATAATTGAAACCCAACTGCAGGAGGGTTTTGATGACTTATGGCCTCACTCACTCCCTGCCCACTCTCCCTGCTGCTTCTTGTGTGTGATTAGCCAGGTTCATGATCCTGCAGGCATTACACATTTTTTCCATCTTCCAGAACTCTGACCCTTCTAGAATCTATAGAGAAAATAAATTCATTCTTCTTAAGTTCATTTATTAGGTCATTATATCACAGAAAAGTAACTAATGCCAATCGATAATAGTATGAAAGTCGTATCTCAGAGGGCAGTAATGACATGCTCCTATCTGCAAGCATAACAGAGCATCATTAATAATGCCAAGGATTGGTGTTTGCCATGGTTTTCAAGTTGGGCTAGTTCTTGGCTGGTTATTCTTTCAGTCTATGTTCCACCTTTGTCCCCAAATTTCTTTTAGACAGGAAAAATTTAGGGATGAAAGTTTTGTGGGTGGGTGTTCACATTACCCTATTAGGGGCCTTGCCTGGCTACAGAAGGTAGCCTCTAAAAGTCCCATATCACACTTGTAAGGCATCTTGACTATTATCCTCCCCACTGAATCCGGGGCACCTCCCACACCTCAAGTTTCTGGGACTACCTAAAGATCCCCCCACCCACAGGAGCTTTAGATTTTTGTTCTTTCTCCTGGCCCTCTGGTTCTCTCTCCTGTCTCTTTGCACACATGATTCTGCCCCCCCTTCACTTCCGCATGCCTTCCTCCACCCTCTTTCCTCCCTCCTTCTGCCTCCTGTGACTATTTAATCATCTTTGCTTGAGTTCTTCGTTAACTTCTTTAGGTCTGTATGGTGTATCATTGGTATTCTGTACTTTACTGGCTAACATCTATTATCAGTGAGTATATACCATGCATGTTCTTTTAGATCTGAATTACCTCACTCAGGATATTTTCTAGTTCTATCCATTTGTCTGAACAATTCATGATGTCCTTGTTTTTAATAGTTGAATAGTATTCCACTGTGTAAGTAAACCACATTCTCTGTATCCATTCTTCAGTTGTATTCAGTTTCTGAGTATTATCAATAAAGCTTCTATGAACATAGTGGAGCACATGTCCTTGTGTTATGGTGGAACAACCCACTGTCTCCCCAGGAGTGGGTCTTTAAATAGAACTATTTCCAAATTTCTGAGAAATCACCAGACTGATTTCCAGAGTGGTTGTACAAGTTTGCAATCCCACTGCCATGGAGTAATGTTCCTTTTCTCCACATCCTCACCAGCATTTATTGTCTCTAGAGGTTTTGATCTTAGAGATTCTGATTGGTGTAAGGTCGAATACCGGGACACAGATACCCATACCCAAACATTGGATAAAGGTCAAGGATGATTATGGAATGGTTGTGGGAAGGATTAAAGGCCCTGAAGGGGATGGGAACTAGACAGGAGGACCAAAAGTGTCAACTAACCTGGAGCTATAAGAACTCTGTTCAGTGTTTAATAAAACTATGATCTACTGAATATAACTAGTTAACTAGCTAAGTAATTGGAAAATTTGCCCAAGATTAATTTAAATTAATTCATGTTGCTTAGTTTAAATGCTGCATATTCATTTATAAGTACATATTTAAAATTAGGATATAAAATAAAAAGTGAAAATACCCTATTTTGTCCCCTGAAGTAACCAAGCTCATAGCTTGGTTTTTATTCATATTTAGGCAAATTATAATTTTCAATATGGGATTATAATGATAATTTCCTTTAGTTTCTATGTTTTACTTATTTAAATTTCTGCACCACAATTGTCTCTATTAAATGTAGGGGAGGGGGGAGAGAGCAGATGTGGTATCAGAGAAGGTTTGAGGAGGGGTAACTAGGAAGTGGGTTATTAGTTGTGAAATAAACAGATGGAATCTTTTAAAAAATAAAAAATAATGATGGTTATCATTTGTAGTGATCTTTTTTTTTCTTTTCTTTTTTTCGGAGCTGGGTACCGAACCCAGGGCCTTGTGCTTGCTAGGCAAGCGCTCTACCACTGAGCTAAATCCCCAACCCTGTAGTGATCTTATTAGCATACTATTGCTTGAAGTGATTGGTACCAAAAACATGTTTAGTTACTTAAAAATTATATTGACATTACTTACAATCTGAGAAAAAGAAAGATTGAAATCACTCAGAGTCATCAAAATAAGGTACTTCAAGTATTTTTAAGTGAATTTTCCATTTAATTTCATCGAACATAATTCAGAATAAAGTACTATATATTAGTTTATGGAAGGAAGCCTTTACCAATCATATACCTTTATCAAGTAGGTGAGTTGGCTTTTAACTTACCATAAATATAAATTCTAGAACCCATGAATGAACACATAATTTTTGGATAAATTAGAAATTTGAAACAACAGACAAGTACATTTTTCATAAAATGTCATGGAATAGTATATACTTTTTGGCACTGTTTGAGTAAAAAAGAAACATACATGAAAATATTTTTGTCTTACCTTGGTCTACTTTAGTACGCACAAAATACTTGATGAAATGACAAACTGACAGTCATGGAAAGCTCACATAGGAAGCTTCAAGTTGCATTTTTTTATGACAACATTGTTATCTTTAGTTTTTATATGTTTATGAAATTAGGCATTAATCTATTGCCACTGTACAAAAATATAGTGTCACTTTGACAAATTAGGTAGGGAATGGCATCAATACGTCAAAACAGTGGTTTGGAAGAGATAGTGCAAAGATGTTATATTGAAAATCCAAGCTATGGTAAGTGAATAACTAAGAGTGTTGTTTGCCTCATGGAGAAAACATGTACATTTAGAATAATTTTATTTGAATTAAATTTTTGTCTAAAGAGGGAATTTAGTCAACAATATGTATGTTTCAGGGATGCAAACTTTGGTAATAAAATGAATTTATGTTTATGCCTGTGTAAAACTTAGAGAATAAAATCCTTTACTCTGTGAAATTTATTTCTGTCATATATTTAATAAAGCTACAAAATGATCAATTTTACTATGACAGACTATTTTATATTATCTAAATACTAAGAAATCTAGATATAAGATTAAAAACTGTCTCTCAGTAATAGACAAAAAGTAGATTTTCTATATCTGTGTTAAAATACTTATAAAAAGCCTGTAGTACACTTAATAATTGGGTATTAAATGCTTTGCAATCAAAATGAGAAGAAAATCAAATTTACATTTGTCACTATGTTAGAGATTAGGGAAGAAAAGAGGAATAATGATATACATAGGGATTCTTTTAAAAATAGTTTTGTAATCATTTGATTTTTTAAAAATTTTTATTAGATATATTTCTTTTCTTACATTTCAAATATTATTCCCCTTTCCAGTTTCCTGTCCATAAGCCCCAATTCCCACCCCTCCCCCTCCCCCATACAGGTATTCCCCCTGTACATCCTCCTTACTGACCCCCCATATTTCCCTGCACTGGGGTTCCAACCTTGGCAGGACCAAGGATATAGATCTCTCCTGAGAGACACATCCAGAGCATGTCCAATACAGAGGTCAATGCTAGCAGCAAACCACTGAACTGAGAACAGGACCCCCTTGGGAGGGAATCAGAAAGGATTTAAAGAGTTGATGGGGCATGCAAACCCGTAAAAACCACAATGTCAACCAACCAGAGCTTCGAGGATCATTTGATTTTTTTAAACCACAAGTTCCTCTCTCCGCTATTGGGCATTTCATCTAAGGTCCCTCCCTTTGAGTCTTGAGAGTCTCTCACCTCCCAGAGATCTGGAACATTCTAGAGTTTCCCCCTACCTCCAGAGAGTGCCTGTTTCCTTTCTCTCTGCTGGCTCTCAGGACTTTACTTCTGTTTTCTCCTTTTCCCCTCCATGACCCCTCTCCCACCCAGGTCTCTACCTCCCTCTGCCCACCATGATTGCTTTCTTATCACTCCCAAGTGGGATTGTGGCATCCTCATTTGGGCTCCTCAGCTTGTTACCCTTCTTGACTTCTGTGGATTGTATCCTTGGTATTCTGTAAGTTTCTGACTAATAATCCAATAAATATGAAAAACAAAAAAAATAACTTTGGTGAATTAATAATGTACAAAGTCCTGAATCTCATGCACATATCTAAGTTAACGCAAATTGCTTATTTTCTTTCCTTTATTAATTATTTTATTTATATTTCATATGTCCTACTTCCCGGTAAACACCCAACCCCATTCCCCTCCCCTTTGCCTCTAAGAGGGTGTTCACTTTCACTTCACCCCTCCACAGGACCAAGCAACCTCCCCTTCCACTGATGTCGGATAAGGCAGTCCTCTGCTACATATGTATCTGGAGCCATGGACCCACTCATATATACTCTTTGGTTGATGGTTTAGTACCTAGAAAGTTTGCCAGGTCTGTTTAGTTGATATTGTTGTTCTTCCTATGGGGGTTGCAATTTGTGTCATCTCCTTCAATCTTTCCCCTAATTCTTCCAGTTGGGGTCCTAGGCTCAGTCAGTGCAGTGGTTGGTGTGCCTATCCCTATCTGTATTACTCAGGTGCTGGTAGAACCTCAGGGAACAGGTATACCAAGTTCCTGCCTGCAAGCACTTCTAGGCATGAGCAATAATGTGGGAGTTTCGTGTCTGCAGATGGGATGGATCCTAAGGTGGGGCAGTCTCTGGATGGCCTTTCCTTGCGTCTCTGCTCCATTTCCTTGTCCATGGGTTTCACTTAGATAGGAACAACTCTGTATTAAAAATTTTAAGATGGGTGGGTGGCCCCATCCCTCCACTGGAGGTTATGTCTATCAGTGGAGGTGGTTTCTTCAGATTCTGACTCCCTGCTGTTGGATATTTTGGGTGATGTCATCCCCATTGGGTCCTGGGACCCTCTTGCATTCCTGCATTATGGGACTGCCTAGTGGTTTCCCTTCTGATCCGTGCCCCCTACTGCTACATATTTCTATTTGTTCTCCTTGGCCCTCTGGACTTCTCTCTTGTTTCTTCCCATACCGTGTCCTGCTCCCCCATTTTCTATCACCCTCCCTTCTCCCACCTAGTTCCTTCCCTACCCCCTTCCTCATGTGATTATTTTGTTCCCCCTTGTGAATGGGTTTAAAACATTCACACTTTGGTCTTCCTTCTTGTTAAGGTTCTTATTATGAATATGAATAGTAGTATTCCATAGTGTACATGTATGTACCACATTTTCTTTATCAGTTATTCAGTTGAGGGGAATCTAGGTTTTTTCCCGTTACTGGCTATTTTGATTAAAGCTGTTGTGACCATAATTGTCCGTTGCTTTTGTGGGATATTGGAACATCTTGCAGCACATATACTAAACTTGGAACAATTCAGAGTAGATTAGCATGGCCTTTGCACATGATACTTGCTTTTGAAGTACAAAGTTTTGATCTCAGGTCTCAAGTGTATAAGCAACCTTTCTTGCTATTGTGACAAAACACCAGTTCTAAGATGAGTCAGTTCTGGGGTAGTTACACATATATTAGGAAAGATACCATGAACACTGAATTTGTAAATACTGAGTTGTTATTTCCAAGGCAAATATAATACTGAAATCAATAATTAATAATTTGCTCTTTCTCATGAGTTTCATTATGAAAACACTCTACTCAATATTCATTAATGATTAATTAAAATCCCTTTTTGTGAATTATTTAAAACAGATGGTATTTTCAAAAAAAGTACATCATTTCTCTATAAGACATCACATTCTCTTTTTGTTTAAAACAGTTATGCATTTGTCTAATTGGGTGGCTGTATATGTATGGGCCACATGTGGGGCAGGCTGTGAATGGGTGTTCCTTCTGCCTCTGGTTTAATCTTTGCCTCCCTATACCCTGCCAAGGGTATTCTTGTTCCCCTTTTAAAGAAGGAGTGAAGCATTCGCATTTTGGCCCATACATATACAGCCACCCAATTAGGCAAGATGAATGAAGCAAAGAAGTGCAGACCGACAGGAGCCGGATGTAGATCTCTCCTGAGAGACACAGCCAGAATACAGCAAATACATAGAGAACGCCGGCAGCAAACCACTGAACTGAGAACGGTACTCCCGTTGAAGGAATCGGAGACAGGGCTGGAAGAGCTTGAAAAGCTCGAGACCCCGTATGAACAACAATGCCAACCAACCAGAGCTTCCACGGACTAAGCCACTACCTAAAGACTATACATGGACTGACCCTGGACTCTGACCACATAGGTAGCAATGAATAGCCTAGTAAGAGCACCAGTGGAAGGGGAAGCCCTTGGTCCTGCTAAGACTGAACCCCCAGTGAACGGGATTCTTGGGGGGAGGGTAGTAATGGGGGAGGATGGGGAGGGGAACACCCATAAGGAAGGGGAGGGGGTAGGGTTGAGGGGATGTTGACCTGGAAACCGGGAAGGGGAATAACAATCGAAATGTAAATAAGAAATACTCAAGTTAATAAAAAACAAAAAAAAAGAAAGAAAAAGAAAGAAAACAGTTACCCAGCATGCTGGTGTGTATGTGGCAGAAGAAAGGAACCAGGTTAGATAATATTCTCAGAAAAAAACAAATGAATGATGTGTCATGACATATCCCATATATATTTATATTTCCCCTTTTGTTAAAAAAGGAGTCTTTTCTCATATAATTTATTATGATTATAGTTCTTCTTCTCTCAACTCCTCTTCAGTCCTCCCTACCTCCCTTTCATTCCGGATCCACTCACTACCTGTCTCTCGTTACAAACAACTAAAAGGAACAACAACAAAACAAACAAAAACCAGAACATAGCAAAATACTATAAAATGAAACAAAAATTATCACTTCAAAGTAGGACAAAACCAAACACCAGAAGGAAAAGTGCCTACAATAAGAATAAGAATCAGACCTACTCTTTCACACACGCTAGAGTCCTATAAAAACACTCAACTAAAACTATAACACGTAGAAGACTTGGTCCAATACCATGTTCGCTTTACTTGCTGCTTCACCCTCTGTGAGTTCGGATGAGTTTTCCTATTAGATTTCGAAAACTTTGTCCTCCTGTTGTCCTCCATCCTTTCTAGCTCTTACATTCATTCCTCATGGTGTTCCCTAAGCTCAGAGAGTATGAATTTAATGGAGACATCACATGTAAGTTTGAGCCTTCTACAATCCCTCAATCTCTTCATAATGCCTGACTGTTTGTCGCTTCCCATTTACTTCTGGAGGAACCTTCTCTGATTATGGTTAAATAAAGGACTGCTCCATGAATATTGTTACTTGTTCTCTTTATATTCTTTTAGACAAGTAGTATTTTGTTGGATTCTAGATCTCTTGCGCTATTTTGTCTCTGATTCTTGGTCACCAAAACAGTGGTCGTGTTGGTTCGATTCTAGAGAGTACGGCTTAAATCTAATCAATCTAATCAAAACTCCTACAAGTTCTGTGTCACTGGTGTCCTAAGAATGTTTTGTAGGAGGACAGATTGTGAATAAATCAGTTTTTGTCTACATTTTATTTTGGCAGTCTGGAGTACCTTCCTGTACCAAATACATTAGAAGAAGGGGCAAAGGTTCCATGTAGGCAACGGCTTGATGTCTCCATATTCTGGTTGAGTGGTATGGGTGTTGTCTCCAACAATATGGCCTTGCTGTCTATTTGCAGGGACCAGTGTATTGTCCTGTCAACAGCCTGAGTTGTTTGGGGCTTTCCATAGGACTCCTTTAACCAACAATTCAACTAAATGCAAACTACTTCCTGTACTCAAAGCCTCATATGTGACAACAGATGCCTACTTGGCATTCTGTCTCCCTCATTATTTGGAGACCTTGTTAGGATCACCATCAGATATTTTGAGAAGTTTCTATAACATTAGCTTTCGATACCACCCCTCAAATATCCCTTAATTCTAGCAATCTTTCCCCATATATCTTCCCTCAACCCCATCTTCCTCTCCTTCCTTATCTGAGTATCCTATTCTCATTATCCCCAAGCCCAAGCCCATACCAAAAAAAAATCTATGTCCCCCTTCAAAATGATACATGTGTCCTCCCTAGTCCATTTTTCTATAAATGACCTAGCTGGAATTATGGATTGTACCTTGATCATCATTTATTAAATGGCCCATATTCTCATATAAGTTAATAATAGCATATTTACCTTTCTGGGTCTTGTTTACCTCTTTAGAAATGATTTCTGTAGTTTCATCCATTTGCCATAAATGTTTATAATGTGAGAATTAAAACAAGAAAATAAAGTATTAACCTTATCCATGGAGGCTAGCAATGTGCCACAAGGCTTCTCTTTTCATTTGTCTACACACATCTTTGAATGGTCATAAAATGCTTCAAGTATTGCTATTCTGTGAAAAGAAAATTTTGGTGAAGAAATATTGATAAGCATAGATTTATTAATATAGACAACCTACAGTAAGTGCTGTAAAGCAGATGTTCTGCAGGAATAAAAAAAAACATTGTAAAAAGCTTTCTTCTTGTTTATCCAAAACAAATTCTTTTGGTTTTGTTTTGGTTGGTTTTGTAAAAACTTTTACCTGGGCTACTAAGTTCTTCAGAGATCCATGACATTATAAAACACCATTTCCAATGTTCTGAAAACAGAAGAGAATATTTTTCTCTGTCACTGGGGAAAATGACCCTGGTTAACTATCAAAGGTGAGCATAATGCAGTACCTCATAGATTGTAGAACTTAAACGGAGGATTTTTATACAAAGGTACACTCTGTTCTAACCTCTCTCTGAGGACTGTAAGAACAATTCTCATCTTTAAATAAAACCATTCTCTATTTTGTAGATTGTGTGGGTTCAAAATACTTCTATTAGTTCAAGTTTTTTTAGAAACAGGTTGTTTAGGAAGTTTTAATCTTTACATTCTTTACATTTTATGTTAACACTGAAATGTTGAAATGCTATTCACTGAACTAATATTTATATTTCAGTGTTTCATAAAATGCGGGGCGATAAAGATGAATTGAAAGAGAGTAGATTTCGTAGTCTGAGTAGAAACTGAAAATACTCTGCATGCATTTATAATTTAATATTAATGCAGAGTAAACATATCTGCAGAGAAAAATAATACCTTGCAGATTGCTCAGATATACAAACACAGGAACAATAGACACAATTTCAAGATTGAGTATAATTTAAATGAGTTTTCATGTTTGTAGAATATATTGCTATGGTTTATATCCAGCCAATTGAGCTGCTGCTGTTTTGTTTGTTTTGTTCTGTTTTACAGATAACAACATTTTAAAACTGTAAACCTGAAGGCAAAGCATCAGTCTTTCTTAGCCATGTTCTATCATCTAAACATAATAAGTTATTTCTGCATCCTATTTTTCAGACTACAAACCTTGGTAAATAATTATTAGATGAAAAAACGACATCACTTTAAGTATTGGTAATGGAAAGTCAATGTAAAGATGAAAATGGTCTGAGAGTGATGGACACTATGAAGGATTCTTGAGCTTCAGAAAGTACATGGAAATCTTGGATTGGAAACATGTTCTCATTGGGCACCACTATTATATTGTGGTATTGCATCCAGAAGATACTTGGGGGTTCTTGGAACCAACTGAAATTATACACTAATTCAAAAATGAATTCAATGCCTAACAAATTCAGAATCCCAAAAGATAGTTTATAAACATGTATAAAGTTCATAAAGTGTTCTCTAGAACTTATATTATTGTAGACATTCAAATGAGTCACTTTGATGCCCTCAGTATGGACTTCCATACAATAGTATAAAATAGCCCAAAGAAAATACTCTTTGTCATCTATCTAGGCAGTTCTCATTGAAATGATGTGAAATTTAAACTTCTCAGTTCACACATGAAGAAGAGAGGTATTGTATCCTATAGATAACATTAGTTTTAAAGAAAATATCACATACATAAACAAAATAATGTAATATATTATTTAATTTAATAAACACATATATTATACTGTGTTTACATAATATATATATATATATATATATGAAAACAAACCAATTTTCAGGAAAGTTTAATAATAATTGTTAAAGATGATGTTATGTGAATGCTTCTTGATGACAATTATACCTATAGATAACTTTAGCAAGTCATCCTGTTAAAAGTTAAGCAATGAAAGAATTTGTTCAAATGATTCTTTTAAGGAGATTTTGTTAAGCACCTTTGAACAAGTCTCTTCTACCTATCTATCAACATAACCTCCTCCTCTGTGGGAAACTTCCAGAATTCACTTTATAAATATAGTGGTGTCAGCGATGATTTAAAAGTGGAGTCAAGTGCATGTCACCACTGATGTCTTTACACTACACCTGTGTGACAATTGGCACAGACACTTTTGGCTTGAAAACAAATCCAGGTGAGCTTCAAGAACTTGTCTGTCTTAACTATTGAGCCATTAAATTTTTAATGACTTGAAGGTTTAAATTATAAACAAGTCTTACTAAAGAAAAGAATTGACTTGTTAAAAAACAAACAAACAAAAATGACATATAGAGAAGTCAGGAAAATGAGATATATTTACTTTAGTTATTAACATTTCCAAAATATTGAGATGTAGCTTTTATAAAGAATTCAGTCTGTGCAGAAACTTTAATATAGAGATGGTCAAATCCATTAACTCCCAAGGAGTAGACCTTCCAAATCAACTTTGATGCTCTTCCCACAAAGGAGATCTATCTATCTAAGAAGTTAGACTTTGCAATACTTAGCCTAAGCGTATAAAGGAGAACTGTACATCTGCTGTTTCAGAATTGCATGAGTTTTCTACTTTTTTACAGATCCAGATGAAAAAGCAAGATAAAAGCAAAAATTCAGTAATATTATTAATAAATATTAAATGATAATAATAAAAAAAGACCAATGAAAAAACTCTAAAGCAAGCAGCTAATAGAGAAAATAAATTCCAAATTGTTAATATATTATGAATCCTAATTTTCAAAATTTACAGCTCATTTCTACCTTTGGAAGAAAAACATTCATATACATATACATACACATTCATACATGCATACACATACATATATGAAACTCAAACAATAGCAGGAAAATCAATAACTTAACTAGAATATTGGCAAAGATGTGAATCAATATTTTTCAAAGTAAGAAAGTAATGAAACTGTATAATTAAAAAAAACCTCAAATCAGTACAAGTCAGATTTTATTTCCCTGTTAGAACACAAAAGAAATTAACAAGAATTTTGACTTTTGAGATATTTTTTCCAAATGAAAATAGTAATTATCCTCATTTGTAACTCAAGTAATATGTAATTAATCTTTTTTGCTCGAACAACCCATATTGTGTTAGATAATTCAAAATAGTTTTCCCAGTTCTTAAAATGCAGGATTTTTTTCTAAACTAAATATTAATGGAAAAGGTGACAAAAGTATCTGCAAAAATCTACTGGTAAATAATGAAATTCAGTTGGCATTACTAAAGTACTTTTATTACTCAATTGTGATTTGAAATCTGTTCTCTTTATATTGTTTCTTATGATTTGGGAGTATAAGTTACAAATAAAATAACGATATTGTTCTCTTTACCCTACTTAAAAGATATTTTGCAAAAAGCATCTGAAGTAAGAGAAAAAATATATTCATGGTTGCAGACAAATTTTGCTCCAAGCGTACGCTATATTCTTATTGAGTAGGTCTGGCCAAACTAGTGCCTTTGCTAACTGTACTGTAGATCTTATTTAATCCAATGATTAAATCCAGATTTACCTTCAATGGCCTAGACAATAAGAACATGTTTTCCTGTTCCTGTTCCTGTTCTTAGTATAGAACAAAACAAGTTAACTTCTACTGAGCTACATCTACAGCCCTATTTTTTTCCTATTTCAACATAGGTTCATGAAGTTTGGGCATTCAAATGCTGATTTTCTTTACATTACCTTTACATTACCTAAATATTTCTAATATAATAGTTAAAGAAAGATCTATTGAAGATATATAAATTTATGTTCAGATTATAAAATTTTATTTACATTATAAAATAAAATTTTTAAATTTTAAAAATTTAAAATATGAAAATTAGTTGCTTGATTTTTGCTGAAATACTTTGAAAATACTGATCTTAAGTAGTTTTTGAAATATTAGTAATATATTCAATAT
Organism: Rattus norvegicus; assembly: GCF_021556685.1. Taxonomy (NCBI): domain Eukaryota; kingdom Metazoa; phylum Chordata; class Mammalia; order Rodentia; family Muridae; genus Rattus; species Rattus norvegicus. The sequence goes on along the minus strand of NC_141544.1, from coordinate 33,205,797 downwards.
ACTAAATACAAAATCAGTACCTATATCAAGGATGGAGTCCAAACTAAAAAAAATTATTTAATAATTTAGTTTTATACTGTAACCATATTTTCTATTTTTATTAAGATGAAACTGAAAAATTCTTATATATTTACATTGAATAATATGACAATTTAGTATATCTGAATTGACTTTAGTAATGTTTTATCATATTCACCCTCACTTTATTATTGTGTTTATGTTAATTACTAATGTGTGTGTGTGTGAGTGAGTGTGTGTGTGTGTGTGTGTGTGTGTGTGTGTGTGTGTGTGTGCGCACACATGCCTGTGTATTGAGAACAAATAAGACTAGCCGAACTTTAGCACTCAGTAAACTGCTACTAGTTTTGGTCTTTTTTGGACATTGGATCAATATCAACTTTATTCTCTCACTAATGTATACCATTCCAACCCACTTTCCCACCCAAGAATGACCTCTTTTGAGTAGTTACTTAGCATTGCTATACTTTATAATAAGGAATTTGGTGTCTGAGAGTGTTAAGTGTAAATTATACTATGCATCACATGAGTTTCTGCACATGATTTACTTTAAATCACACCCAATCATCTTGATCCAATAAGCTGTTAATGATAGGTTTTGTTTTCTTAAAGATTGTATGATATTTTGGTTTTAAAGTGCTGAAGTCATGCTTTTGAACTCTACTCATGCTTGAAACCATGGGATCCACTTCTGAGTCATTATGCAGATATTGATATGTGTATGGGAGGGCAAAAAATTCTCTAACGTGCTGTTCTTTTAATATGTCCACTTATAATTGAGTGTATAACACATGTATTTCTTTCTACCTATGGGTTCCCTCACTCAGTATGATATTAGCAAGTCCCATCCATTTACCTGCCAAATCACTGATGTCTTGGTTTTTAACAGAGGAATAGTATTCTGTTGTGTAGATGTACCACATTTTTTCATCCCTTCTTCAGTAGAGGGCTAATATCCACTTATCAATGAGTGCATACCATGTGTGTTTTCCTGTAATTGGGTTACCTCACTCGGGATGATATTTTCCAGTTCCTTAATCATGACCTTTTACAATTAGGAAAATGACACCCTTCACAATAGTCCCAAATAACATAAAATTCCTCGGTGTGACTCTAACCAAGCAAGTGAAATATCTGTATGACAAGAACTTCAAGTCACTGAAGAAAGAAATTAAAGATTTCAGAGGATATAAAGAACCCCCATGTTCATGGATTGGCAAGATTAATATAATAAAAATGGTCATTTTGCCAAAAGTAATCTACAGATTCAATCCCCATCAAAATTCTAACTCAATTATTTATAGTTAGAAAGAACAATTTGCAAATTCATTTGGAATAACAAAAGACACAGGATAGCAAAATCTATCCTCAACAATAAAAGAACTTCTGGGGGAATCACCATCCCTGACCTCAAGCTCTTTTATAGAACAATACTGATAAGAAACTGTGTGGTATTGGTACAGAGACAGGCAGGTAGATCAGTGGAACAGAATTGATGACCCAGAAATGAACCCACACACCTATGATCACTTGATTTTTGACAAAGGAGCCAAAACCATCAAGACGGAAAAAAAACAGCATGTTCAACAAATGATTCTGGTTCAACTGTAGGTCAGCATGTAGAAGAATGAAAATTGACTCATACTTATCCTGTACAAAGCTTTAGTCCAAGTAGATCAAGGACCTCCACATAAAATCAGATATACTCAAACTAAGTGCAGAACAAGGGAGAAACAGCCTTGATCACATGGGCACTGAGGGAAATTTCCTGAACAAAATACCAATGGCTTATGATCTAAGATAAAAAAATCAACAAACAGGACTTCATAAAATGGCAAAGCTTCTGTAAGGCAAAGGACACTGTCATTAGGACAAAATGGCAACCAACAGATTGGGAAAAGATCTTTTCCAACCCTACATCTGATAGAGGCTAATATCTATAATATACAAAGAATTCAAGATGTTAGACTCCAGAGAGACAAATATCCCTATTAAAAATGGGTTACAGAGCTAAAACAATAATTATCAGCTGAGGAATATCAAATGCCTCAGTAGTACCTACAGAAATGTTCAACATTTTTAGTCATTAGGAACATGCAAATCAAAACAACGCTGAGACTCTGCCTCACACCTATCAGAATGGCTAACATCAAATGCACTACCTGAGGACCCAGCTATACCTATCTTGAGCATATACCCAAAAGATGCTACAACGTCCAGCAAAGACACATACTCTTGAAGGGGCGGGGAAGTAGGGAAAATGGGGAGTTGTTTGGCCTTAAGAAGGCCACATCAATGATTGCTGTAGTCTCTGATATCTGTCCTGATTGGATCCAAGTGAAAGTTCCTGAGATCAGGAGTTCAAGCAGGTCAGTTCAGAGAATCTGATGATGGATCTCACCAAAGCTGTATATTCTGCAATAAAAAAAATCTCAAAACAAAATTTTTGTACTATCAAGATATCTACATCGATTACATCAGTCTGTGTAGGCTGTACACAGGGTTAGGATGAAAGTCTGCTCCAATCATAAGTCTTCATTCTTGTCATGTGCAGGATGACACAGAGATTTTTTGTTTCTTTGTTTGATCCACCTGAATCTATTTTCAGGTGATCTTCCTCTGTCATATCTGATCCATATAGCTCTGAAAGGTGTATAGACACTAATCAGCTTTTACAAAAACAAAGACAAAACATTTCTGCTAAATATGCACATCCTTGAGCCAATAACCAGTAAAACCTTTAGCATGATCTCTCTCCCAGAGGAATAATATAACCACAAAACCCCAAATAGAACCCATTTTGAAAATTAAAACAATCTAAAACAAAGGAAGTAAACTAAAATATTGTATAAGCCTATTCTTAGGCTTTCTTTATTCTGTCACACCAGGAAATTAACCCAAAATTCTCTTGGAGCCCACATTCAAAGAGCGTGAGTTTCTTACAGACTGTAGTACACCATCTGTCTGTTATGCTCTCTGCCTGAAGTCAGTGACAAATGTTTCCTATCCGAGTTCTGAACCACAGGCGAATTTCCCTACATGACTTAAAAAATCTGTATATAAATCTATTGTAAAAGCAAGTAAAGCAGCCTTAGAATTAAATCATACTCTAATCAACATCTGCTGAGGAAGCAGGCAGCTTCCATTTTGTGGCTTTCTGACTCAGTGCAGCCGTCTTGTTTCTTTTCACAGCAGGGGAATACAGAGCCTTCTTTCTTTGTTTCAAGGTTCCTGTGCTAGGCCATTACATGACCCGACTCTTCCCTGCTCACCAAACCTCCATATTTCTAACTAAATTTCTAATGTTAGGCTACGAATCTTAAATTTCTAGTACATTCTTGCCTGCTACATTGCATATCATCTATAGCATGATATATTTAAAAAAAAAGGCACCAGCACTCTGTCACCAGCTATTTTCTGGCCCCAGCATTCTCTTCACTTCCGTAGACAACCCCATGCATTGAATGCTCATCTAGTGGCTCTCTTGCTTGGGACTCTGCTCACATTCCCAGCATCTGCCCCTTGTGGTTATAGTCACAAATCCCCGTAACCGGGTAAACTCAAAGCTCTAGAGGCTTGCAATTTTTTATTGGATTTTTTTTATTTACATTTCGAATGTTATTCCCTTTCCTGGTTCTCTGTCCGTTCGCCCATCCCCTCTCTCCGTTCTTCTATGAGGGTTTCCCCTTCTCCCATCAACCCCCCTCTTCCACCCTCCCTTACATTCCCCTGCACTAGGGTGGTCCAACCTTGACAGGACCAAGGATTCTCCTCTTACTGGTGCCCAACAATGCTATCTTCTTCTTCATAGGCAGCTGGAGCCTATGGGTCTGTCTATGTGTGGTCTTCGGGTAGTGGTTTAGTCCCTGGGAGCTCTGGTTGGTTGGTATTGTTTTCCTTATGAGGTTGCAAGCCCATCCAGCTCCTTCAACCCTTTCTCAAATTCCTCCAATGGGGACTCCGTTTTAGTTCAGTGGTTTGCTGCTAGCATTCGCCTCTGTATTTGACATGCTCTGGCTGAGCCTCTTAGGAGAGAGCAGCATCAGGCTCCTGTCAGCATGCATTTTTTGGCTTCATCAATATTACCTAGTTTTGGTGGCTATATATAAATGGGCTGTATACCCAGGTGGGGCAGGCTCGGAATGGCCATTCCTTCAGTCTCTGCTCCAAACTTTGTCTCCATATGCCCTCCTACAAATATTTTTGTTCCTCCTTTTAAGAAGGACTGAAGCATCCATACTTGATCGGCCTTTTTCTTGAGCTTCATGTGTTTTGTGGACTGTATCTTGTGCATGCGAGCTCTTGAGCTAATATCCACTTATCAGTGAGTACATACCATGTGTGATTTTTGTGATTGGGTTACCTCACTCAGGATGATACTTTCTAGTTCGATCTCTTTTAGAGGCTTGTAATTTATCAATCAGACTTATATCAATAAATTCTCATCCCACAGAATGTCCACATAAAGAACTCAGAGACTGTTAGAAATTGCCCACCTAGATAAGACAAATTGTCCTATAATAATCTATCCCTTATAAGATATTCATAGCTACCTGTGGCTATTTAAAGTCATGAGGAATCTGGATTGTATTTCTCTTTCTCCATCTTTTTTCCTCCTCCTTCTCCTATCTCTCCTGCCTCTCAAAAACTCTCACCCCTCCCTCCTTTTTTACTGTCCAATCACAGGCTCTAGCTTTGTCTTTCACCTGCCCTCACATACTTACAGTAATCATATATATATATATATATATATATATATATATATATATATATATAATTTAGCAAACATGCATGCAAATATATATGTAATTTTTAAATGGAATCTCTTAATTCATGCTAGCATAGAATTATGAGCCTTAGGGTCATATCACTGTACATAGTCATCATTAGATTGATTAAAATACTTATATGGTCAAGAAAATACATCCTAAAATGACCACAATTTCCACAGGAAGAGTTACATTAAATCATCATATTTGAGGCATACATCACATATAAACCAAGACTTAAAAATGAGGAAACCGATTGCATATAAAAATATAACCACATGAGATAGGTGAGAAGAAGTAAACTGTATAACCAAAAGAGAGGAGGAAAATGTGTTGTACATTTTGTGTGGCAGCAGACATACTCAGTCAGCCAATTTTTAGCCAACACTGAATGCTAAAAGCAAGTGTTAGGAGTGTGAAAAGCATTCCAAAGGGCTAAGGTTTTGTGCTAACTGGAAGTTCACTTTGGGCTTCCACAGCTCTCATATCTGATACGCTCTACTACAGAACCTCTTCACACATCAGGTGTCTGAAAGGATGCTTGCACACAGCAAGTTCTTAGCCCTGCAGCATTTGTGTGTTCCACTTTGATTCTGTTTTATTATTTCTTTTCGTTTTTGAGGTTACAACTTAATTATATCATTGCCAATTTCCAATTCTTCCCTATAAACTGTCACAAAATGACATGTTTTCCATTAATTTTTGTCACACACATATGTATGTATTTATGTACATATATATTTCTAAATGCATATGTATGTATGTACATGTATATTCCTAAATGCAAGTATGCTCTGCTTAGACTGTATAATGTTACTCGCATGTATGTATTCAAGAATGATTATTTACTATAGGAAAATGAATTAGTGTGCTCTTCCTTGGGGAAAAAACATTCTCTTGCTCTCATTACCCTTTAGTCACATGACTTTTTATGTAGGGTTAAGGGCTCTGGGGATTTCTCTAGTCCACCTTAGCATGTCTGCTGTTGCTGATAATGATTTTAATACATATATACAATTCCAGAATACAGGGAAATCATAAATAAAATGTAATTTCACTAAGAAGATGTAATTTTAGGCTAATTTTGTATATAAACCAATGACATTTCCCAATACTCTACAAAATATTCCTTCAATTATTCCCCATCTTACCTGGAAATGATTCCATATGAGATCAGGTTGTATTATTTTATTTCTAAAATGGCATGCATTTACTACAGAAGGAAAGGAGAAGCATTTATTGATCACTTAGATAGAAATCAAATTTGTCAATGAATTTCTGAGTTAATTTTTTATAGAAAATTTTAATCCTGATCTGGGGTTTCTGCCTTGACTTTGACTATTAAGTTCCCAGATAAAAGACACACAGCTTTTATTATTAACAATGAGTCTTAAACAGCACAAGAACTGGGCAGGTATATACTCTCTCCTCTAGGCTAAAATGTGGTACATCTACACAATGGAATATTATTCAGCTATCAAAAACAATAACTTTATGAAATTCATAGGCAAATGGATGGAACTGGAAAATATCATCCTGAGTGAGGTAACCCAATCACAGAAAAACACACATGGTATGCACTCATTGATAAGTGGCTATTAGCCCAAATGCTTGAATTATCCTAGATTCAAAGAACACATGAAACTCAAGACGGATGATCAAAATGCGAATGCATCACTCCTTCTTTAAAAGGGGAACAAGAAAACTCTTGGCAGGGAAGAGAGAGGCAAAGATTAAAACAGAGACTGAAGGAACACCCATTCAGAGCCTGCCCCACATGTGGCCCATACATATACAGCCACCCAATTAGACAAGATGGATGAAGCAAAGAAGTGCAGACCGACAGGAGCCGGATGTAGATCTCTCCCGAGAGACACAGCCAGAATATAGCAAATACAGAGGCGAATGTCAGCAGCAAATACTAAACTGAGAACGGGACCCCCGTTGAAGGAATCAGAGAAAGGACTGGAAGAGCTTGAAGGGGCTCGAGACCCCATATGTACAGCAATGCCAAGCAACCAGAGCTTCCAGGGACTAAGCCACTACCTAAAGACTATACATGGACTGACCCTGGACTCTGACCTCAGAGGTAGCAATGAATATCCTAGTAAGAGCACCAGTGGAAGGGGAAGCCCTGGGTCCTGCTAAGACTGAACCCCCAGTGAACGTGATTGCTAGTGGGAGGGTGGTAATGGGGGGAGGATGGGGAGAGGAACACCCATAGAGAAGGAGAGGGGGAGCGGTTAGGGGAATGTTGGTCTGGAAACCGGGAAGGGGAATAATAATCGAAATGCAAATAAGAAATACTCAAGTTAATAAAGATAAAAAAAATTAAAAATTAAAAAAAGTCTACTTTCCTATCCATCACCTCTAGTTATTACAATTTCATTAGGTTGCTCTTAACTTTAATTGTCAGGCCATGTTCTCTTGACTCATAACCCATGACATCTCTCTTCTTCACCTTCTTCTCTCCCTCTTGGTCTCTTCTCCCCAGCCATTGGCTCCTAGAATCTTTATTTACCAATCTACATTAACTTGTGGGCAAGGTCACATAGATTCATTTGGATCTACATGAATACTCTCATGTCTGGGCCAATCAGGTCTTGGGGCTTCACACGTAGCATTACAATAGACAGAAAAAGACCAAACCTCAAGAATAATTCTCCTCCTCTTCCTATTGGGTTTATGTACTTCATGGACCTGAACATCTAAGTTACTTTCCCAAGGTCATGTAAGGAGTAAATGGTAAGCAAGTTCTCCTTTTTTCAGATTTGTTTTCTTTTAATATACCATAACTACTGACATAGAACAACAGAAAGGAGGAAATGACTTTTTCTATCCTGTGACAGTATTTTGTGTCATGGAGACATAGAAATAAAGACTCATAAATAGCATCAAGTAGTCGCTAAACAGTAAGGGTCTTGTGAGCCATTCCCTTCTCTATACGTCCTGAGTTATCTAACCTAATCCATGTCATATTCACCTTGTCAATGTTCCAAGCAATTGGGAATATTTTATGAATCTTTGAACTCACTTTCATCCTGTTTTTGTATGTTCAGTGACACATAAGCCACAGGGAATGGTGCAAACACTGGAAACAACAGTATCATTAAATATTTTGCTGCATATTATTTTCATCACATAATTACTTTGTGAGTATAGTTTCTTGCTTTCATAGGCTTGGAGAAGTCTAGCCCAAGATAATCAATTTGACATTAAAAATATATAATTGATTATAATAATTATGTTTTAAAAGGTTCTATTATTTTGTTCACTCTTCTCATTCTAAATGTGTACACAAATATACTCACATTCATAATTGTATGGAAATCACTGGTACTATTTATTTATTAAGGTCTGAAGGACTGAGGAAATTCAATATGTTATAGACCTCTTTAGCCCACCATCTTCTAGATCCTTAAAAAGAGTCAAGGATCTAGGTCTAAAGGCTAAATCTTTCCAAGGTTACAGAGATATGACTTTGGTGTTATTAGATACACCAGGCTCTGATGAACACAGTAGAGGAAAGTGATGTGCCATGAACTTACGACTCTTCTCAATACTTTGTAGCCTAAGTTATGAATCTAAGCAGAACCAGTGTCAGCAGAAGACCTCAAGACTGGAAGCACCAGTGATTCCCACCCCATAAGCTCCAGAACGGATGCACACAGTCTCTACAGGGTACACTGCCCTTCTCCCCTCGTTCTCTCATCGCGAATCAAAAGGCAGCCTCAGTAAATGATGAATGGAACATACTTTAAGTGTAATTTTATTTATCAGCTAATAGAAAGAGGGACTTAATCAAAGTCTAGTTATGTATTTCTAACAAACATTTATGCATATGTAAACTTGTGACTTGATATTTATTCACATTATGTCTTAAGGCTAAAACCATGTTATCTTCTGTATTTGATGAATGCGGAAAACATGGCTAAGTGTGATTTATTATCTTCCCAAGGCCATGTGGGTAAACTAAGACAAATTCTGAACTAAAAAGTTCATAAACCACTCCTGTGCCTACAGTTTTCATGAATGTGACTGCTCAGAAGCTGTGCTTTATAATAATTGTACATGAGAATGGTTTAGGTCTTTTAACACAAATTTTATATAAACAGCCAAGGGTACATAATTCTCTGGGTTTCTTGACTGCAAAACACAAACATGCTGGCACAGAATCCTAGTACTCAGAGGTGGAGGCAGAAGGATCAGAATTTGAAGGTTATTTCTGACTGCATAGCAATTTTGAGACTAGCCTAGGATACCTACAAGCCTGTCTCAAATATCAAGCAAGTATTTAAAAAGCAAAATGTGGCTAATATTCAAAATAATCTTGAAACTAATAGAAATGAGTTCACTATCAGAGTAAATTAAACTGATACAATTAGTCTAAAATATCAGACAACTTCTGCTCACACTATTTGATGTCAAATGCATATCAGAATAGATATTTTAATGCTGATATAAGGAAGTGCAATCATTACCCAGTTTCTGTCATGCATTAATTAATAGATTTAATAAACCTATAGTAAACTTGTTATGGTGGTCTGAATCCCAAGTGAATGTCTTTATTTTAATCAATAAAGCAGATGCTATCTGAACCAACTCATGATCATGAATTACTAAACACCTTGTTATTTAGAGACAATCCACTGACAAATTTGCAGAAGTTGCTATTTCAGCATCATTGAACATGGAATATAGGGAAGAAAAATTGAATTACACTTAAATATTTATCAAAGAAGAAATAGCATTAAATATTTCAGCAATGTTATTTCTTTCAAAAGAATTAAATTATGTGATCCAAAACTGTCATATATATATATATATATATATATACATATATACAAATATATATGGAGAGAGAGAGACATATCATATAGATATAGATAGATATATAGATTGTATGACATATATGTGTTTATTCAAATCTGTGCCACTACAACCACAACAGACACATGTTGGAGTTCTGCAGGTTGTAAGTTCAAAGACAAGCTTTTTGAAATAGGGATATACCAAGGTACCAGCCAAAAGAGAAAAAATAATATGAATCGACTGTCAGATATTTGAATCGCCATTTTAGACTAACTCCAAGATGAATGGAGCAGATCTCGGTGAACTGACATTTCTGGGCTATTCCTCTATAATAATGTTTATTAGAAAGACAATATAATCATCATCAGTACAATGCAATGGTGGGACATATTACCAGAGAAGCTTTCTAGTTTGTGGGCATTTTTGTTTCTTCTTTCTTCAGTTGAGAGATCAGTAAGGAGTTCTATTGAAGCCTGTATCGTGTAGTTTCTCAGCAAGCTGAAAGTGCTGAGCAGGTCGTGTTAACCTCTTTTCCAAACACACACTGTACAGCCTAGAAACCATGCTGTTCCTTACAGCAGCAGTTACAGATGCTCACCTGCCCTCCGTGTTCAAAGGCAACTGGAGTTCGAAAGAAAGGAGCCTTATTCAGGCCTTGCATTATCCTATCCATCTCTTAGAGTTTGGAACCCCAGTTCTTCACATTATTGCCAACTTCACCTACCAACATGCCACATATATATGTTCAGGGTAAACTGCATTTACTCAGTCACTTTGTATTACATATTTTATAGCCATTAAATGGTATCTTATGCATCTCTTCATGCTCCTATTTATTAGTATGCATTATTTTATGTATCTGCTATGCTTTGGGGTTTTCTTTTCCTTATGTTTATCTGTATGTTCATACTTGAAAAACAAGGGCAAAATACCTAGTTAATACATACTAGAAACTATTTTTTTCTGTTTAGTACATTGTAACTAATGTGTATTAAACCTAATGAAAAATCTATATGTTTTCATTAGAATCTCATTGCCCTGAATATAAAACTGATATTTATAGAATTACAACTGAAAATGAAATGTGCAGTAATAGGTGATGAGTAACAGTGAACACACTATATGACATTTTGGAATTTAGGATGACAATAATTTTGTTATTTATCTCTTTCCATACATAAAGGCCCACATCCACATATATGGTATAACTATTTAACACAAGCTTTATTTACTGTTAGACTATAGCATAGAGAGGATGTCTACAAGACTCTTAAGCTTATTAACACTCCTTGTTTCAAAGCATAAGTGTTCATATTATTCTATTTCAAAGCTCCATCTCTGAAAACTATGTATCTGTTTAGATATTTTTTATATTCCCTTCTGTCTCTGGATTACTGCCGTTCCTTTCTCATAACAATGCACAAAGCTATCTGTTCTCAGATTTTTAGCTATCTCCTTTCTGGTCTTTTGTGATGCCTCATTTTATTCCATAATTCATCACTTTTCAGGTGCATTATATCACTCTCTCTCCTCATAATTCTCTAACGTGTCTTTCATTCTCATTGAAACTTAATGAAGATAAGCAGCCTGGACAGCCACTAATGTGAATAATTTATTAAGACTCATTGCACTGTTTAAGGAAAATAATTAATATTAAAGAATTGACTTTCCTTTTTTATCAAAACAGAATTGTTACTTTGACCTCCATTTAACACTGAATTCTAAAGATATTTTTTCTAGTATTGTAGACACAGTAAGAATGTTAGAAGTGAACATGGAAGAGAATATTTTAATTTACTTCTTTTTTTCACTTTCCTGGAAGACTGCTGATTGGAGACTCTATGAACAAGTGTTTACTTGGTTCATGACTGTTAAGCTGGGACAACTAGAAATGAAGACAGCATATCATAGAGAATTTAATATTGTTTACAAATAGTGTCAGAAGACACAATATGATGGAAAATATAAGAAAGAAAAGGAAGAATGGAAGAAAAACACAGGAAAAGAAAAGGGGCAAGGGGAAAGAAGACAGAACAATTTGTATAACTGGGGTTGGTGAAAGACAAACATACCCTCTGATCAATAACAATGCCCAGGATAACTCCAACCTTCTTGTGGTGATGACTTTCTTCATTCATGAGCATGGTATACTATCACTTAATTACGTCATCAAGGTCCCCTCTCCTAACACAATTAAAATGAAAAATAATTTTATTCCGAGATTCAGGGGTTTATTAAGACTACAGAAATAATGTGTGTCTATTTTGTAATCCAGACAGAATAATATTTTTGCCATACTTTTGAGAACATGACTGTGTTTTTAAGTAGTCACATAAATATTTTTCAATCAGAAAGAGCTATACTATACCCTTATCATTAAGCAAACAAAGTTTTTGTTACTACGTGAGATACAGAATTCAGATAAAACACACTCTGCTTTTGAATAACAAACCATGCCCTAAAACATGATTAAAATTTTAATAATGACTCTAATATTTGATGTATTCTAGATTAAGCATTGAGAATCTACTATAGACTATGATCAGAGTTTTTGCTTTGTGAGAAAATGGAAGAAGCTACTACTTAAATATCAACCAATAACTATTATGGTACAATGTACAGAAAGCAATGAAAGTTTGAGCCTTAAGTTCATTGCTACACAGGCAAGAAGAGGCACAGTGACATTTAATTCTCAATATTAAAGAAGAAAATAAACAGTGAAAGCCAGACAGACATACATAGACAAACTTAAAGGCAGTAGAACAGTTTGGAGAACGAATTCTCTGAGCAATTCAAAGGCAAGCACATGTCTGTCTTCTAAAACTTACATTAATATCCTGATCTGAATTAGTTCAGATAGTGATGTAATTAAATAGCAATTTAAAGAGTTAATTAAGTTTAGATTCAATCACTGAGGTGAGTATTTGTGGTGGCTCAAATAGCAATGGCCCCTACAGACTTATGTGTTTGCTTAGCCATAGGGACCAGCATTATTAGGACATATGGCCTTGTTGGAGTGGGTATGGCTTCATGTAGTAGTAAATATGTTGCTGCGAAGGGAGGTTTGAGGTCTAATGTTCTCAAACTATGCCCAGTGTAGTACAAAGTCTCCTTCTGCTGCCTGTGGATCAAATTGTAGAACTCTTTGCCTCTTCTTTATCACCATGTTAGCACAGATGCTGCCATGATTTTTGCCAGGAAGAAAATGAACTAAACCTCTAAAAGTATAAGCAAGCCCAAAATAATGATTGTCCTTTATGAGGGTTGATTTGGTAAAATTGTCTCTTCATTACAGTAGAAACCCAAACTAAGACAGTCTTAATAAAATTGTATTTATTTCTTGACACAAAGACTATACTAGGACATAGACACTCATAGACAAAAGAGCAGGTGAAGCCACAGTTTGCATATATCATCATCTCTAATGAGGTGACAGTTCTCAGGAAAACAAAAACAAAAGTGACAACAACAAATAACCTTGTTAGTTTCTAAGATCCATGACTTTAAGTTTATGTTTGTTTTAGCTCAGGTTTCAATTGCTGTGATAAAACACCACAACCAAAAGTGCCGTGGGGGGTAAAATGTTTCTTTCACTTGTAATTCTCTGCTCGCATCTTATCACTGAGAGAAATCAGGGCAGAACCTCAAGGCAGGAACTTGGAGGCAGCAACTAAAGCAAAGGGCAAGTTTCCATGGTTTGCTCACTGACTGTTTTTAATACAACGCTTGTCCAGGAATAGTACTTTCCAGAATGAGCTGAACTTAGTCATATCTATCATCAATCAAGAAAATACACTGCAGACTTGTGTACAATCTGAGTGGAGGCATTTTCTCAATTGAGGTTACTCTTCCAAGATGTTACTTGTGTCAAGAAGAAAAGAATTTCCTCACAGTGCTGTTATTTAAGGCACTTTACTGCATTTTATTATGTTAGTTCTTGCAGAGGAATACAGTGCATATTGCTGTTTAAAGCAAAAGTCGGTAAGTTCTGTGAGATGGCCTCATAATTTAGAATACTTGACACAGTTCGATGACATGAATTTGGTCCTCAAGGCTCTAAAAATAGTTAGATATGGTGATGTACTTCTTCTACAGTATCTGTCCTGATCTGTACTTTTGTGGTGAAGTGAGATGCGAGGACAGGAGAACTGGCCCAAAGATTTCAGGCTAACATGGAATAAAAACAAAAAAACAAAAAACAAAAAACAAAAAAAAAAAAACAAAAAACAAAACAAAACAAAAAAACAAAACAAAAATAAAAAACAAAACAAAACAAAACAAAAAAAGCAATAAAAGAGAAGAGATTGCAGTGAGACTTTGCAGTGAGACTTGGTTAACAATACAGGAGAATGGACTCTGAAATTTGTCAACTGATTTTTATGAATGTGCTAATGACCCCATACCCATACTGACACATATGTCATACACATACCCAGTAATAAAAAGTATTTTTAAAAAAAATCAAAGAGATACACACCATATAAATTTGGGACCATTGTCTAAAATTTGAATGTTTATAAAATATGAGTGTGTGCTACACATTTCAATAACTTGTATATTAATTAAAGTGTCATTACTAACATTCTATAATGAACTGAGTAAGATGTGGCCACAGTCATGGTGATGAGAAAATACAATTTTTCAGATGGACAGTATGGGGCCTACATAAAACAGAATTTGAGGACTCCGTATATGAGAAGTGAGCTGTAAAATGAGATCATTGTGAGTCGGAACTGCCAGAATCGGACTGAATTGGCAAGAGTACTGTGGAAACAGTCAATTATGTCTGCAACCCTTAGGAGATGGGTGGTTAACTGCTGAAGATGCCATTTTAGAGCGGACGGTTATTAAAATCTAAAGCATGCAATAATACCTTCCTTTCATTTTCTATAAGCATTTATTCTCTACGACATGGGATTATTGGTAACTGGTAAGGGCTGTGAAATCAGAAGAATTGAAAAGCTGAGCATTTTGAAGATTTATAAAGTAGGCAGTCATCCCCTGAGACATCCAAATTACACCAGTATTGTCAATACAGATTAAGACAGAACTCTGCAGAAGAATACTTTTAAAAGAGGCTTATTTTAACTGGAAATGTAGTAGCACATGTCTTGTTTTACCAAATTAACAAAGTCATATTTTGAAAATATATTCATTGTCAACTCAGTCACATGTTGATTTCCTAATCATTTATTTGTGTGGCATAGCATTAACATCTAGTTCATATTCTGTTTGTGTTTTGTATTCTCAGACATGAATGGTATTAAAGTGCTTATTTATTTTTCAGTGAAATGGAAATTAGTTGTACATGGAAAAGAAGAGATAATGTTTGAATAGTAAGATTTTCAAGTGAAAATGGGAGAGAGTTAATTCCAGAAACAAAGATTTCTAACCTGTTTTCCTTGATAAGTATATTCCTGATCCACCATCAAAAGTTCTTTATGACATAGATGAAGACCATTCCAGGAATCCAAAATGGATCAAAATGTAAAGAACTACTTACTAAATATGTGTAAAACCCCAATTGATATAGACAAAAAATCACTTCTACACGGAAAGCTCAGGAAACACCACTGTAAAAATATTATAAGAGCTTAGCTATCTGCTGTAAGATAGTGTTTCCTCCATGTAGCAGGAAATCTCAATGATATGGTTGCCAAAACAAGATCTCAGAGACAGATACAGAGGTGGAGAGAGAGATAGGGATAGAGAAGGAGGGAGTGTGGGATGAAGAGAGGAAGAGAGAGAGAGGAGAGGAGAGGAGAGGAGAGGAGAGGAGAGGAGAGGAGAGGAGAGGAGAGGAGAGGAGAGGAGAGGAGAGGAGAGGAGAGAGAATATTTAAAGAACAGGAGGTCCTGTTTTGGATTAGAGTGTAGATGTGGCATGTGAGGAGTTGGAGGCGGTAAGTGATGTGTGGACATGTTGCATAGAGTACTAATGTGCAAAATCTCAAGAATTAAACTTGTTACTTAAGGAAACGAAGCTTAAATTAACTTTCCAGTAGGTTCTGGAAAAATTTCTCAGTGGTTATGGTCACTGTTTCTCTTGCAAGGAACACAGGTTCATTTACCAGCACCCACATGGTAATTAATAATCACTTAACAATCGAGTTCCTTTGAATCTGATGCCCTCTACTAACCTCCAAGGTTATCAGGCACACAGTTGATGCATATGTAGGCAGACAAACATTCATATACACAAAAAATACATCTTTGAAATATATTTTAAATGGCATGGTATCTTTCAAAAACCAAGAAAAGAGGAATCATTATGTTGAAAATCACCAACTATGAAAGGACCTATGGCTACTGGAGCAACTAGAACTACTGTTGGAATATTGTAAAAGAACTACCAAAGAATTCAGTTGTAGACTCATATATCCCATATCATTTTGTAAATCATATTTTAAAGTGGTGTTGTTCATTGTTTCTATGTTCCACAGTACAGAATGTATGTCAAAGTAATTATTATTTTATAGTGCCTTTTTTGTCTCAGTGGGTAGAATATGTATGTTTTCAAATCCAGGAGTGATAATAAATGTATTCTCTTTGTCATTTTTCAAATGAGAATTTCTTTATATTTGTAGTTCCTGTGGATCTGGATTTCCTGTTGTCTGAGAAGAAATACTTTTCCACAGAGCAGAGCATCACTAGGCTTTAATTTATGATTGCTACTTAGTGAATATATCTTTTTATGTGAAAGAACAATGTCACCATCAGTAAAGGCAAAGGTAGGTATATACTAAGCAGTGCAGGCAGAAAAGAAATAATTTAATCCCCATGTGAAACATTGGAGAGTCTTTTACTGCTCTTATGTCAGTGTTGTTTATTGCAAATGGATAGATTGCACCCTTCCATCCTGAGCATGACATTCTAAAAGTGGACCAGACTGGACAGTGGCAGGATATGCTTCCTTCACTATGTTTATAATCAATTAGAATAATGTTAATTCTAGGAAGTTGTAGAGAGTATAGACTTGGTAAAAAAATACATGCTTCTTCAACTACAGCACTATTGGTGGGGTTTCTCTTATCAACAGATTCTAAGTTTTACTGAAAAATAGTTGACATAGGTTCTAGATAATCTCAGCTAGATTTGATACATGATGTAGGCCTTATAGTCTGCAATGGACTTGAACATGTTATCCTTGAAAAATGAAACTTTCTTTTCTCTAAGTCTCTGCGAAATTATCTGCTGTTGTGTTGTTAAGACCAAAGACTGACCCAACTGATACTTCCTTTAAAATTGCTTTTGACAAAAACATACATATCTCAAGGTCATTAAGTTTCATTCTACGTCGGTCCATCTCTTGTAGTGGTGAATGCCATTGTCAAATGTAGAACCTCCTTGCTTATATTTGAGAAGACTTAAAAGCCATTGTCAACATATCCAAAGGCAGAGGCATTACTGTACTTTGTTTCTATTCCTCCTTTTGATTTCTATTTCTTGATCTCTTAGAGCAGAAAATTCTTTAAAATATCTCTAAAAATTACTATTCCTGGGCTATACCTCTAGAAAACAATATAATAGATAATGAATAACAGCAAATTAAAATGATTATCCAAAATTTAGCATATACTTTCATAAATCTTTGAGCTTGACAGGAGACTCTTGTGTATAGATTTTGAGATCCTTAAGATTTTTAGATGAGGAATATATTTTAAAGGTCCTGACATATAAATTGTACAGAGAATACCTTATGTTTATATGGATGTGGCATATATCAATATCAAGTTTGATGGCCTGTGGCTTAGGTCATCGAAATAGGAAGTGGGACATCAAAGATGCAGAAAGAATTCTGGGCTGGGGACAAGTGGTAGATTCACCCAGGAAGATTTACTGAGACAGACACATGGCACCTGAGCACAGGTAACCAGCCACATGGAAGAATGCAGGTTAAAATAAATGGGTTATTTCAAGTTACAATCTAGTCAGACAAGAACCTAGCTGTATGGCCAAGGTATATGTAAATATATTCTGAATCTGAGTCTTATTTCTGAGAGCATGGGAGACTGGGAGACTGGGGATTGAATCAGTCTTAACATGAAGAATTGATAGTCTTAAATTCACAGAAAGGGGGGAAATCTCCACGTATAAGACCCTCAGTGAAAGGACAAGAAAGCCTACCATGAGCTCCAAAGAAAGAGAACAAGAATTCCCTGAAGACTAGCTTCTCACACACCAAAGTATGAAACCAAGGAGAGAGAAGGAGAGAATCAGGCAAGTTTTATAACATAGTGATGAATCCTGCTGGAGGAGACACATCCTCTTTCACTGAGGCCAGACAGGGCAGCTCTGTTGGGGATTCCACAGTCAGGTTACAGCTTTAGGGACCCACATGGAGACTGAGCTCTATGACTGTTACTTTCGTGTAGGTAGCCTCGGTCCAGCCCATCTTTGCATGGTGACTCAGTCCCTGATGCCTCCCAGGGTACCAGGTTAGTTGACACTCTGGGTCTTCCTGTGGAGTTCCTATCCCCTTCAAGATTCTTCAATCCTTCCTCAATCTCTTCTGTAAGAGTCCCAGACCACTGTCCAGTATTTGTTTGTGGGTCTTTGTGTCTGTTTCAGTCAGCTGCTGGGTAGAATTTCTCAGAGGATAGGTAATGCTAGTTTCCTGTCTGCCAATATAACAGAATATCAATGATAGTGTCGGACAGTGGCGCTTTCCCATGAGATGGGTCTCAAGTTCTACAAAGATTCCATGTATCAGGGTGGGGGGTTAGCCACACAGGGACCTACCCTCTAAGAGGAGAAGAGGATGGGGGATGAGGGAGGGACAATGTGATGTGAGAACTGGGAAGGGGCAGAATTTGGGATGTAAACAATCAAACAAATTAATTAATTAATTTAAAAATATTAGCTCTGCATTGCTAGATCAAGATGTAGACCATGAAAATGGTTAGTAATTTTGTTGTCTTTTTCAGTTTGAGAAAACATGGATTAATTCTCTAGCTTTTTTGATTTTGTAAAACTTTCAAATGATTAATTCAAATGATTCTTTTTTTAATCATGAATGTTCTGTCTCTTATTTCTTTTTACTTTTCTTTAGATCATCAGACCCTCAGTAATTTGTTTTTTTTTTTAATATTTGAGACATTTTATTTGTATTTCACTCTAGGATATAAAAACTTAGTGTTATTGGTATGTAAGTAGTACATAGATTTTCATGAGTATTTAAAGAATTGATACCTACATTTCACATAATTTGAAGAAATTCCAACATTAATCAAGTATCAGTTGTTGTATTTGGCACATTTAAAATAAAACGTAGAGATTAAAACTACCTAACTTGGGGTTGGGGATTTAGCTCAGTGGTAGAGCGCTTGCCTAGGAAGTGCAAGGCCCTGGGTTCGGTCCCCAGCTCCTAAAAAAGAAAAAGAACCAAAAAAAAAAAAAAAAACTACCTAACTTTCCTTCCTGATCCACTAACTGGAATGATATTCTGTAAGAAAGAACATACGTGTGAAAGACAGTTAGACTAATCACAAAAAAAAAAAAAAACAGTGAATGTAGCAAGTATAAAACATTAACAAAACCAAAATGTCATGCATTTTTTCAGCACTGTTCATATGTAACATTTCCAAAACTAACACAGCTAGGAAGCAACTATTAGAGTTTGTATTCAAGTCTCTGAGTGTTTTTTCTTTTCTTTTATTGGTTATTTTCTTTCTTTATGTTTCAAATGTTATTCCCCTTTTCCGTTTTCCCTCTGAAAATCTCCCTCCACCTGCTTCTATAAGGGTGCTCTGTCACCCACTCCCCCACTCCCTCCTGCCGCCATGCCCTGGCAGTCCCCTACAATGGAATGTCAAGCCTTCACAGGACCAAGCGCCTCTCTGTAGAGATGGCTTAGAGGTGACAAGTGCTGGCTCCTCTTCCAGAGGTCCTGAACTCATTTTCCAACAACCATATGGTAGCTCAAATGATTCTTAACCATAGTACTAAAACTACTTGGACATTTAAAATAAAATTCTGTAGCCTTCCTGTAACTTCCTCAAAGAAAACTGCAGTTTTCTTGTTGGTCCTTTGTCCTCCCACTGAGTAGTTCATAAACAAGTTGGAACTTCTGAGTGACAATCATTCTCTGCCGTGATGAGACAGACATTTTCTTCAGGGTTTCTCTAATACATAAACTAGACATATTAGGTACTGATCAATAAAACCAAGGAATTCTATCATCTGGTGATAGAATCTGAAGTTGAAAAAGCACTACATTACAAGTTAGAGTAAGTATCAGAGTTAATGTGATTCTTTTAGATGTACAAAATCATGTGTAAAATATTCTCATCATATTACAAATAGTTTTATGTAAAAATGTCATGAGTCCTTCAGCATATACATTTGACATTAAAACCTGAAGGTGGTTGTTTGGAAATACATAGATTTTGGACATACTATGAGCAACTTATGGTTCTGAGACTATGCATGAGAGCCTACTGGTCATCAACAGTAGAGAACTAACAATTAAACTTGTGATGGTGTGCAGAAATATAATCAGAATGCAATTATTTTACTCTTCATCCAACACCTATGTTCATATTTAGCATGTGATATGATCATGAAAAGGTTATGCCAGTAGCAAAAATGAGACATGCAACTTTCCAAACATGACTTAAAAACAAAACTAATGGCCTTGTTAGGCACCAGTGGAAGGAGAACCACTTGGTCCTGTCAAGGCTTGACCCCCAGTGCAGGGGAATGTCAGAGGGTAGGAAGGGGGTTGGATGGGAAGGGTAACACCCTTATAGAAGAAGTGGAGGGGATGGGATAGGGAGTTTATAGGCCAGAAACCAGGAAAAGGAATAACATTTGAAATGTAAATTTAAAAAATCCAATAAAAGAAAAAAAGAACAAAACAAAAATAAAAATACTAGGAGAAATATACATTGTTATAGAAGGTAATTGTATGTGCATCTACAGTTCCCTACAACTGCTTCATGTATTTTTATTTTGTTTCCTAAAAATATGTCTGTGTCCCCTGTTAAATACTGATCTCTTGAAACATGACACCTTTGATATATTGCATTTTAAAATAAGAAAATATAACAAGTCAAGGGTGATTACACTCCCAAAACCAAACGACAGAAAGGTAGAAATAAGAATGTCTTACAAAACTACAGAGGTCTTACTGCTTAGTGCTTGAAAGATGAGAAACTGATCCTACGCTGCAGTAGGAAAGGAGAGAGGATTACTAATGCCTTCACTCTAGGTTGCATCTCTTCATACCAGTTCTCTCACTCTGCACAACACCAGTCCCAGAGAGAAAAGAAGGCAACCATAAAAGGAAATGTCAAACAGTCCTAAAGCTAACACATTTCCCTGCGTTATAGAATCTCAGCCTGAGAACCGACGTCCAATCCTAGGCATACAGCTCAGTCTTACATTTCATCTAACATCTTTCTTTTGTCGAAGACACTAAATAATCCTACACTTGGCTATTTTCTTTTACAGTTAATACATGTTTCGGTATACACAAGGAAAGAGTCAGTGTACTTCCCTGTACAGTAAGGAATGTTCTAGTGGAGATAGTGAAATTAAACTGTGTAGCACAGAAAATGAGGAAATGCCATTATTCCTGATGGAACATATTAGGACAAAGAGTTTCTGGATAAGTTTATGCAACGTGGCAGTGGATCTAGCTTGGGGTATTCAGTAGGTGAAATGGGGAAAAGAATTTTAAGCAAAACTGCAGGACAACAATTAATAAAGTTAGCCTCTGAAGAATTGTTTAGAAAATGACATGGATCAGGTAAATGACTTTTTTTTTTGCTTATTGTTCTGGAAGTCAAATCATTCTTTGTATTGTTTCTCTACTAAAGAAACGGATCTGCATCCCTACATTTTGAAGCCCACTTCTGCCAATTTCAAAATAAAGAAAGAAAGAAATAGCACTAAATAGATGAGTAAGAGTGCTTGATGTATAAACCTGAGGCCTGATTTGATCCCTCAACCCAAGTGAAAATCCAGGCATGACCCCACGCAGAGCTGTAACCTCAGCATGTTGGAAAGGGATGCTGAAGGTCCCTGGGGCTTGTTGAACTGCCAGTCTGTGTGTCACCGTGAACTATACATTCATTGAGAGACTGGTAACTAGATTCCAGATATTAGCTGACTCTCATGAAACACACCAAAAATTTACTGAGCAAAACATGTTAAAATGCAAGAAGGAAAAAAAAAGATTTATTGAGACAAGCTGACATCCTTGGTTCATCCTGGTTTTCTTTTTTATTCCTTTTTTCTTATTTGAAATTATATATATGATTCGTTATTTTATCTATTTACATTTCAAATATAATCCCCCTTCCTGCTTTCCCCTCTGCAAAGCCCCTATTCTATCTCCCCTTCCTCGTTTTCTTATCCTATCATATTTCTTATGGTTTCATGCAGATTTTTGCTCCTAGCAGGCCTTTTGTTCCTTGCTACCCTTCCCATGGGAGTGGAAGCAGTTCTCTTAGGAAAAGTGTCTCTGATTTCCTGACAGTGAATGAATGTGTGTATCTCTCTCTCTCTCTCTCTGTCTGTCTCTCTGTCTGTCTCTCTCTCTCTCTCTGTCTCTGTCTCTCTCTGTCTCTCTCTGTCTCTCTCTGTCTCTCTCTCTCTGTGTGTGTGTGTGTGTGTGTGTGTGTGTGTGTGTGTGTGTGTATTTTCAATCATTGCATATCATAAGACAAGGAGGACCGAGCTATGCATACATCTAAGAAAGTAAAACTAGAGGGTGTGATGGCTTGGGCATGTGGTCTTGTAGAAGATCAGAGTTTCATTCCCAGCACCTATGCTGGGTAGCTATCTGCAACTCTACTTCTAAGTGCTTTTGGAGCCGTTGTTCCCTGCTGACACTAGAATTCTCATTCAGTATTCATACAAAGACCTACATACATATAATCATATACGAGAAAACAAATTTAAAAAGCACAATCAATAATAACAATACTCTTCAAAATTAAACTTTTTCACATCTTTTTATTAATTATTTTATTTATTTACATTTCAAATGTCTTTCTTACTGCTTGGTCCCTCCTCCACAGGCTTCCCACCCCATACCCCATCCCTTTAGCCTCTCAGAGAGTGCTCCCACACACACATGTCCACTCCAAACTCATCCCTCTAGCACCTCCCTACTCTGGACCATCAAGCATCCACATGACCAAATCATCCCCTCCCACGGAGGCCACACAAGTCTGTCTATGCTACCTATGCACCAGGAGCCGCAGATGTTCCGGTACACAAAGCACCCTTCACCAGAGGAAGATGACCACTGATAAAAATATTTCCCATATGGTGCCTGGGAAATGGTCGGCTTCAGAGACCCTTTGCTCATTCTTTATGAGCATTTCATGCTTACCATGAACTTACAAGTTTCCCTCTTGCTTTATTTTTCTGATTATTTGATTTTGAGTTGTTTCTAGAAGTCAACTAATATATAAAGGGGGGAGTTATGACATAGCTGCCAGACCAGTGAGATTTATTTCTGAAGGGTTGTTACATTTCAAAACACTGCATCCGGAGACTCTATGTTCAGCGCGCTGCAGGAGACTGAAGAAAACATTTCTTTCCTTGGCCACCACAATGTGGAAAGTGATCTTTTTATAAGAAAGGAGAATAAAGAATAAAAGAATCAGGAACAGTTTTAACTAATGACATGTTAATGACAGGAGGGGAAGGAAAGAGGATAAACAAAGCAGGTAACTCCAAAATCTAACAGAAAATCACGTACATTGTGATGTGGACGGCTTTAGTACAGTTACTGAAAAGTAGTCAGGAAAATAGGTTAAATTTAGCAGTCACATAAATTGTTGGCAAAGCTATATTAAAGGGAAAAAAAGACACAAGAAGAAAGCGTACTTAAACTTGGAGGGGAGGGGGTTTGTGGGTGGGCCAGGAAGACTTAGAAGAGTTGAAATGGTAACTTGTTCATATCAAACCATGTTATATACCTTTAGGAATATTCCATAAAATTTAACAAAATACTTTAAAATGGAAATAATTTAGAAATAAAATATGAGCTGAGTACATCTGTTTCTCAGTGTTTTGCCTCTGATGTAGTGAGTCCGAAGGCCTAACAGTCCTGTGACCATGTATTCTCAGCACTAATGTTCCATATTCTCAGGCTGTAAGGAGAAAAAAACCCAGAATCATAACCAGTTCAAAACTGTTTTCTCAACATTAAAGAGCTATAATTATAAGGAACAGCTCCAGAAACTACAGTTTGTACCCAAAACAATAAAAAAGCCTCTCCTTTTTTCTTTTGATAGCTATTTTCTTTATTTACATTTCAAGTGTAATCCCCTTTCCCAGTTTCCCTTCTAGAAACTCCTTATCCCATTCCCCTGATTCTATGATGGTGCTCACCCACCCAGTCCCTCCCTCTTCCCTGCCCTGGCATTCCCCTACACTGGAGCATCAAGCCTTCACAAGATCAAGGGCCTCTCCTCACACTGATGTCCAACAAGGTCTTCTTCTCCTACCTAGTCGTTCCAGGTGTGCTCATTTGTTAGTGATTTAGTCCTTGGGAGCTTTGGGGTGTGTGATTTGTTGATAATGTTGTTCTTCCTATGAGGTTGCAAACTTATTTAGCTCCTCAGTCCTTTCTCTAGTTCCTCCACTGGGGACCTTGTTCTCAGTCCAATGGTTGGCTGCAAGCATCTGCCTCTACATTTATCAGGCTCTGGCACAGACTCTCAGGTGACAACTGCATCAGGTTCCTGTCAGCATGCACTTTTTAGCATCTACAATAGTGTCTGGGTTTGGTGACTGTGTATGAGATGTATTCCCAGGTGGGGCAGTATTTTGATGGCCTTTCCTTCAGTCTCTGCTCCACATTTTGTATATTTTCCCCTGAGAGAGTAATTTGTTCCCCATTCTAAGAAAGACTGAAGCAACCATATTTTGGTTTTCCTTCCTTTTTGAGCTTCATGTGGTCTATAAATTGTATCATAGGTATTCTGAGCTTTTGGGCTAATAATCCACTTATCAGTAAGTGCATACCATGTGTGCTCCTTTGTGAGTTACCTCACTCAGGATGATAATTAGTAGTTCCATCCATTTGACTAGGAATTTTATAAAGTCATTGGTTTTAATAGTGATTAGGAGTCCCATGTGTACATGTACCACAATTTCTGTATCCATTCCTCTGTTGAAGGGCATCTGGGTGCTTTCCTGCTTCTGACTATTATAAATAAGGCTGTTATAAACATAGAGAAGCACGTGTCCTTGTTAAGATTCCACTCTGTACCTTTACAGGTTGTTATGACTATTCTTAACGGATGGATGTGTATAGGGCTTTGTATGTTTAGGTGGGCAATTACATCCTATCAGTTGGATCAGTGGCTACTGCTTTTTGTGTTCTTTCATGTAGCGATTTAAGTTTAAGAGAGTGTGTGGCGGCTGGAGACACTAAGCCACCAAGGAAATTGAATGTTTGTTTCTGGCAAGATATCTACCAGACATCTTGGGGCACTGTGGTATCAGATCTAGTGGGGGATAAAAGACAGCATTTTATTTATTTATTTTTTTATAATTTTACAGCTCCGGGTTTTATGTGGAGGTCCTTGATCCACTTGGACCTGAGTGGTGTACAAGGTATAAGAATGGTTTGATTTGCAATCTTCTACATGCTTACCACCAGTTGAACCAGAATAATTTGTTTGACATGGTGTCTCTTTTCTACTGGACGGTTTTAGCTCCTCTGTCAAAGATCAAGGGAACATAGTGTGTGGGTTCACTTCCGATTTTCTACTTTATTCCATTGATCTACCTGCCTCTCTCTGTACCAATAACAGTTTTTATCAAGACTGCTGTGTAGTACAGCTTGAGGTCAGGAATGGTGATTCCCCCAGAAGTTATTTCATTGTTCATAATATTTTTCACTATCCTGGGATTTTTGTTATTCCAAATAAATTACCAAAATGCTCTTTCTATCTCTATGAATAATTGAGTTGGAATTTTGAGGCGGATTGCATTAAATCTGTAGAATTTTTCAGTATGATGGCTATTTCTACTATATTAATCTTGCCAATCCATCAGCAGGGGAGATCTTTGTATCTTCTGAGGTCTTTGACTTTTTCCAAGACTTGAAGTTCTTGACACAAAGATATATCACTTGCTTGATTATTGTCACACCAAGGTATTTTGTATTATTTGTGACTATTGTGAAGGGTGTTATTTCTCAGCCTGTTTAACCTTTTCTCAAATGTTTCTCATCATCTAATGAGATGATCATGTGTTTTTCTCCTTTGACTTTGTTTATACAGTGTATTACATTGATGGATTCCATATATTGAGCCATCCTTACATTCATGTGAGGAAGCCTACTTGATCATAATGGGTGATCATTTTGTTGTGTTCTTGGACTTGTTTTGTGAGAATTCTGCATATTTTTGCATTGATATTTATAGGAGAAATTGGTCTGAAGTTCCAGTTCTTTGTTGGGTCTTCGTGTGATTTAGGTATAAGCATAATTGTGGCTTCTTAGAACTTATTGGTTAGTGTTCCTTCTGATTCTATTTTGTGGAGTAATTTGAAGAGTCTTGGTATTAGGTCTCCTTTAAAGGTCTGATAAAATTCCACACTAAACCATCTGGTTCTGGGCTTTTTTTGGTTGGGAGACTTTTAATGCTTGCTTCTATTTCTTTAGGAGTTATGGCACTGTTTAGATTGTTTATCTGATGCTGATTTAACTTTGGTACCTGTTATTTGTTTAGAAAAAATGTCCATTTCCTTCAGACTTTCTAGTTTTGTTGAATAAAGGCTTTTGTAGTAGGATCTCAATTTTTTTTAATTTCCCCAATTTTTGTTTTCATGTCTCCATTTCATTTCTGATTTTGTTAATTTGGAATCATTCTCTGTGCCCTCTGGTTAGTCTGGCTAAGTGTTTATCTATCTTGTTCATTTTCTCAAATAACCAGCTCTTAGTTTTTTTGATTCTTTGTATAGTTCTTTTTTTGTTTCTACTTGTTTGATTTTGGCCCTGAGTTTGATTATTTCCTGTCATCTACTCTGGCGTGTATTTGTTTCTTTTTGTTCTAAGCTTTCAGGTATGCTGTTAAGCTACTAGTGTATGATCTCTGTGGTTTCTTCTTGGAGGCACTCAGAGCTATGAGTTTTCCTCTTATCACTGCTTTCACCATCTCCCATAAGGATGAGTATATTGTGTCTTCATTTTCATTAAATGCTAAACAGTCTTTAATTTCTTTCTTTATTTCATCCTTGACCAAGTAATCATTGAGTTGATCATGGTTCAGCTTCCAAGTGTATGTGGTCTTTCTGTAGTTTTATTTTTTTGTTTGCTTTTTGTTTTTTTGGGGGGGGGTTCTTTTTTGCTGTTGTTGTTGTTGTTGTTGTTGTTGTTGTTGTTACTGAAGACCAGCCTTAGTTCGTGGTGATCTGATACGATGCATGGGATTATTTCAATCTTCTTGTAATTGTTGAGGCCTGTTTTGTGACAAATTATAAGGTAAATATTGGAGAAGGAAGCATGAGGTGCTGAGAAGAAGGTATATTCTTTTCTTTTAGTATGAAATGTTCTATAGATATTTGTTAAATCCATTTGGTTTATAACTTCACCTAATTTTACCGTGTGTCTACTTGGTTTCTGTTTCATGAGCTGTTCATTACTGAGAATGATATTTTGGAGTCTCCCATTATTATTGTTTGACAGTCTATGTGTGCCTTAAGGTTTATTGCAGTTTCTTTTATGAATGTGGGTACCCTTGCATTTGATCATAGATGTTCCAAATTGGATTAGGAGTTCATCTTGGAAGATTTATTCTTTGATGAATATGAAGTGTGCTTCCTTATCTTTTTTCATAACTTTTGCTTGAATGTCACTTTTATTCAATAGTAGCATGGCTACTCCATTTTGGACTCTTTGTTGTTGTTGTTGTTTTCAATCTTTATTTAATTGGGTATTTCTTATTTACATTTCAAATGTTATTCCCTTTCCTGGTTTCCAGGCCAACATTCTCCTAACCCCTCCCACTCCTATTCTATGTGGGTGTTCCCATTCCCATTCTCCCCCTATTACCACCATCCCCTCAACAATCCAGTTCACTGGGGGTCCAGCCTTGGCAGGGCCAAGAGCTTCCCCTTCCACTGGTGCTCTTACTAGACTATTCATTGCTACCTACGAATTTGGAGTCCAGGGTCAGTCCATGTATAGTCTTTGGGTAGTGGCTTAGTCCCTGGAAGCTCTGGTTGGTTGGCACTGTTATTCATAAGAGGTCTCAAACCCCTGCAGTTCTTTCAGTCCTTTTTCTGATTCCTTCAACGGGGTTCCCATTCTCAGTTCAGTGGTTTGTTGATCGCATTCACCTATGTATTTGCCATAATCCACCTGTGTCTCTCAGGAGAGATATACATCTGGTTCCTGTCAGCCTTCACCTCTTTGCTTCATCCATCTTATCTAGTTTGGTGGCTGTATATGTATGGGCCACATGTGGGTCAGGCTCTGAATGGGCGTTCCTTCCGTCTCTGTTCTAAACTTTGCCTCCCTAACCCTTCGTAAGGGTATTTTTGTTCCCCTTTTAAAGAAGGAGTGAAGCATCTGCATTTTTATCATCTTTCTTGAGTTTCATGTGTTCTGTGCATCTAGGGTAATTTGAGCATTTGGACAAATATCCAATTATCAGTGAGTGCATGCCCTGTGTGTTTTTTCTGTGATTGGGTTACCTCACTCAGGATGATATTTTCCAGTTACATCCATTTGCATATGAATTTCATAAAGTCATTGTTTTTTATAGCTGAGTAGTATTCCATTGTGTAGATGTACCACATTTTCTGTATCCATTCCTATGTTGAAGGGCATCTGGGTTCTTTCCAGCTTCTGGCTATTATAAATAAGGCTGTTCTGAACATAGTGGAGCATGTGTCTTTGGTGTATGCTGGAAATCTTTTGGGTATATGCCCAAGAGAGGTATACTGTTTCCTCAGGTAGTACAATGTCCAATTTTCTGAGGAACTTCCAGACTGATTTCTGGAATGGTTGCATCACTCTGCAATCCCACCATCAATAGAGGAGTGTACCTCTTTCTCCACATTCTTGCCACTATCTACTGCCACTGGAGTTTTGATCTTAGTCATTCTGACTGCCGAGAGATGGCATTGCTATTCCAGGGTTGTTTTGATTTGCATTTCCCTTTTGACCTAACAACAGTGTCCTTTGCCTTAAAGAAGCTTTGCAGTTTTATGAGATCCCATTTTTCGATTCTTGATCTTAGAACATAAGCCATTGGTGTTTTGTTCAGGAAATTTTCTCCAGTGCCCATGTGTTGGAGATTCTTCCCTACTTTTTCTTCTATTAGTTTGAGTGTATCTAGTTTGATGTGGAGGTCCTTCATCCACTTGGTCTTAAGCTTTGTACAGGGTGATAAGAATGAATGGATCTGCATTCTTCTACATGCTGACCTCCAGTTGAACTAGCACCATTTGCTGATTATGCTATCTTTTTTCCATTGGATGATTTTGGCTCCTTTGTCGAAAATCAAGTGACCATAGGTGTGTGGGTTCAATTCTGGGTCTTCAATACTATTCCCCTGGTCTATCTGCCTGTCTCTGTACCAATACCATACAATTTTTATTACTATTGCTTTGTAATACTGCTTGAGTTCAGGGATATTGAAACCCCATAAGTCCTTTTATTGTTGAGGGTAGTTTTAGCTATCCTGAGTTTTTTGTTATTCCAGATGAATTTGCAAATTTTTCTTTCTAACTCTCTGAAGAATTAGGTTGGAATTTGAATGGGGATTGCATTGAATCTGTAGATCGCTTCTGGTAAAATGGCCATTTTTACTTTATTAATCCTGCCGATCCATGATCATGGGAGATCTTTCCATCTTCTTAGATCTTCTTCAACTTCTTTCTTCAGAGGCTTGAAGTTCTCATTATACAGATCTTTCACGAGCTTGGATAAAGTCACACTGAGGTATTTTATATTATTTGGGACTATTATGATGGGTGACATTTCCCTAATTTCTTTCTCAGCTTGTTTCTCTTTCATATAGAGGAAGGCTACTGATTTATTTGAATCAATTTTATAACCAGCCACTTTGCTGAAGGTGTTTGTCAGGTTTAGTAGTTTTCTTGTGGAACTTTTGTGTTCACTTATGTATAATATCATATCATTTGCAAGTAGTGGTATTCTGACTTCTTCCTTTCCAATCTGTATCCATTTGATCTCGTTTTGTTGTCTGATTGCTCTGGCTAGGGTTGCAAGAACTATATTGAATAAGTAGGGAGAGAGTAGGCAGCCTTGTCTAGTCATTGATTTTAGTGGATTGCTTCAAGTTTCTCTCCATTTAGTTTAATGTTAGCTACTGGTTTGCTGTATATGGCTTTTACTATGTTAAGGTATGGGCGTTGCATTCTTGTTCTTTCCAGAACTTTTATCATGAAGCAGTTTTGAATTTTGTCAAATGCTTTCTCAGCATCTAATGAAATGATCATGTGGATTTTATCTTTCAGATTTTTTATATAGTGGATTACATTGATGGTTTTCCATATATTAAAACATCCCTGCATACCAGGGATGAAGACTACTTGATCATGATGGACGATTGTTTTGATGTGCTCTTGGATTCAGTTTGCCAGAAATTTATTGAGTATCTTTGCGTCGATATTCATAATGAAAATTGGTCTGAAGTTCTCTCTTTGTTGGGTCTTTGTGTGGTTTAGGTATAATAGTAATTGTGGCATCATTGAAAGAATTTGAGAGTGCTCCATCTGTTTCAGTTTTGTGGAATAGTTTGGACAATATTGGTATGAGGTCTTCTATGAAGGTCTGATAGAATTCTGCACTGAACCCATCCTGACCTGAGCTCTTTTTGGTTGGGAGACTTTTAATAACTGCTTCTATTTCTTTAGGAGTTATGAGGTTGTTTAAATGATATATCTGTTCCTGATTTAACTTCGGTACCTGGTATCTGTCTAGGAAATTGTCCATTTCTTCCAGAGTTTCAAGTTTTGTTGAATATAAGCTTTTTAGTAGAATCTGATGATTTTTTTGAATTTCCTTTGATTGTGTTGTTATGTCTCCCTTTTCATTTCTGATTTTGTTAATTTGGACAAACTCTCTGTGTCCTCTGCTTAGTCTGGCCAAGGGTTTATCTATCTTGTTGATTTTCTCAAAGAACCAGATTTTGGTTCTGTTGATTCTTTGTATAGTCCTTTTTGTTTCTACTTGGTTGATTTCAGCTCTGAGTTTGATTATTTCCTGCCTTCTATTCCTCCTGAGTAGGTTTGGTTCTTTTTGTCTTAGAGCTTTTAGGTGTGCTGTCAAGCTGGTGACATATGCTCTCTCCTGTTTCTTTCTGCAGGCACTCAGAGCTGTGAGTTTTCCTCTTAGCACAGCTTTCATTGTGTCCCATACGTTTGGGCATGTTCTACCTCCATTTTCATTAAATTCTAAGAAGTCTTTAATTTCTTTCTTTATTTCTTCCTTGACCAGGTTATCATTGAGTAGAGCATTGTTCAATTTCCACGTATATGTGGTCATTCTTTCTCTATTGTTATTGAAGACCAGCTTTAGCCTGTGGTGGTCTGATAAGACGCATGGGCTTATTTCTATCTTTCTGTATCTGTTGGGGCCTATTTTGTGCCCAATTATAAGTTCAATTTTGAAGAAATTACCCTGAGGTGGTGAGAAGACGGTATATCCCTTTTTTTTAGGATAGAATGTCCTATAAATATCTGTTAATTTCATTTGGTTCATGACTTCTCTTAGTCTGTCTATGTCTCTGTTTAATTTCTGTGTGAGGTGCAATGCATGCTTTGAGCTTTAGTAAGGTTTCTTTTATGTATGTAGGTGCCCTTTCATTTGGAGCATAGATATTTAGGATTGAGAGTTCATCTTGGTGGATTTTTTCTTTGATGAATATGAAGTGTCCTTCCTTATCTTTTTTGATGACTTTTGGTTGAAAATCAGTTTTATTTGGTATTCGGTATTAGAATGACTACTCCAGCTTGCTTTTTGAGACTATTTGCTTAGAATGTTGTTTTCTAACCTTTGAACCTGAGGTAGTGTCTGTCTTTGTCTCTGAGTTGTGTTTCCTGTACGCAGCAAAATGCTGGGTCCTCATTGCGTATCCAGTTTGTTAATCTGTGTCTATTTATTGGGGAATTGAGTCCATTAATGTTGAGAAATATTAAGGAATAGTGATTGTTGCTTCCTTTTATATTCATATTTGGATGTGAGATCATGTTTGTGTGCTTCTCTTTGTTTTGTTGCAAAACTATTAGTTTCTTGCTTTTTCTAGGGTGTAACTTGTCTCCTTTTGTTGGGCTTTACCCTTTATTATCTCTTTTAGGTCTGGATTTATGTAAAGATATTGTGTAGATTTGGTTTTGTCATGGAATATCTTGGTTTCTCCATCTATGGTAATTGAGAGTTTTGCTGGATACAGTAACCTGGGCTGGCATTTGTGTTCTCTTAGGGTCTGTATGACATCTGTCCGGGATCTTCTGGCTTTCATAGTCTCTGGTGAGAAGACTGCTATAATTCTGATAGGTCTGCCTTTATATGTTACCTGACCTTTTCCCCTTACTGCTTTTAATACTCTTTCTTTGTTTGTGCATTTGGTGTTTTGACTATTATGTGATGGTAGGAGTTTCTTTTCTGGTTCAATCTATTTGGAGTTCTGTAGCCTTCTTGTATGTTTATAGGCATCTCTTTCTGTAGGTTAAGGAAGTTTTCTTCTATGACTTTTTGAAGATATTTACTGGTCCTTTGAGCTGGGAGTCTTCACTCTCTTCTATACCTATTATCCTTAGGTTTGATCTTTTCATTGTGTCCCGGATTCCCTGTATGTTTTGGGCCAGTGCCTTTTTCTGTTTTACATTATCTTTGACAGTTGTGTCGATGATTTCTATTGAATCTTCTGCTCCTGAGTGTCTCTATTCTATCTCTTGTATTATGTTGGTGTTGCTTGTATCTATGACTCCTTGTCTCTTCCTTTGGTTTTTTTATATCCAGGGTTTTCTCTCTTTGTGCTTTCTTTATTGTTCCATTTTCAGATCCTTTACCTGTTTGACTGTGTTTTCCTGTAATTCTTTCAGGGATTTTTTGTGTTTTCTCTCTGTAGGCTTCTACTTGTTTACTTGTGTTTTCCTGCATTTCCCTAAGGGAGTTCTTTATGTCTTTCTTTAAGTCCTCCATCATCATGATCAAATGTGATTTTTAAATCTAGATCTTGCTTTTCTGGTGTGTTTGGATATTCAGTGTTTGCTTTGGTGGGAGAATTAGGCTCTGATGACACCATGTAGTCTTGATTTCTGTTGTTTGGGTTCCTGTGCTTGCCTCTCAACTTCAGGTTGTCTCTGGTGTTACTTGTTTTGCTATTTCTGACAGTGGCTAGACCATCCTATAGACCTGTGATTCAGGAGTGCTGTACCTGTTTTCCTGTTTTCTTTCCACCAGTTATGGGAGCAGAGT